>NC_090444.1:1020772951-1021080618 GCF_031143425.1 Pleurodeles waltl | reverse complement strand
TTTCCAGATTTTCTATGTGCAGCTCTTGTGCCACACTTTCCCCGGATGGTGCTTCTGATGAACTTTCCTAATGATTTATTGCTCTGCTGATGAACCTGAATTGAATGCCAATTCCATGAGAGGTATATTCAAATGAAATGCCAATTGCCCTCTTGCATTATTTGTTTTCCTAATTAAAATTAGCATGTTGACCCCTGTGTATTTTATTTTTTATATATCTAACTTAGCTTGTGATAGATTACTTTTTCAAATTATTGTTGTCTTCCTTTTTTGTTTTTTTTTGCCCACGTGTGTTAGCCTGTCCCCACACATGCTTGTCCTAGTTTGCCACAGTAATAGGTTGCCCCTATACCCTGGCCATCAAAATTGATATATTGAGCTTAGAACTTGGCTTGACTAATGTCATCAACAAATAATTTGAAATCTGTTTCAGTTGCGCATATTGTTTCTTTGCTAGTATTTGTACTCCTTTTAGAATGTTTAATGGTGTAGATACTAAGTAGATTAAAATTGTTTCATAGATTTGGTCAGCCTGTTGTTTATTTACATAACTTGATTTCGCACACACTTTATGTTAATTGGCTCTATGGTTATAATAAATCTCTGAAGTCTTTCGCAGATTGGAGTTTGCTTCTTAGGCCACATTGGCCCTGGTGTTTCAATTTGTTGCTGTGTTAATTGAGATTGCAATGATTGTATGTGGTTAACCACGCTCCCCACTGGGTCAAAAGATCCCATCGACCTCGGGGAAAGCATTTCTGAATCCTGACCGGGAGGAAAAAAATGTGTTAGCAAAAGTATTTCAGGCAGTGTTAAGTGGGCCCCTCACCTTTATTTGCATATCTGTGTTTTCCTCTTGGAACAACCTTTTTTACTAACATATGACCATAGTCCGATATTTGTAGGCATTATTCTGAAGTAGACAAAAATGTCCTCCTAAGTTCTTAATGTTGACGTGTTTATATTACAGTTGTTCCATGTAATGGTTGTCATGTGCCTCTATCTGCTGCTGATGTTTCCAAAACGATTATATCTTCTGGTAAAGTAGTGGGTTCTAAAAAGTTCTAAAAATGCAAAAATAAAATAAATAAATATTGCAATACATTTGAAGCTATTTGGGATTTATTTTAGAAAAAACTATTTTTTCCCCAATTTATTGTTAATTGGTGTCTGCCTTTTGACTGTGCCACCTTTTTAAAATGTTGATGCATTTGGGAAATACTGGGACTTCATTAGAGATTTTGTACCCTCTTTTCCCTAGTTTTTATTTAAGAAATGTCTCTTTATGTGTTAGTTTATGGCTCATAAAGGGCCTACTACCTGTTTATCTTCTAAGGATTCCACTCACAATTGTCACAATTAATGTCAAAATAAGCAGATAGTGACTTTGGTGACAACTTCCCCATTTGTTTCTGTTTAAGACTGCAGGTACAGACCATGTAACCTTGCAAGTACTTTTATACTTTAACTCTAGTACCCTGACTTGTGCTCCTCTTATTTGAGTTTCTTTAATGGTTTTCTTTGATACCACTCCTCCAAGCTACCATTGAATCCAGACTTAGTCATGGTAGAGCATGTTTCAGTCTGTGGGAGCTGTGTATTTCATGTGTTTCAACAATACAGTGATATCACAATTTGCATCAACTATGCAGTGTAAGGGCCTTGTCCACATAAGGAAACATTCTATAACCCACATGTGACTCCATATTAGGAGAATACCCAACTGTGCTCAATTCTGTTTCCTCTTCCCTTTACCCATTGCTACCAGTAACACTTTTGCCCTTCTACACATCTTCTAGTCATTTATACTCTGCATCCTTTCTCTACATTCTAAACCCTTCAACTAAATTAAACTTCACAGTACTAACTTCACCACACCAGTACATTCTACAACTCTCTCTAAAGCACCTGCCCCCTATAACATTAACACTTACTGCAATCTCAACCCAGACCACAATCCTCGCTGAAGATTTGCTAATCACACCATGTCAGCCAGGCTGTCACAAGCGTAGCCTCCTCTCTAATTTCCCATAAACCAATAACTTATTTAGAGTAACCTGCCTTTCTACCTCTCTCATACACTTTTGAAAGCCTTTAGTGTCATTCTGATGTATTCAATGCCACATAAGCAATCAACCGTTGCAACAAGCTGCAGATCCAGTTGTCACTACTACTCTTGATTGACCCTTCATCTCCCAATTCCTTCTTCACACCCTCTCTACTAGCCTAACCCTTTGCCTTTCACCTCAAACGTTATCACTTCCCATCAACTTTCTCCCATTAAACCCAAACTGCCTTCTACAACCTTTTCCATTTTCTTCTAATCAATACAAGGTGTATATACAACAAAAAATACCCAGCACTCAAAGCAAGTCCACAATTGTTCAAATTATTTTTAAATTAAGAGTCCATAGATGACAACTCAAGATCTATTCCTTTAATGGTATAGTAAAAAGCGCCTATTCTTTACACAGTCATAAGATAATACATGTGACATCCAACATGTGTTTCGTCACCCTCATGACTTTTGCAAGGCTGCACAGCAGATAAGCTTAAATCAGTTCAAGAAACACAACTCAAAAATAAACACAAATAGGGATAAAAACAATCCCAGCCACAGTCAAAATAGGTGACACAATCATAAATGACTTCACTCACCAGATAATGGAAATCATTGCCCCGTTGATCTCATGTTTGAACTGAATCAAAATCCTCTAATGTGTTGTCTTTTCAAACAGGCACCTGTAAATTAAATTAGTTATCATGTACAACATGTTGTGAGATGGACGTTCAGTCTTCTCTGTCGAGGAAACAAATCTTTGGAATAAGCTCCTTGCTCAGAAAAGGAACCTTTATGAGCTTTGGGACTTTGCATTGAACTAAAAACATGACTATTCTTACACAAGTGAGACATGTAAGGTCCTGGCGAAGATAATCTTATAATCTGACCAAAGTCCTTACAACCTGTCACACAATAGTCTAAGCATGATAATGGAAGGACTCAGCTTCCTTAGACAATGGATCCATGGCGAAGACATTGAAAGAAATAATATGACTCCTGGTGAATAAGTAGGTATGAAATAACTCATCATATACTCTGCATGCACATCATCTACAGCAATGTGTAGCCCAGCATCAACCTTGTACTTGTCATGGACTCCCATAAACTAATCCATGCTGATGACCACATGCAGTTTCCTACACATGATTGCAGTGTTGTGCTTCTGCACTTGGAAATGCAAATGAAGAAATAGGATAAAAAAACACTACTACTGCACGCAATTAGCTGTGCTAACTCTGTACTGGAACTCAAACAAGTTCATAAACCAGCCTTTATGTTTTTCAATTAAATGTACCCAATAGCAGTCCAGTCCAGAAGAGCAAACATATCAGTGGTACTGACAAAGGCAGGAAAAAAACAACCTATATATTCCTGAACAGAGCCACTTTGACATTTTCAGAAAGCCTACCAGAAAGCACCATTCTTCAGCAGTCACAATGAGGACACATGTGTAGTCAAAAGAAACATTTATGATACACAATTGCTCTGGACACTGCAAAGGTCTTGGAAAGCCTGAAAGTTGGTCAGTGTTAAAAATATTGCTCAGTGTCCCCTCTACACCCTCCTTCTTTCTGTAATGATCTGGTTTGAACTGCCCCCAGTGCCTCCTCTTTTAAGCCAGTCCACATGAGTGACATTCTGATAATGCCTTGCTGTGCAAGGCTTGCAGGCTCGTGTCAGAGCAGCCCAGAGGAATTACAGATCTTGTAGTTTCTGCCAGCAATTGAATCAGCACTACTGATTCAATGTCCCCTTAGCCTCGTAGATCATTTGCAAGGTTCGAAAGTAATTGCTGATCTTAATTGTCTCTTTCAAGTTTTTAAATGACTGGGAAATAAATATAGGTCAGCAGTGGGCACACATTAAGGCCCGTATTTATACTTTTTGACGCTAAACTGCGCTAACGCAGTTTAGCGTCAAAAATTTTTGCGCCGGCTAAGCCATGCGGGCGCCGTATTTATTGAATGGCGTTAGCCGGCGCAAGCAGACCGGCGCTGCCTGGTGTGCGTGGAAAAAAACCACGTACACCAGGCAGCGCCGGCGTTGGGAAAAATGGCGCTAGGGCGTCTTAAAAATGGTGCAAGTCAGGTTGACGCAAAAAATCGCCTCCACCCGATTTGCGCCATTTTTAACGACGCCCAGACGCCATTTACATGACTCCTGTCTTAGTAAAGACAGGAGTCATTCCCCCTTGCCCAATGGCCATGCCCAGGGGACTTATGTCCCCTGGGCATGGTCATTGGGCATTGTGGCATGTAGGGGGGCACAAATCAGGCCCCCCTATGCCAAAAAAAAAATATTAAAAAAAAAAATGTATACTTACCTGAACTTAACTGAATGTCCCTGGGGTGGGTCCCTCCATCCTTGGGTGTCCTCCTGGGGTGGGCAAGGGTGGCAGGGGGGGTCCCTGGGGGCATGGGAGGGCAGCTGTGGGCTCATTTTGAGCCCACAGGTCCCTTAACGCCTGCCCTGACCCAGGCGTTAAAAAGAGGCGCAAATGCGGGGTTTTTTGACCCGACCACTCCCGGGCGTGATTTTTGCCCGGGAGTATAAATACGACGCATTTGCGTCGCAGACATTTTTTTGGACGGGAACGCCTACCTTGCATCTCATTAACGCAAGGAAGGCATTCACGCAAAAAAATTACGCTCTTTACTCGCCAAAGTATAAATATGGCGTTAGTTTTGCGCCGAATTTGCGTCGAAAAAAACGACGCTAATTCGGCGCAAACGGAGTATAAATATGCCCCTAACTGTTTTCCCAGAAATTAAGGGCCTTATTATAACTTTGATGGTCTGAGGACCACCGCTCTACTGGCAGTCGGACCACCATATTAAGACCCTGGCGGTCCAACCGCCAGGATCATGGACCTCGCTGGCATGGCAGAGGTTGGACTCATGGTTAGCCACGGCGGTGCTGAGTTCAGCACCGCTGTGCTAATCACGCGTCCCCTTTTCACCACCCTTGGTGGAAAGGCAGTGCTGAGGGCCACATAGGGACCTACAGCAGACAGTGCGCATTCTGAGGGTGCTGTAGGCCCCCTCTGTGCAACGGCATTGGCCTTGGCTCTATGTGGAACCAAGGCCAATGCGGCCACACTGTTTCCACTGGGCTGACCGGCAGAAACCTCCAAATATGGAGGTTTCTGCCGGTCACCCCAGTGGAAACATCGGAATTGGTCCGGGGGGGATACCACCAGCTCTGTGGTTATCTCCTCCCTACGGCTCTGGCGGGCCAGCAGTCGGCCTGCCAGACTCGTAATGAGGCCCTCAGTCTTAAATAGTTTCTATGTTGTGTGATATTACATCATACTCAAATTTCTGTGCGTGCAGAACAATTGTGTAACCTTAGTGTGAGAAATTAGTTACTGGTTGATGGGGGTGAAACCCTATTCAAACAGAAATCACAGTACTTGTCAGGGTGAGGCACAAGCAAACCCCAAATTAACCTATGCTTGTCCCTCTGTCAGCTTGGCACAAGGCAGTACAGGGTGAACTTAGAAACAATGTGTAAATTACTTATGCAGCATTTAAAACAGTTAGAAAGTAAAAACACAAAGCTGAAAAATCTCATACCAACATAGGACGATAGCATAAATCTTAATAAATAAAACAAGACCAAAGTGACAAAACTCCAATCAGTATAACTTGAGATATGCAATTTTAAAGATTTCAGAGAAAATAGAGGCAAAAATAATAAAGCTCCAGCTGTGGATATCTGTATGTGCTGGACCAGAACAAAGTCACAAGTTCGAGCCGACAGCAATGAAGCGCAGACCCGCTAAATGGGTCCAGTTAGGCCCGCTGAACAGGAGTACCTTAAATCCTGGTTGTGGAGCATTGCGAGGTCCTGAGTCAAGGATTCCTAGTGCAGAGGAGGCGATGCATTGGTTCCACGGAGTTGTAAAGCTGCATTGGGAGCTACTGCATCGTCGCTAAGAATCGCATCAATGAGGGCTTGCAATGCAAAGTTTGTCATTGAGCATGCGTCACAAAGTCGACGAGATGTGTCAGTTCATAAGACCTGCAATGCTGTGATACAAGAAGCTGCATTGTTGTTGAGGATGCCGTCAATGAGAGATTTGTGATGCGAGGGTCTGCATCAGTGAAACTTAGTGCAACAGCAGTTCCTATGCAGGTTGCGAGGTCTAAACTGAGCCTTTGCACTGAGAAACTCTTGCAGCTGAGTGATGCATCAGTTCTGCTCGGGATTGTGCCTCGCTGCAGAGGAGATGCAACAGTTCTGCTGAATTCACAGATTTGCTGGCAAAGCAACTTCAGGCCCACTTCCAAGGATCCAAGGCTGGGGCGGCACCACTTGACAGGGTAGGTCTCACAGATGGCAGAGTCCTGCATTCCCTGTCCTGGCACCAGACTAACTACATGCGGTATACAGCCCTTTGTGTCAATCCATCAATCTATCGGAATTTGTAGAGCTCACTACTCACCCGTAAGGATCTCAAGGCACTGGGGGTGTAGGTCCTCTGTCCTTCAGTCGAAGAGCCAAGTCTTAAGATCCTTCCTGAATTGAGGTAACAATGTTGACTTCCTGAGGTGAAGTGTTCCAGCTCTTTGCCGTGATGTAGGCAAAGGATCTTCCTCCAGCTGAGGTCTTCTGTATGCAGGGTACAGTGGCTAGTGCCTGTTGAGCAGCAAGGAGAGATCTGGTGGGAGCAGAAGGTGATGTGGTGGTTGAGGTAAGTGAGTCCTAGGTCGTGGAGAGCCTAGTATGCATGGAGTTTGATCCTTTTCCTGACGGGGAGCCAGTGGAGGTCTCTTAGGTGTCTGGTGATGTGTTTGCGGCAGAGGACATCCAGGATGAGTCTAGTTGAGGAATTTTGGATCTGCTGTAGTTTCTTCAGTTTTTTTTGGGTGGCACTGGGATAGAGGGTGTTGCCATAGTCGAGTCTGCTGGTGACCAGGGCATAGGTTACTGTCTTATGGCAGTTGCTTGGGATTCATTTGAAGATCTTCCTGAGAAGTCAGTGTGTGGCAACAGGAGGATGCAACAGAGTTGACTTGGTGGGTCATGGCGAGCGACGAATCCAGGATGATGCTGAGGTTGCGTGCATGGTTTGTTGGGGAGTGGGTGCCGAGAGTAGCAGGCCACCAGGAGTCGTCCCAGGCTGATGTGGAGGATCCCAGGATTAGGATCTCGGTCTTGTCTGAGTTGAGCTTGAGGCAACTCTCCTTCATCCAAGCGGGGACGGCTTCCATCCCATTGTGGAAATTCTTCTTGGCAGTTGTGGCGTTTTCACTCCGGGTGTTTTTGGCATAGGAGGCAATGCTCAATCCGTGGTTACTGACGATGGACACAAGCGGAGCACTGCAAAATGTTGAAGAGTGTGGGTCTCAGGGAGGTGCCCTGGGGTACACCACAGCTGATCTCCATAGGTTCTGACAGGTATGGCGGGAGTCTGACTCTCTATGTTCTGCCGGCCCAGAAGGAACCTAACCTCTGTAGGGCCTTTCCACAGAAGCCAGCTGTGTGGAGTCTGGAACCGAGGGTGTGATGGGAAACTGTGTCCAAGGCGGCTGATAGGTCCAGTAGGATGAGGGCTGCTGTTTGGCCATGGTCAAGGAGCGAGCGGATATCATCTGTAGCGGCAAAGAGGGTGGTCTCTGTACTGTGGTTGCTCCTGAAGCCTGATTGGGTGATGTCCAAGTTGTTGTTATCCTCAATGTGATTGTGGAGCTGTACGTTGATGGCCTTTTCGATGATCTTGGCTGGGAAAGACAGCAGAGAGATGGGGCAGTAGTTCTTGAGGTCCAGGGGGTCGGCCATGGGTTTCTTTAGGAGCAGGCAGATCTCTGCTTGCTTCCAGTTCTTGGGAAAGGTAGCAGTCTCCATGGAGAAGTTAAGAGTGTAGTGGAACTTGGGTTGAAAATGTGGTGAAGGCAGGGATTAGTGGGGGCTACGGAGTGGATGCTGCTTATGATGGAACGGGTCTCGTCTGTGGTGAGGGTAGTCCAGCAGTGCATGATCTGTGAAGGTTCGGAGGATCCAAGCTGGAGGATTGTTGGTGGTTTCCGATGGTCTTGGGGTCCCAAGCTACCATAGATGTCCTTGATTTTTTGAAGGAAGAAGGTGACTAGTCTGTCACAGAGGTCCTGAGATGGAGGGATGTTTTCCACTTCCGAGTGGGTATTGGTGAACTCTTTCATCACGGCAAAAAGCTCTTTGGTGTTGTGTGCGATGGCCCTGATATAGTCCTGCTGGACGGCTTTCCTAGTGGATCTGATGAGGTAGTGGTTGGATTTGATAGTGGATTTGAAGACTGCAAGGTCTTCCAGGGACTTGCTGGGTCTCAAAAAAATTTCTAGCCGTCTGCAGGTGCCCCTGGAGTCCTGAAGTACAGGGGAGAACCAGCTGGCTTTCTTGAGGTTGTGTATAGCTGAGGTGAAGGGGAAGAGGTGACTTTCTGAGGGCGTTGGTGAGCTGTTCCTCTGTGATCTGATTCCATATCCTACTGCGGGGTGGGGTGGTGAGGAGGTGGACGGCAGGTGTGGTGATGGAGAAATGAGTGCAGTGGTGGTCGGTACAGTGTAGTGTGGAGGTGTTGTTAACTGTGATGTTGTTGCTGGTGGAGAAAATAAAGTTAAGTGTGTGTCCAGCAATGTGTGTTGGAGTGGTGACCAGCTGCTTGAGGCCTATTGTAGTGAGGTTCTTGACCAGGGAAGCAGTGTTGTGATCGTTGCAGTTGTCGATGTGGTAGTTTAGGTCGCTGAGGAGAAAGTAGTTCATGGAGGCGAGTGCATGGGGAGATATGATGTCGACGATGGAGTCGCTGAAGGCTGAAGGCCTGTAGATGAGGGTGCCACAGAAGGTGGACTTGGGGGTGATGTAGATCTGGAAATGGAGGTCCTTCATGAGGGAAGAGTGTTAGTTATCAGGCAGAGGGTGAATTTGTGGACGATGGCCAGGCCACTGCCTGGCCGAGAGGGCCTGTCTTTGCGGAGCAGTTTGAAGTCACTGGAGATGGAGCTGGCCATGTCCGGTGCTGATGCTGGGTTCCTCCATGTTTCTGTGAAAAGGGCAATGTACGGGCGGGTGGAGTCTAGCAGGTCTCAGAGCTCAACAGCATGTTTGTGGAGGGAGCGTATGTTGAGGAGGATACAGTTGAGGCACTCCAGGTAGGAGTTTGATGGTCCAAAGATGGGAGGGTCCGTGTTTGGTGTAGGTGTGGTGGCAGTAGAAGCAGGAAAAAGGTCCATGGGTGTCTCCGGCAGATGTGAGATGGAAGGCAGTTCAGATTCCTGTGTTCAGCACATGGAGGGTCTCTGCATAGTAGGGATGGATGGTCGGTGGAGGGTTTGTGGCCTTGGGTGTGGTCCAGGCACGGACGGGCACCGATGGACTTGCCATTGGCGCTCCGGCGGCGCGGCCACCATTAAGAAGAAGAGGGAGGCAAGAGGGTCTGTTCAGCTGGAAGGCGGGAGGGTGGGAAAGTGCTTTAAAAGGAGGAGGGCGGGACCACAGTGACAGCAGTAGCATGGATGGAACGTGGGGAGAGGTAAAAGGATCAAAAGTAAAAAAGGGGAAAAAGGGGAAAAAAAACGAGGCAGAAAAAGAGACAGTAAGAAATATAGATGACAGAAGCAAAAGACATACACAGACAGATGGCCACTAGGCCATCAGGGATGAGGTGCAGGTGGGTGCCTGTGGGTGGAGGTGGGCCTCAAACGGAGAGTCAGGCAGGCTCTCAGTCCGATCGCAGCAGAGGCAGCAGCTGCAACAGATGGAGCACACAGAGGGGAGCGAGCAGATGCTGACCAGTAGGTCAGAGGAGTTGTCCTCTCACTGCGCAGCGGATGCCAATAAGAAATGGAGGGAGGCGGGAGGGTCCATCAGCTGGGAGGCGGGGGGGCAAGAAAGTGCTTTGCAAGGAGGTGGGTGGAGCTACAGGAGGAGCAGCGGCAGAGACCTAGCATGGGGAGAAGGAAAAGGCACAAAAGTAAAAAAGGTGATGAAGGAGAAAAATGAGGCAGAAAAAGAAAAAGAGACAGGAAGAAATATAGATGACAGGATAAAAAGAAACACACAGACAGATGGCCACTAGGCCACCAGTTATGAGGCGCAGGCGGGTGCCTGCGGGTGGAGGAGGGACTCAAACTGAGAGTCAGGCAGGCTCTCAGTTCAATTGCAGCAGGGGCAGCAGCAACAGGTGGAGCTGCACAGAGGGGAGTGAGCAGACGCTGATCAGGAGGCAAGAGGAGTATGTGGAGGATCGGCAACGCCTATT
This sequence comes from Pleurodeles waltl, assembly GCF_031143425.1. NCBI lineage: Eukaryota > Metazoa > Chordata > Amphibia > Caudata > Salamandridae > Pleurodeles > Pleurodeles waltl. Next base: position 1,021,070,314 of record NC_090444.1, on the reverse strand, counting down.
CAAGTAAGAGTAGGGATGAGCCCAGCTCCGCTCTCCCATCCTGTCAGTGTTTGCCCATCCAGGCACACATAAGCTCTCTATTACATGTGACTGTCTAGGATGAATACACAAATCCTAGCTGGCAACTACACCGAGTCATATGACCCAGAGACAGCCAGCAGGCACTAAGTGGCCAAGGCAGGAACATGCAACCATTTTCAAAGTGGCATTTTCAAAACTGTAAATTAACATCTGACCACCATGAGAGAGGATTTTTCATTATAATTTCAAAGATACCAAACATGAACTTGTTACCTGCTCCCATTTAGAAATAATCTCTTATTAGATGTAAGAAGTTAACTTAAATATTATCCTATGGTAGGGGTAGGCATTGTATTAATGAAAAAGACATGTAAGAGTTTTTTTACTACCGGGATTTTTTTTACTAAAAGGTACACTTCCTACTTTTCAAATAGACTGCACCCTGCCCTCTGTGCTGTCCAGAGCCTACCCTAGGGGTGACATATATAAAAAAGGAAGGTTTGGGCTGAGAAAACAGATTATTTTGCCAGGTCGAGATGGAGGTTCAAAACTGGACACACAGGCTGCAATTGCAGACTTGAGACATCTTTAACGTACTTCTTAAGTGAGTGGCACAATCACTGCTTCCAACTCACTAGTAGCTTCAATTTATAGGCCCTGGGCACAGGTAGTGCCACTTTACTAGGGACTTATGAGTAAATTAAATATGCTAATTAGGTATAAGGCAATTTTACCATGTTTTATGGAGAGATCCAACACTGTAGCACTAGTTAGCAGTGCTAAAGTGTGCAGAGTCCTAAAGCCAGCAAGAATGAAGTCAGCAAAACAGGGGGTTGATTGCCAAATGTTAGGGGGAAAGCCACCTCTGGCATGCCATTTCTAATACTTGTTGTGTCAAATCTGTGACATCCCCAAAGAAGGAGCTTCTTTGGATTGGTTAGATCCATACAGAATCGGACTCACGTTATGTGTCTAAGATATTATCGGTATATACGACTTAGTGGCTACAAATTTATAACGGAGTGCACAAACTCTAGAATATGTATGTGTATTTTAAGCAACCCCAAAGCAACTTCTACCTTGCTGTCTGTATGCCATACATAGTGGTTTCTTTAAAATCAATTGGCTGTCTTCAACACTGTAGGGTGTTTTAAGTTCCAACTCTATCAACTATCAAAGCCGAGGAAAATAGCCAGATCACCTTTATTTACATCAAAATTACTGATAAATATGTACACAACTAACTCCTTATCAATCCTACTCTACAGCTCACTCAAATGGTGACGAGGTGTCTTCCTGGATATTTCTCCTCTCCCTTAGGACAAGGGTAACTCCACCCTCCCTTCTGATTATACAGATGTGTCCTTCCTCTGCCCTTGAAGCACTTTGAGTAAAAGGTCAGAAAACTAGCTGGTACCTATCTCCCAGCAACAAGTAAGTTCAATTCCACCACTACAGCCTGAAACCCCCAACCTGGAGGGAAAACAAAGAATAGGGGGATCTGCAAAGGAGTTCCTCTTGCTTTGCTGGAAGGGCCAAGGCCTTTTCTTAACCTCATCAAACCTACTTGAGGATTGATCATTTATTTGTTAATGGCAACCATTTTTCCAACTAGAACAAACACATAGTTAAGCCATGGTAATCTCTCCATATGCATGAGTTTCCATGACACTGTCAGAACTAAGGCCATTGAGGCTAAGAAAGGAATTATTACACCACCTGGACACCAGAAGTATAGTTACAAAGAACATTAAGCTATTTTTAAAGGAGAATATGACTTGAAGCCCCTCCCACAAGTGATGTGCGTTGCTTGAAAAGCCACATTGAAGGGAGTACATATAATAGGTGATAAGGTAAATGATGAAGATTTTTTCATCAATTAAGGGGGTCATTCTGACCTCGGCGGTCTTTCAGCAAGACCGCCGAGGGACCGCCGTACGGTAGACCGCCAGTAGTGGTGTCTTCCGCACGGGCCATTCTGACTCTTGGCTGCGCTCCGCCCGTTTCCGGACGAAGCGCCGCCAACAGCCATACAGGCGGCAGGTGGGGAAGTGGAGGTAGCTCCACCTCCACCGCCACGCCAACAGAACACCGCCCAGCGAATCACGATCTGTGATTCGCTGTGGCGGTGTTCTGTTGCCGTGGCGGCATCGGCGGAGCTGCCCCCATGGGTCCCGTTCCCTCCCGGAGGACCACCTGGAACAGGTAAGGTGATCGTCCATTAGGGAAGGGGGATGGGGGGTGTTGTGTGTTGTGTGCGTGCATGGGGGTGTGCGTGTGTGTATGTGGAGAGGGTGCATGTCTGCGTGTATGAATGCGGGGGTGTGTATGTGCATGTCTGCGTGTATGAATGCGGGGGGTGTGTGTATGTGCATGTCTGCGTGTATGAATTCAGGGGTGTGTGTATGTGCATGTCTGCGTGTATGAATGCGGGGGTGTGTGTGTAGGTGTGTGTATATGTTGAGGATCGGGGTGGGGGATGGGGGTCCTGCACCCTTTTGGGGGTGGCAGGGGTGGTGGGGGGGGGTAGGGGAGGGAGTCGGGTGGGGGTTGGGGTTGGGGTTGGGGGAGACCCCTATCAGTGCCAGGGAAGGAATTCCCTGGCACTGATAGTGCCTACCGCCATGGATTTCATGGCGGTCCCAAACCGCATGAAATCCATGGCGGTAGGCCGGGGTCAGGCGGGTTGGAATACCGCCGGCGGTATTTGACGACCGCCGGGCTGGAGACCCAGGTCTCCAGCCCGGCGGTCGTGACCACCGTGGCGGTCGGAACGGTAAAGCGGCGGCTGGCCATGGCGGTAATCGCCATGGTCAGAATTACAAAAAAAAGACCGCCAGCCTGTTGCCGGTCTTCCCGCAGCTTCACCGCCGACCGCCACATCGGAATGACCCCCTAAATGTTTTGCTTTAACATAAACATTCAAAGGTTATTTTGGGGTAAAATGTGTGCACTTATGTTTAGATTGACCAAAGCTAATGGAGGCCTGCATTTTAAAATGGCTAACATTGGTTTGCCTTCTTGCTTTATGACATGTGAACACTTTATTCCTAGGTGAAGTTGGAGTCCTAATTTTTTAATTTAATGATCTTTTGCTTTCTTTTCCATGTGAACTTTTTTCTTTACGACAACCTTAAAATATTTTAATGAATAGTGCATTCTGCAGAGTAAGGGCTAGACCCTGTATCTCACCCTGTTACAGATCATTTAAGTTTGAAGGAAGCTGAGAGTAGCTGTATTGTGGAAAGTCCAAACAAACATAGAATTGTATCATATATCGCTTTTAATCGTATTGGACCGTCTCATGAGCAGTGTGTGAAGGTGTAACAAATTGTGTGATTTAAGCTAGTGCAAAGTAAAGTATAATTTAAAATGCTCTTGAATGCATCTTAGAGCAGAGCAGATTAGGAGACTTTAGAGTACTCTGTTAATAAAATAACTGATTTTTCCTTTATCTTTTCTATTGAGGTGACCTAATACTGGGTCGTCCTCTTCTTTATATGACTTTGATTTAGTGGAACTTCATGTTATTTGATTAGTTTGTATTTTGATTGATTGAAACTAGTTTGATGATGTTTGCCTTCTGTAACCTTTTCACCTTTAATAAACCTTTATGGTTTGAAACTTAATTCTCTGCCTTCCCAGTGGAGCCTAATGTGCATTATTAAATGTAATGATGTGTGGACCAGCCTCAATTGTCGACTTCCATTCATCTGGTAGAGCTTTATTGGCCCTAAAATTTGCACAAAGACAAGCACTAATAAAACAGAGCTCATAAATGACAAAATGTCAGCTGAAAGGTGTGAGAAAAGTCCTCTTTTGTCCAGGTGAGACCCCACATTTTGCCTGGTATTTGATGTAGTCTCAAAGTTGTTAGTGCCCATGGCCTCTGCTAACCAGGTTCCCTGGGCCAGAATTCTTTCTCAAAACTATTGTGATGAATTAGCACAATCTGCAACACCTTTAGCTGCCACTATAAGCCCTAGTAAATGGTACTTACGTATACCAAAGGCATGGGGTACTAAGGGTAGCTGAGGGCGGCAGCACAGATTGTGCCACCCTCTAGGTCCATCCATCCAGATGCATCCAGCACTGTCATTGCAGGCTGAGTGTCCTGGTGCAATCCTAAAATGCAAACTCGACATGGCACACAGCCTGTGTGCCCTCTCCACTATACTCTCAGAATGATAAATCCAAACTGGTACCAGTATTGGATTTATTCCAGGGGTCAGCTTAGAGGTGCCCCTGCAAAAGCTGACTACCCTGGCATGGTTGCTGGCCAGTCACAACCAGCTTGCCACCAACAGACAAGATTCTGGAACCCTGGGGTGAGAGCTCCTGCTCTCTGGGTCCCAGAACAAAGCCCTTCTTGGGTGGAGGTGTTACACCTCCTTCCTCAGGAATGTGCACTGCCCTGCCAGCAAGCTTCAAAGGGCTTACCACCTTTGAAACTCGAACTCAAGCCTGCTGCTAGCAGCAGATGCCCACCTCCATTGCAAACCCCCACTTTTGGTGGGAGCAACGGTGAAAAAGCACACGAAGGACAGGAGGAGTTGTCAGCCCCAGCTTGCACTACCCCAAAGGTGTTGCATGTGAGGTGACCTCTCCATTTCATTTCCTCCATCTTACATGGAAGGAAAGTAGCCAATCAGGTGTAGGGAAGTGACCTCTGCTCACAGGGAATGGTCACTTAGTGGGTGTAGCCACTCTAAGGTACATGAGCCATTGGTCACTACTATGTACTCCCTTAAACGCTCACTAGATAGTATTTAGTGGGCACCCCTAGACCGGAGCTTCAGATGCCAAGGACAAAAGAAGACCAGCAACAAAAAAGACAAAAAGGCTCGAGAACAGAAGTCCTGCTGCACCAAGAAAAAGGCACCACAGCATGACTGCTGCACCAAGGACACGGCAATCACTGCTGAGGGCTTGCTCGGAAATTGGAAAGACTCTACAAACCCGCAGATAACCTCTGCTCTTCTAAAAATTGCCAAAGATCTACCTTCACAGTTAAGGCATCACTCTCCTGCACCAAAGACTAAAAGACCAGCGAAATACAGTTCACTGACAGCTGCTATTCAAGGAACCAGATGCCACAACTGGACCAAATTTCACTCAACAGACCGCGAGGGCAAAAACTACCAGTGTGCAAAGGTTGCTGGCACTGCAACCTCCAGTGGCCAAACAGTGCAATAGCCCCAGGTATTGATCAATCTAGTTGGACACCCAGAAGGACAGTCCACTCCAGTCTGTAAAAGCTCCAGTCAAGGGACTTCAGGAAACACCAGGACTTCCCAGCAGTGTGCTCCTGCTGACCTGCAAATGACCCTCAAATCAACCTACCTCCTGCCACCAAGGGCACAGTTCCTGGTTCATGTATTGGGTCTGCACCCGGCCAGTCTGTGCCCTGCATCTAAAAGCCTAATGTGCCCTAAGGGTCCCCCACCCCTTGCCACCTTGACAATCCAAGAGGACCCACCTTACTCACCTTGATGGCCACCTGTGCAGTGCTTTTCAAGTAGTCCCCCACATTGGCCGTGCACCTGCGCCAAAGTGATTCTGCAACTGCTCCTGCCGAAAACAGGATCCACTCGAACTTCTGCAGCTGGTCCACAGGGTCCACTAATGACCTTGAACTATCGGCAAAAGGGAACATTGGTAAAGGCATTGCCTGATTTTATATGCATTTTTAAAGTTTTTCCTTATTGATTCCCATGATGTGTAAATATGTGCAGAGCTGAGACATTTTCTATACTTCTAAAATTAATAACTTAAAAAGTACTTACCTGATTGTGATTATCTTGTTCTTAAAAATGTTATAAAAATCGGAAGTGTTTTTGTAAATTGGTCATGAGTTATTCTTTTGAGTGTGTGACTTCATTTATTGATACTGTGAGTACAATTAATGCTTTGCACTTCTTTAAGATTAGCCTAACTGCTCAACAAAGGTACCATAAAAATTAGAGCATTAGCTGATCTAGTTTTTACCTCTGTAAACCAACATGTGGTTGCCCGGACCCTTTACACAGTGTGCCTGGTTTTGCACACTTCATAGAGGGCCAGCCTCCTACATTTGGTGGCAGCGGTGGGATCAAGACTTTGCATTTGTTGATACCACTTTGTCAGTCTATGGGCACATGAATAACTCTCCAAATAGTTTTTAGCTTAATTGCACTATTTCCAATTGGCAAAAATGTTTGCACATTTTTAAAATGGCTAGTAGGGCCCTTGTTAAGTCCATACAACAATAGTTAGAGGTAAAAGTCATCACTTTATTTGTCCTTATCCAAAAAGGGGTTCCAAATTTCTAAAAAGGTCCCAATTTTAGTAAAGTAAACATGTCAGGTTCAGAGAACCAGAGCCAGGAGCTCGACCTGGCCCCTTACATGGCATATACCTATGCCCAGTTAAGGAAACTCTGCAAGCTGTACAAAATTCCTACTGGAAAACATGCTAAAGTCAACCAGCTTAGATTCGTGGTAACTCAGCATGTAAGAGCCCACTCCACAGAGGAAGTAGATGGTTATGTCTCTAATGGAGGAGAAAACCGAGTGGAAATCCCAGTGGACAATAGGGATGAGGGTAGCTCCTCTACCCCAAGCATAAGTGCACCCATAGAAGAAGACTGGGTTTTAGCCAGGCTTACCAAAAGACTGGCCTTAGAGAGTCAGCTTTTGGAAATTGAAACAAAGAGAAAAGAGTTGGGCCTAGGACTCATCTCTAGTGGCATCATCCTAGTATTGAAAGAGAGACATTTCAATATTGAACCCCCAAAAGGAGTTGTCCCTCCCTTCACAGAAGAAGATGATATAGTGAAATGGTTTTCTGCCTTTGAAAGAGCCTATATTGGGTGGGAATTTGAGATAACACACTGGGGCACACTGTTGTGGGAGTTATTCTCAGGAAAGTGCAGGGATAGGCTCCTGATAATGAATGATGCATATTCTAAATCCTATGACCTTCTGAAGGGTACCCTGATTGAGGGCCTTGGATTTACAACTGAAGAATACCACATGAAGTTCAGGGAGGCTCAAAAAACCCAGAGCCAAACTTCAGTGGTGTTTGTGGACTGTTCAGTAAAAATGCTGGGTGGTTAGTTGGCTGGTAACAAGGTACAAGATTATGATGGGCTGCACAACCTTTTTATGAAAGAGCATCCGCTGAGTAATTGTTACATTGAGAGGCTACATCAATGCCTGGTAGGCCAAGGTGTACTTTCTCCTCAAGAGTTGGGGAGGAAGGCAGACCACCGGGTCAAAAGAAGGGTAACCAAAACTACCGCTGGTGGGGGAGACCAAAAGAAAGAGGCAAAAAATCTACCGAAGGGAAAGATGGGAGCCAAAACAAAAATAAGAAGTCTTTGCAAGTCCCCTAAAAATCTGCACAGGAGGGTGAACCCAGAGACTCCTCACACTATAAGATTGGGTACAAAGGAAAGAACTTTGATCTGAACAAGGCTTGGTGCTATGACTGCAAGAATAGATGGCACCAAACTGGAGCCCCTAGCTGTAAAAACAAACAGAATGCCTCTAGCCAACCTGCAGTAAATGCAGTTGCTAATCTGATGGGATAGTTGTGACCTGACCATGTCAGTGATCCCACAGAGGCAAAAATAGTCACTGAAGGAGGGGTAGAATTATCCTGTGTGGCCTGGCCAAGTAATATGCAAAAACACAGGCATGGTAACTCAGCACTTGGTCCACTCAAATAATTTCTTGGTAGGGAAGTCTTATGCTGTCATCAGTGCTATCAATGAGACAAAGTTCCATCCCATGGCTGTGGTAACACTTGATTGGGGGGGAGTAGTAGGGCAGAAAAAAGTGATTGTGCCTTCATCATCCCTATAGATTGCCTGCTTGGAAATGACCTGGAGCATTCCCACTGGGCTGACGTAGAACTGAAGACCCATACAGCTATGCTTGGTATCCTAGAAGTGGCCTGTGTAAAGAGTAGAGCACAGAATAAACTTCAGAAAGAAAAATGAGAGTAGGATTGTGAAATAGTGGACCAGCCTCCCAAGAGAAGAGGCAGGAAGACTGGGAAACCAGATTCCAATCAGATCACAAGTCAGAACCCCTCTTCCCAGGAAGAGGACTTGCCCTTCCCTGAGGGAACCAAGCCTGCAAAGCTTGAACCTTACCACCCAGAGCTCTTGGGACGAAGGGGACACTATAGGGAGGATCTATGCCAAGGGCAGAGAACCTGCACCACTCTTGAAGGCCTGAGGCAGCAAGCTTCATAGGAAGAAAATGGTAGTATCAGTGGGACCCACAAGGTCTATTGGTAAGATGGGCTCCTGTACACTGAGGCCAGAGTCCTCAATCCTGGTAGTACCTCAGCAGTCCTGAGAGTTTCTCCTCACTCTAGCCCATGGCCTTCCCCTAGATGGTAATTTAGGCCAAAATAAAATTTGAAGTAGGTTTGTAAACCATTTTGAATGGCCTGGAATGTCCCAGAAAGTGAAGGACTTTTGTCAGTCCGGCACTACCTGCCAAACAAGTGGCAAGGCAGGTGGACACTTAAAGGCCCCCTTGAGGCCACTACCTGTGGTTAAGGTTACCCTTAAAAAGGTAGGGGTTGATATTGTTGGTCCTCTTGACCCTCAAACAGCATCCGGACATAGATATATACTGGTGGTAGTGGATCATGCCACTAGATAGCCTGAGGCTATACCCCTTAGAAACATCACTGCTCCTACCGTAGCAAAAGCCCTCCTGGGTATGTTTACCAAGGTAGGGTTCCCTAAGGAGGTAGTATCAGACAGAGGTTCTAACTTCATGTCTGCATACCTAAAACACATGTGGATGGAATGTGGTGTGACTTATAAATTCATAACCCCTTAGCACTCACAAACAAATGGGTTGGTTGAAAGATGTATCCAGACATTAAAGGCATGATTGGAGGACTCCCTGGAAAACTGAGAAGGAGGTGGCATGTCTTACTTCCATGTCTGGTTTTTGCTTGCAGGGAAGTGCCACAAAAGGGAGTAGGATTCTCTCCATTTGAACTTTTGTTTGGGCATCATGTTAGGGGACCATTAAATCTTGTCAGAGAAGGCTGGGAGAGACCTCTCAGAGCCAAAACAAGACATAGTGGACCATGTACTTGGCCTACGTTCTAGGATGGCAGAGTACATGGAAAAAACAAGCCAAAATCTTCAGGCCAGCCAGGAGCTGCAAAAGCTCTGGTATGACCAAAAAACTGCTATTGTGGAGTTCCAACCAGGGCAGAATGTTTTTGTTTTGGAGCCTGTTTATCCAAGTGCTCTCCAGGACAAATGGTCTGGGCCCTATCCCATTCTTGAAAGGAAAGGGGAAGTCACCTACTTGATGGACTTAGGCAGTTGCAAAAATCCCAAAAGAATTATACATATCAACCGCCTAAAACCCTATTATGACAGAGCTGATGTGACCATGCCCATGGTTACAGATGAGGGACAGGAAGAAGAGAGTGAGCCTCGCCTGATCTCCTCTCCAGCAACCCACAAGATGGTTCTGTGGATGGAATAGTCTTATCAGACACCCTCTTAGAACAACAGCAGGCAGAATGCAGTCAAGACCCACCAGACTCACCTTGAAGTCCAACTGTGCAGTGCTTTTACAAGTGGTCCCCCGCAGTGGCCTTTTACCAGCTCCTGCAACTTTCTGCAGCTGCTCCTGCCAAACCATGAGCCACCACATTTCTCCAGCTGGTCCACAGGGCCCACTGATGACCTCGCCCTATCTGCAAAAGGAGACATTTGTAAACACATTGCCTAAGCTTATATGCATTTTTAAAGTATTTCTTCATTGATTCCTATGGTGCCTAATTACGCACAGAACTGAGACATTTTCTAAACTTTAAAAATTCAGAATTAAAAAAGTACTTGCCCAATTGTGATGACCTTGGTCTTAAAAATGTAATACAAATCTGAAGCATTTGTGTAAATCAGTCTTGAGTTATTCTTTTTTGTGTGTGTCTTCATTGATACTGTAAGTGCATAAAATCCTTTGCACTTCTTCAAGATTAGCCTACCTGCTTGACCAAGCTACCATAAAAATTAAAACATTAGGTGGTCTAGTTTTTGCCTCTGTAAACCAATGTGTGGTTGGCTGGACCCTCTTAGCAAGTGTGCCTGATTTTGCACACTACAAAGGGGTCCAGCCTCCTATGAAAAGGGAGATTAAGCACTTAGGGCCAGATGTAGGTACGAAAAAATTTGCGAGTCGGAAATAGTGACTCCATGCAAATCACTATTTCCGACTCGCAAAACGATATTCCAGTAAAAATCGCTATTCCAAATAGCGAGTCGCAGCAGAGTCGCAACGCAGTTTGCGACCTCGCTTTTAGCGAGGTCGCAAATTGCACGAAGGGTGTGGTCCGGTGTCGCAAATTGCGAATGACTTGCAAATTGCCTGCAGGTGAAATAAAACTTTTGAAATACCCACTTCCTGGTACTGTGTGATGATATCAGAACCAGGAAGTAACCGCATGGAACAGGGAGGAGGGAGGAGCCCACCCAGCCCAAACTGCAGAGCCACACCCAGGGGAGAGGAGCAGCAGCAACAATGGCTACACAGGTGAAGGAGACACCCACTGGAGTCAGAAAACGCAAAATCAAGTTTTCTGACAAGGAGTTGGAGGTGCAGACTGAGGAGTGCTGCCTGCACCATAAACAATTATTTGGCAAGGCAGCAATGAGTGTCCCTGACACCCAAAAAAAAGAAGATCTGGCAGGACATCCAGAACAAGATCAATGCCATAGGTGTAAGCCACCGTACCCTGGATGAAATACGCAAAAGGTGGTATGACCTTCACTCCAGGATCAAGGTGAGGGTGGCGGAGTGCTTGAGGGAGATGCATGTCTCTGGAGGAGGCCCATCTACTGTTCCAACCCCTACAGCAATAGAAAGCATGGTGAAGACAACTCTGGAGCCAGAAGCTGTACTGGGCATTGGAGATTTAGACAGTTCGGCACCAGGAACATCAAAAAGTAAGTACCAAAATATATGCATTCACACCCACATATGCACTATGCACACAATCCCAGTACACATCAGCAGGCACCTCCAGACTAGCTCCATTCACAGTTTATCAACCTATAGAATAGTGCCTTATGGGCAATGTAGTACAGTAGTCTAAATATAGGCAAATGTTTATTTTGAGGCATCAAATATATGTGCAAGACTGACAGTGTATCCCCTATGTCCCAGAGGTCTCCCACAAGGCCCCCCCATCAGTGCCACTGTGCAGGGAGAGGAACATGGCACAGACCCACAGGAGGAGGCTGCCACAGACACCGCAGGGGAGTGCAGGACAACACCACCTGTGGAATTGGCACAGGAGACCATGGACGATCCTGCGCTGGGTATGGAGGCAGCCGTTGAAACACCAGGGCCAATGCCTATGGAAAGGCAAACACATGCATCATCAGGCGCAGTGCGTAGACGACGCACATTGCAGTTTGTGCGCAGTGAGGATGTGTCAGATGTAGATTTTGTGGGACTTGAGGCATCCTTATTGCAGAGTCAGCGCCTGCAAAATAGATAGATGAGATTAATGAACCGGAACCTCTCAAGACTGCAGACCACTATTACACATGGGCTGGCAAATGTGGACAACCAGTATTTTGCAGGAGATGTGGCACGTGGACTTGGCCGCATCAGCCATGTGGTGGATCTGCTGGAGACCAGACAGGCTGCAAGGGGCATAGGGGATACCCAGCAGGACAGTGAGGAGGGCTCAACTGTGAGTAGTGTATCTGCCACTGATGCACGTGTGTTGCGGAGTACCAGTGCACGGCAGGGCTCAGGGGACCAAGCTGGAGTGAGCCATGGTGGCCGCAGTCGTAGGAGGCTGTGAGCCACTGACACGTACTGGTACAGAAGCACATGAACATAATGTGTCCAATTTGACTGTTTTAATACCATACTGTAGCATAGTTCATAATGATTTCAACATTATAGTTCTGCAATAAAAAGATTTAGGGGGACATTACGACCTTGGCGGTATAAGGCGCTTACCGCTGTGCAGAAGACCGCCAATACACCGCCGCAGCCGCGGTAGACCGCCACAGCTATTATGACACACATCTAGGAATCCGCCGAAATTCAGACACCCACACAACACCGCCACACCAAAGGTCAGAGATAAACTGGCAAAAACAAAAATCCTCCACCTCCACGCCAACAGAAACACGCCCATGCTATTATGACCCACGAATCCACGCGGCGGTCTTTCAACCGCGGTATTCCATTGGCGGTACACACCGCTGCGCTCAAAATACACACACATCTCCAAAACACCGCCACATTGGACATTTCGAAATACACACACCTGATACACATACACACACCACTCCCACACACCCAATACAATATAAAACACACACCCACATCACACACAAACCCCTACGACCACAATTTCTGAGAGAAGGCCAGAGAGAGACAGCACAGAATAGAGAACCCCATCACACAGAGGCACACTACACCATCACCCACACAACACCCACGCACAAAACACCACATACCACTACACTCACCACACTCATCAACACATACACCACCCCACACATCACACACACCACCCCAGGGCATGCCAAAGACACCCCCGTTTCTCCGAGGAGGAGCTCAGGGTCACGGTCGAGGAAATCATCTGGGTAGAGCCACAGCTATTTGGATCACCGGTACAGCACACATCAATAGCCAGAAAGATGGAGCTATGGTAAAGAATAGTCGACAGGGTCAACGCTGTGGGACAGCACCCAAGAAATAGGGAGGACATCAGGAAGAGGTGGAACGACCTACGGGGGAAGGTGTGTTCCACGGTATCCAGGCACCACATCAAGGTACAGCGGACTGGCGGCGGACCCCCACCTCCTCCCCCACAACTAACAACATGGGAGGAACAAGTCTTGTCCATCTTGCATCCTGAGGGCCTCGCAGGAGTCAGTGGAGGAACGGACACTGGTAAGTTAAATTTTCAACTATCATATCCCCCACCGTACCTGCATGCTATCACACACCCCCACCCTCACACCCTCCCCTATCACTCCAAATCCTCACCTAGCTACCCATTACACCAACCACCCATCCCAACCCCAAAACCTGCATGACCTAACTAAGCATGGATACCCATCACTAAAGCATGCCCACTGCACAGACCCACAACACCCCCCAACTATCAACACACAAGCCCCCACACAGGAATGCCTGCACTGTGGTACACGCACACCCAAACATTGCACATCATGAAACACACACCTGCAATAATCATGTACTCATACCCCCGAAGGAACCTGAAGGAACGTCACCACACCAGAGGGTCCAGACAACACCACTCCACCCCCAGAAGAGACCCACAGTGACGACAGCAGCTCTGCCCCACTGGATATTGATGACCAGCCCGGACCATCGTGGGCCTCAGGACAGTCGGTTCCCCTTGCCCAGCCACAGCCCAACACCGAACTGCCACCCTCTGGGAACACCAGCACAGCACCCACTCAGCGGGCCCAAACCTCGCTACCCAGGACAGGTCAATCAGCGATGTGTCCACCACTGCAGGGCACCCAGGTGAACCCACCACCCCAACAACAACAGGGACCCGGGGGCAGTGGTAGTGGGCACACGGTCCAGGGGACGGAGGCACAGGAACACAGGGGAACTGGGAGGGCTGATGTGCGACAGAGGGAGGACAGGCCAAGGGAACCTACTCTCAACGAGGCCCTCTCCTCCATCATGGGAGCATACCACCACTCCCAGGAGACAATGGCAACGGTACTGGACAAGATGCAGGAGACCCTGCGTCTGCAGGAGGAACACTATTTGGGGTTCAGGGAGGAGCTCAGGACCATCGGCTCTGCCCTGGGCACCATTGTAGGGGTGCTGACGGACATTCAAAATACCTTGAGGGACACCATGGCACTCCAATGGGCCCCTGACACTAGCCAGTATGATGATATTCCCACCACCTCCGCCGGCGCTAGTGGACAGGAGGCACCGCCACAGGACCAACACACCAGCACCCCATCCCTTGCAGACGGACCACCACCACGCAAGCGGGCCCTGAGATCCAGGAACAGGACAGAGCAAGATGGCAAGACCCTCGCCAGGAAATAAGACCACCCTGATCGTCCTCCCACTGTCCCACTTTATTACCCTGTCCAAATCGGAACTGCCCCAGCTCCACTTCCAATGGCCAGATGTGCAATGTACCTGTGAGACTAATAGACAGGACTCTGCCATGGACATTCCTCCACCATCACCCATCCCCATTTCACAACCCCCCTTCATTGTTATGCACTTAAATAAACACCCGTGAAACACTAATAAAACTGGAGTTAGTCAATGAATGTGAACTTTGTATTGTCAATTACAGTGTTAAAAAAAGGTTACCCATTGGAAGGTCAACATACCAATGTCACACATCACAAGCCTTTCAAGGGTGCAAGTTGTTGACACGTAGGTTACCACATTACTGAAACCGAAATGGAAGGGGACAACTCAGTTACCAAATAGGGAGTGAAATGTAGGTACAGGATAGAGGTAGACGTGTGAAATGTAATATAATGTGAAACATGAAATTGTACCCACCTGTGTCTCATTGAAAATATTGCTGTATGACTGACTTCCTGTTGTCGTTTTCATCTTCATCAGCTTCATCCTCATCACTGTCCACAGGCTCCACAGGCTCCACAGCTGCTACAACACCGTCATCTGGATCATCCTCCTGCAGAAAAGGCACCTGGCGTCGCAATGCCAAGTTATGGAGCATGGAGCAGGCGATGATGATGTTGCACACCTTCTTCGGTGAGTAGAATAGGGACCCACCTGTCATATGGAGGCACCTGAACCTGGCCTTCAGGAGGCCGAAGGTCCGCTCGATCACCCTCCTAGTCCGCCCATGGGCCTCATTGTACCGTTCCTCTGCGCTGGGATTCCTCACTGGGGTCAGTAGCCAGGACAGGTTGGGGTAACCAGAGTCCCCCAATAGCCATACACGGTGCCTCTGGAGTTCACCCATCATATCAGGGATGCTGCTATTCCGCAGGATGTAGGCGTCATGCACTGAGCCAGGGAACATTGTATTTACCTGCGAGATGTACTGGTCTGCCAAACAGACCATCTGGACATTCATGGAATGATAACTTTTCCTGTTCCTGTACACCTGTTCATTCCTGCGGGGGGGACCAGAGCTACAATGGTCCCATCAATGGCACCTATGATGTTGGGGATATGTCCAAGGGCATAGAAGTCACCTTTCACTGTAGGCAAATCCGCCACCTCAGGGAAAATGATGTATCTCCTTACGTGTTTCAGCAGGGCAGACAACACTCTGGACAACACGTTGGAAAACATAGGCTGGGACATCCCTGATGCCATGGCCACTGTTGTCTGAAAAGACCCACTTGCAAGGAAATGGAGCACTGACAGCACCTGCACGTCAGGGGGGATTCCAGTCGGATGGCTGATTGGTGACATCAGGTCTGGCTCCAACTGGGTACATAGTTCCTGGTTTGTGGCACGGTCAAACCGGTAGGTCACGATAACATGTCTCTCTTCCATTGTCAACAGGTCCACCAGCGGTCGGTACACCGGAGGATTCCGCCATCTTCTCACATGTCCCAACTGACGGTGCCTAAGAAGGACAACAGCGAAGAAACTGTCAGCATTCCTCCAGGTATGTACCCACAGTCACACACAAGACTACAACAGACAATTAACCCATCCGGGAAAGGTTTTGAGTGTAGGCCTCGGTATGTGTGACGCAGTAGTAATTGAAGCCATGTGGGCCCCTGAAATGGCGGCTGCCTGACCTCTAAACTGGGACATTGGAATTGTGGGGTAACTGCGCTGGCGTTGGACACCGTCGCGGTAGGCGGTCGTAGAGCGCGGCGCAATGCTGCATTGGTTAACATTGGACCCTATGGGTCCCAGGAGCCAATGAACAGGTGCGCTGGTGGTGATGATGCGTACCGCCGCGGACGTCACCGCCGCGGACGTCACCACCATTTTCTATCTGTTTAATCACTAGATACCTGACCTTCGACAGGAGAGGACCTACACTGCTAGTGCTGCTGTGACCTCGGTCTGGAAGCGACGATGGCTGCTGTGTCTGGGGAAAGGGCCCCTGCCTTCACTGCACAGGAGTTGGAGAAACTTGTGGATGGGGTCCTCCCCCAGTATACGCTACTCTACGGTCCTCCAGACCAACAGGTTAGTACACAGGGAGCACGTTGTATGGGCTAGACCTGGGTGGAGAGGGCTGGGTGGATTAGGGAAGGGGGCAGAGTACATAGAACAGTCATGCATGGGGATGAATGGGCCACAGGGATAGAGTTGGGAGGGGGCCAATTACAATGACGGTGCTGTAGGTAATGACTGTTCCTCTTTCCTTGTGCATGTCATGTAGGTCAGCGCCCACCAGAAGAGTGACATTTGGCGTGCCATAGCCAAGGAAGTCCGGACCCTGGGGGCCCACCAGAGATGGGGCACCCAGTGCCGTAAGAGATGGGAGGACATTCGCCGCTGCAGCAAGAAGACGGCGGAGGCTCAGCTGGGGATGGCCTCCCAATGTGGGAGGGGTGCCCGTCGCACCATGACCCCCCTGATGTTCCGGATCCTGGCGGTGGCCTACCCGGAGTTGGATGGGCACTTAAGGACATCACAGCAGACACAAGGGGGTGAGTACAACCTCATCCAATGGACTTTGCGTGCAGTGGAGCTGTCTGGGTGGGGGTGGTGAGCTGTGGGTGTTCCTAGGCCAGGGCGAGTTAGGTAGGCAAGGCCCCTCTGTTATGTAGGCCATGTGGCACTCTACCCCAGCTCAAAAAAATTGCAAATTGATGTATAGTTGCCCCTTTGCCATACATGTGGGCAGATTTCTACCATTGCCATGTAGGCCATATCCCAGAAATTGCATGTGCAGAGGGCAGGAGCACGGCGTAATGCAGGGGGCTGCTGCGTTTGTCTTGTCCGCCAACGGTAGCGGTATGCCATGCACTAAAACTCTCTTTCTTCTGTCTCCACCATTTTTCTGCTCTCCCTGTCCTTCTGTACATCAGCATCAACAGGCGGAGGTACAGTGGCACCGGAGCACGAGGGAGCTGCATCCCACATGGCCATGGAGGGCCACACCACAGACTCTGAATTCACCAGTGGGACGGAGGGCGAGGGGAGCTTCACATCGGCAACAGGATCACCAAACAGCGTCACGGACTCGTCCGCCGATGGGAGCTCCCCTGTGGTGGCAGCACCATCTGTGCGCCCCACTTCTACAGGTACAGCCGCCACCTCCCCTACCAGCACCGCCCTCCCAGCAGCCCCTCAGCGTTCGCCCAGTGCCCGCTCACCCAGGAGGGTGGGCATCACCTTCGCCCCAGGCACCTCAGCCCCTGCCCCAGTCACCCCAGCTGCCCTCAGTGAGGAGGCCATTGACCTCCTCAGGTCACTCACTGTTGGGCAGTCTACCATTGTGAATGCCATCCAGGGTGTAGAACGAGAGTTGAAACACGATAATGCATTCCTGGAAGGCATTCATTCTGGTCAGGCTGTCCTTCAGCGAACCCTGCAATCTCTGGCCTCAGCACTGATGGCAGCCATTGTCCCTGTGTCCAGCCTCCCCCCTCTAACTTCCTCCACCCAGACCCAATCCCCTGTACCCCAGCCCATCCCAAGCACACCTACAGACCAGCATGCACACAAGTCAACACACACAAGTAGCTCAAGCAAACATAGGCACCACACACACCACAGGCACTCACACAAGCATCAGACCCATACGGACACAGCAACATCCACTGTCTCCACTGTGTCCCCCTCCTCCTCTTTTCCCTCCTCCCTCCCAGTCTCGTCTACACACACACCTGCATGCACCACATCTACAGGCACTAGGACTCGCACCAGGACACCCAGCACCACAAGCCGCTCACCTGCACTCACCACCTCCACTGCCATTTACACGTCCCCTGTGTCCTCTCCCAGTGTGTCTGTGATTTCCCCTCCCAAAGTACACAAATGCCGGCAGTCACTCACCCAACATCCATCCACCTCACGACAGCCTCCAGTACCTGCACCTGCACCCAAAACAGCTAAAGTGACACCTCCTACAACCACCTCCTCTTCCTCCACTCCCAGAGCCCCTCCAGCTACCCATCCCAGTGTACGTCAGAAACTGTCCCTATGTCAAATTGACCTTTTTGCCCCCCCACCTCCAATTCATCAGTCCCGTCATAGCGCCTCAGCCAAAAAGCCTCCAGTACCAGTGGTGCATGTACCAGGTTTTTGGAGTGCCCCGTCCACCAGGGCAGGCAGTAGGGCCCGGAGCCAAGGCACTGTCAGCCCACCCCCTGTAAAGGCTCCGAAATTGGAGAGTGGACGACAGGACCGTGTCAAGACTCCTGGTGGGACAAACAGTGAAGTGGGATCCAAGGCGATTGGTGAGTCATCTGTAACTCAAAAGAAGGTGGGGAAGGTCCTGAGGAAGTCTCCCCAACCTGTTGTGAGTGTCACGGCGGAGAAGTGCGCCATCATTTCCGGCAGTCCAGACAGAACCGCTAGCACCATCGTTACTGGTCAGGAGACCACCGCCAGAGTCATAGCCCAGGAGGGCTAAAGTATCGTAACTGGTCCAGAGACCACCGCCAGAGTCATAGCCCAGGAGGGCTCAAGTAACGTAACTGGTCTGGAGACCACCGCCAGAGTCATAGCCCAGGAGGGCTCAAGTATCGTAACTGGTCCAGAGACCAGCACCAGAGTCATAGCCCAGGAGGGCTCAAGTATCGTAACTGGTCCAGAGACCACCGCCAGAGTCATAGCCCAGGAGGGCTCAAGTATCGTAAGTGGTCAGGAGACCACCGCCAGAGTCATAGCCCAGGAGGGCTCAAGTATCGTAACTGGTCCAGAGAAAACCGCCAGAGTCATAGCCCAGGAGGGCCCAAGTATCATTACTGGTCAGGAGACCACCGCCACCGCCGGAGTCACAGCCCAGGAGGGCTCAAGTATCGTAACTGGTCCGGAGACCACCGCCAGAGTCATAGCCCAGGAGGGCCCAAGTATCGTTACTGGTCAGGAGACCACCGCCTCCGCCGGAGTCACAGCCCAGGAGGGCTCAAGTATCATAACTTGTCAGGAGACCACTGCCAAAGTCATAGCCCAGGAGGGCCCAAGTATCGTTACTGGTCAGGAGACCACCGCCACCGCCGGAGTCACAGCCCAGGAGGGCTCAAATATCGTAACTGGTCTGGAGACCACCGCCAGAGTCACAGCCCAGGAGGGCCCAAGTATCGTTACTGGTCAGGAGACCACCGCCACCGCCGGAGTCACAGCCCAGGAGGGCTCAAGTATCGTAACTGGTCAGGAGACCACCGCCAGAGTCATAGCCCAGGAGGGCCCAAGTATCGTTACTGGTCAGGAGACCACCGCCACCGCCGGAGTCACAGCCCATGAGGGTCCAGAATCCCACAGCCCGCTGGACAATGATGGAAAGTCAAGCCACACACCAACGTTCAGTGTGGAGTTCGTCATGCCACACACCAATGTCCACTATGGAGTTCGTCATGCCACACACCAATGTCCAGTGTGGAGTTCGTCATGCCACACACCAATGTCCAGTGTGGAGATCGTCATGCCACAAACCAATGTCCAGTGTGGGGTTCGTCATGCCACACACCAATGTCCAGTGTGGAGTTCGTCATGCCACACACCAATGTCCAGTGTGGAGATCGTCATGCCACACACCAATGTCCAGTGTGGAGATCGTAATGCCACACACCAATATCCGTACCAGAACCGCCATGGCAAAGCACCGCTGAACAGGGCCAAGACTGCCATGGTGAAGACCGCTGAACAGGGCAAAGACCACCATGGTGAAGACCGCTGAACAGGGCAAAGACCGCAATGGTGAAGACCGCTGAACAGGGCAAAAACCGCCATGGCTAAGCACCGCTGAACAGGGCAAAGACCGCCATGGTGAAGACCGCTGAACAGGGCAAAGACCGCCATGGCTAAGCACCGCTGAACAGGGCAAAGACCGCCATGGTGAAGACCGCTGAACAGGGCAAAGACCGCCATGGCTAAGCACCGCTGAACAAGGCCAAGACTGCCATGGTGAAGACCGCTGAACAGGGCAAAGACCACCATGGTGAAGACCGCTGAACAGGGCAAAGACCGCCATGGTGAAGACCGCTGAACAGGGCAAAGACCGCCATGGCTAAGCACCGCTGAACAGGGCAAAGACCGCCATGGTGAAGACCGCTGAACAGGGCAAAGACCGTGTGGGTATGAATAGTCCGGCACATCAGGCATCGTTCTCCCATGTGCAGCTGGGACTGTGACAGGACATGTACTTTCACGGGGAGACTCATCCAGTGTGGGCACCAGTCCCACCCAGTACCAGTAGAGAACTGCATCTACATGCGAAGATGTGTCTTTGCACTCCCCAAGATGTAACAGTGGGCAAGCCACCCACTGTAGAGACTTGAGAGACTGTGGCTTTGCACTCCCCAGGATAAAGCAGTGGGCAAACAACCCACTGGAGAGACTTGAGAGACTGTGGCTTTGCACTCCCCAGGATAAAGCAGTGGGCAAACAACCCACTGGAGAGACTTGAGAGACTGTGGCTTTGCACTCCCCAGGATAAAGCAGTGGGCAAACAACCCACTGGAGAGACTTGAGAGACTGTGGCTTTGCAATCCCCAGGATAAAGCAGTGGGCAAACAACCCACTGGAGAGACTTGAGAGACTGTGGCTTTGCACTCCCCAGGATAAGGCAGTGGGCAAGCCACCCACTGTAGAGACTTGAGAGACTGTGGCTTTGCACTCCCCAGGATTGAACAGTGGGCAAACCACCCACTGTAGAGACTTGAGAGACTGTGGCTTTGCACTCCCCAGGATTGAACAGTGGGCAAACCACCCACTGGAGAGACTTGAGAGACTGTGGCTTTGCACTCCCCAGGATAAGGCAGTGGGCAAGTCACCCACTGTAGAGACTTGAGAGAACTGTGGCTTTGCACTCCCCAGGATACATCAATGGGCATGGAGCCCTGTCGTGGATCTGGCTTCGCATTCATCCGGCTGAGGTGCCCCCCCTTCCCTTCCCCCTGAGGTGCCTGTATTGTTTCTATCTGATGCCCCGGCAGTGTTCTCTCGGATTTTGGTCAGGTATCTATTGTGGGCGTCGCCCATGCATTTTTAGACTGTTGGTGCACGGACATTGTTGTGTACATCTCTGCACTACTTTTTGTATTGTACATTTATTTTTGACAGATTTCGTGATATATATATCCGTATATTTTTTAATGAGTAGTATATTGGCACAATACAAAATTTGACCGCTATTCGCTTTGTCTTTGCATTCTTCCGGGGGGATTATGGGTTGTTACTGTGATTTTTGTGAATGCATTGGTGTGTATGTTGTAATATGCGAGGGTGGGGGTGGGTGTGTTTGGTGGTTGTCCCCGTAACTTTTGCCTCCCCCCTCCCCTGTGTCGTAGGTGCTGTACTCACCGGTATGTTCTGCGCCTACGTCGCTGTTGGACGTAGATGAACAGGAATGCAAGGGCAGGTAAGATTTGTAGTTCCGGCTCCATGGTGTCCTCGTTCCTCGTGGGATGTGTTGAGCTGAGCACTTTCCCATAGCACAAGCTGTTTCCGCCGTGTTTTTATCCACGTGAATCCGCCCCGGAAAAGGTGGCGGATTGGTGTTTAGTGATAGTGTGGGCGGTACATTGTCTTCCGCCTGTCTGTTGGATGTGACCGCCGCACTGTTTGTCTGTACCGCCGTGGCGGGCGATGTGTTAAAGTGGCTGTCTTAGTTGGCGGTTTCCGCCAGGGTCGTAATTCACTTTTTTTGTCCGCCGGCCTGTTTGCGGTATTACCACAGCTTTAACACCGTCCGCCAGGGTTGTAACGACCACCTTAGTCTGGAGTGAGTTCTCATGGCTGCCAGAACTGAAGAGCATGATGATCGACAAGCTGCTGACATGGATGCAGAGGTGCCAAAAGTGAGTCAATCATGAACATGAAAAACAAGCAGAAGCGCATGGCTGAAGGACACAAAGTGACATCTCCAAGGAAGAAGAAGTTGTGTTTCAGGTGTGAATTTTTCGTTTCCATGCAAAGGTATATGTCCCACCATTTGACAGATATGTGAAGGCTGTTGGAAGGAGAACCATTTTGTAATGGTTTGCAAAGCGTGGGCAAAAGTAAGTGTGTCACACGAGAAGACAAAATAGCTGCCCAAACATTCCACAATCAGCATTCATTGCATGTCACAAGGCCAAGCAACAACAACAGTTGGGACAAATTGACACCAAACAAAATTGATCATCCTCAAAATCATCGGCAGAAAGTTATTCAATAGCAATAGCAAGTGAAAGTGAAGAAGATGGTTGTGTAATGTCAATGCTTTTCTCAGAAAAATGTACTTATGTTGGACTGGCCGTATGTGAAGAAAAATAACAGTCAAAGAAAAGTCGACATGAAAGAGCACCAAAGTCATTCAAACATTATCCGAAGATTATGCTGAAAGTAAACGGTTGTTCAATACCTTTCATTATCAGCAGTGGTGTATCGATAAACATTATGCCGGTGGAGAAATATAATGAACTATGTCCATTGCCACGACTGATGCCATTGAAAACTAAAGTATATACATGGGCTGCAACAACGCCATTGAAAAGTCAAGGTTGATTCGTAGTGACAGTTTAACACAAGAAGACAAAAGTGCAACCACCAGTTCATGTGCTCCAAGGTACGGCGTCAAGTGCCTATTTACTCAGTTTCAGCACGGCTGCTGATAAGGGACTGATCTCAGTGAACTACAGCGTGAATGCTCATCACAAAATAGTAAGTCACTTCCCTTCATCATTTCATGGGTTAGGAAAACTTGAGACTCTGAAAGAACAATTGCATATTTATGAGGATGTCCATCCTGATGCTCAAAGACACAGAAAAATTGCATTTTATTTACAGGAAGCTGTTGAAAAGGAACTAGAATCAATACTTAGACATGATATCATTGAGCATTGTACCGGTCCAACACCATGGGATTCTCCCATAGTGGTAGTACACTTAAAGGAAAGTGAAGGAACTGCACACAGCTGTGTGGATATCTGTCAAGTGAACAAGGCAATTGAAAGAGAATGACTTTAAGGTTCACAAATTACTGACATGATAACACAATTGAATAGTTTGAAGGTTTTCTCTAGCTTTGATTTAAATAAATATATATTATCAGTTGGAAGTCGAGGAAAATTGCAGGTACATCATAACCTTTTCTACATATATTGGTCTATTTCGATATAGAAGACTACGTTTTGGTGTGTCATCAGCTGCAGAGCTTTTTTTAAGATGCCTTTCAATGTATCATTCAGTTTGTCATGAATGATTTCAACTATAGTGATGACATATTAAGTTTCGGAGCTACGCAGAAGGACCACGATAAAGCTCTCAAGCAAGTGCGATGTTCACTTGTTGATGCAGGTTTAACCTTAAATGCAGAGAAATGTGAATTCCATAAGACAAAGCTAACGTTCTTTGGCAATATCTTTTCTGATGAGACTCGATGTTTCCATGTTACGTTCATTCTTGGGACTCGGCCAGTTACTGTTCCAGATACATATAAGACTTAGCTTTTGTGAGTGCTCCATTGAGAGACTTGACGAAAAAGAATGTTTCATTTCATTGGTCACATGAATGTGAGCAAATCTTTAAGAGAATCAAACAAGCTTTTGAGAACACTACTGAAATGGTATGTTTTAATCCAAAGCTTCATACAGAAGTTTTTGTTGATGCTAGCCCAGTCGGGCTAGGTGCAATCCTTGCACAGCACAGCAGGCACCCAAATGCTTGAAGACATATTGTGGTATGCAAGCAAACTTTTGTCCCAAACTAAACCTGCTCATTCACAATCGTAGAAAGACCGTTTAGCAGTGGTGTGGGCTTTGGAATATTTCCATGTGTTCTTATAGGGAAAGCTGTTTATGCCTGCGACAGACAGTCATGCTTTGTTGGCTATCTTTGGCAATCCCCAGGTCAAGATGCCTTCTTGAATTGGACGTTGGCTTCTAAAATTACAAGAATACAACTACACAATTGTGTACCGACCAGGGAAAGATCAAACCCCTGCCAACTACCCCTCCATAGTGCCTATACAGTGTTATGGTACCCCTTCCAAGATGTCTGAAGTCTACATAAATTTCAATGTAAAATCAAACACACGAGCTGCCATTTTGTTGGAGCACGTTGTCACTACCACGAGTCAAGATAGTGACATGTTAATACAGAAAGTCATTATTACACATACGTCTTGGAACCAGAACACTTAGCTCTTGCCAGTGACAATGAATCCCAGAATCTTAAAAATGTCAAAGATGAAGTGTCCATGACTCAAGAAGGCATTATCCTGAAAGAGTTCAAGAATTGTTATTCCAGAGAGTTTGCAATAACAAATAATTGAAGTGGCCTAGGAAGGATTTTGTGGAATTGTTGCCACAAACTGAGCTCTCAGAGACCAAGTCAGTTTCTTCATCTCAATGAGAGAGTTGGAAGAGAGTTGAAGGCCTGTCATCTATGCAGCAGCCTGACATTGAAAACCACCCAACACAAATTAAGCATGTCAGAGTTGCTAACGCATGTATGGGAAATAATAACTGTTTTGGTCCTCTTGACATTGGACATCACCTGATGGTGATTGTTAATGAATACTCCCATTTTCCACTGATAGAAAAACACTCATCTATCACTCAAGAGAGAGTCATCAAGAGATTAGAAGGCATCTTTTTAACATGGGGAATTCCTGTGATCTTGAAATTTGACAATGACCCACCTTGCAACAGTCAAGAAATCAGAGACTTTCTCAGTCACCTTAATGTGAAGCATCAGTTTAGAACACCTCTTTGGTCACAGGCCAATGGCCTTGTTGAATGTTTTATGAGCACGTTGAAGAAAGTGGTTCAGCATGCTGTAATGGAAAAGCTGGACCTTAAAACTATCTTGAATTCTACACTGCTAGCTCACTGTTCGACCCCTTCACTCGACCACAGGTGAAAGCCATCAACTCTGATGTTTAGGAGAGCCATAATGACCAAGTTACCTCAATGGACCAACAGAAGATCAAATACTGAGGAAGAAACCTGCATTAAAGACTTGGATCATAAAAGGAAAATGAAGGCCTATTCAGACATGTGAAGACATGCAAAAGATGTTGTTTTCACTAGAGGAGATCTAGTACTTGTTCATCAGCCGAGAAAACTTATGTCTAATACTTTGGATGCTGAACCATGGTGTAACCAGCAGAGGACACATGGTGAGTACCCAATGTCCTAGGAAGTCCATTATGTGAGATTCCCTGCATGTCCGACATGTGACTGACCACTTGTCAAATACTGATGTTAAAGTAGGGACTGGTTCTAAAAGGACGATTGAAAAACTCCTTACTGCTGTTTCCCCTGCATCGCCAATATAGATCATGAACACTTTAATTGCTGGTTCCCAGTTACCGAAGACACATTCAGGATGAGCAATCAGAGCACCACGAAGGCTCATGGAAGAACTATGAATGTGTCTATATTTGTAAAAAATTTGAATGTATTATTCAACAGAGGGAGAGTTGTAGTGCTGTGTGAGTTATTAATGATGGAAACCTTTTGGCTCCTGACGGACTCCATAGAACTGTTACATACCACCTAGAGCATGGCGAAGTGGCTGCAGGTTTCAAATGTTGAGTTGGTGGTTACACGCAAATGAACAAGGACATGTAATACTGTCAGGAAGACCAGATCTTCGGGGTCTGCTCGCGTTTCCAACATTTCCACCACTAGACAGCTCCAAGACTCTGATAGATGAATCACAGAGACTGAGAGAGTCCAAGCGGGGGAAAGGGGATTAGGATGGGAACAGCTGGGAAGGAGACCTGTAGGAAACAAAAAGGTTGAAACTCACAATATCAAGATTATATCACATTAATCTTTACTAGACTATGATTCTAAGCATTGTCATACTGTAACCATGGATAACTTAAGCATGGACTAAATAACTAGGCCTCAAGACATCTGGTTTCCTGGGAAGGAATCAAGAATTATTAATACAATCTCTCAATGAACCTATTAATGAAAAGTTACACATTGACTAGGAATATATGAACCCTCTACAATTATGTTTTCAAAATCAAACATGGCCTTTTTGCATGAGGACAATAAAATAATCTGAATGTTTTCTGGAACACAATAGGAGTTGTATTAAAGGACTTATTCTGAACATATAATGTAACATCTAGAATTTTAACACTTAGGGGGTCATTACAACCCTGGCGGACGGTGTTAAAGTTGCGGTAATACCGCAAACAGGCCGGCAGACAAAAAAAGGGAATTATGACCATGGCGGAAACCGCCAACATAGACAGCCACTTTAACACTCCGCCTGCCACAGCGGTAAAGACAAGCAGAGCGGCGGTCACTGCCAACAGACAGGCGGAAGGCAATGTACTGCCCACAGTATCACAACCCGCCAATCCGCCACCTTTTCCGGGGCGGAATCACCGTGGATAAAAACATGGTGGAAACAGCTTGTGCAATGGGAAAACGCTCACCTTAACACACTCCACGAGGAAAGAGGACACCATGGAGCCGGAATTACAAATACTCCCTGCCCTTGTCTTCCTGCTCATCTACGAACACCAGCAACGGCAGTGCCAAAGACAATGGTGAGTACTGCACCTACGACATAGGGGAGGGGGAGGCAAAAGTCAGGGGGACACACACGCAACACCACCACCCCCACCCCCACCCTCGCACATTACAACACACACACCAATGCATTTCCAAACATCACAGTAACAACCCACAACCCCCCCGGAAGAATGCAAAGACAAAAGGAAATCAGTTCAAATATTGTAATGTATCAAAATACAGTTACCAAATATATACAGATATATATACACATTCCAAATTTTATACATTACGAGAAGTATTGCAGATATGCACATATCAATGTCCGTGCACCACTGGGCCCAAAATACATGGGCGAGGCCCACACTAGATACCTGTCCACAAACGGAGAGAACACTGTAGGGGCATCAGATAGAAATACAACAGGCACCTCGGGGGAAGGGAAGGGGGGCACCTCAGCCGGATTACAGCACCACACCAGATCCACGACGGGGCTCCATGCCCATTGATGTATCCTGGGGAGTGCAAAGCCACAGTCTCTCAAGTCTCTACAGTGGATAGCTTGCCCACTGTACCATCCTGGGGAGTGCAAAGCCACAGTCTCTCAAGTCTCTACAGTGGGTGGTTTGCCCACTGTACCATCCTGGGGAGTGCAAAGCCACAGTCTCTCAAGACTCTACAGTGGGTGGCTTGCCCACTGTACCATCCTGGGGAGTGCAAAGCCACAGTCTCTCAAGCCTCTACAGTGGGTCGTTTGCCCACTGTACCATCCTGGGGAGTGCAAAGCCACAGTCTCTTAAGTCTCTACAGTGGGTGGTTTGCCCACTGTACCATCCTGGGGAGTGCAAAGCCACAGTCTCTCAAGTGTCTACAGTGGGTGGTTTGCCCACTGTACCATCCTGGGGAGTGCAAAGCCAAAGTCTCTCAAGTGTCTACAGTGGGTGGTTTGCCCACTGTACCATTCTGGGGAATGCAAAGCCACAGTCTCTCAAGTCTCTACAGTTGGTGGGTTGCCCACTGTACCATCCTGGGGAGTGCAAAGCCACAGTCTCTCAAGTGGATAACAGTCTCCACTGGTTCTGGAGGGGGAATGGTGCCCAGACTGCATCAGGTTCCCCGTGACGGTTCCTGTTTCGTCACTGTCCCAGCTGCACATGGGATAACGATGCTTGATGTGACAGTTTTTTCCCTGTCCAGCGGTGCTTTGGCATGTTGGTCTTTGCCCTGTTCAGCCGTGCTTTGCCCTGTTTAGCGGTCTTCACCATGGTGGTCTTTGCCCTGTTCAGCAGTGCTTTGCCATGGCGGTCTCTGACCTGTTCAGCGATGCTGTGCCCTGTTGAGCAGTGCTTTACCCTGTTCAGCGGTGTTTTGACATGTCGGTCTTTGCCCTGTTCAGCTATGCTTTGCCCTGTTCAGCGGTCTTCACCATGGCGGTCTTTGCCCTGTTCAGCGGTGCTTTGCCATGGCGGTCTCTGACCTGTTCAGCAGTGCTTTGCCCTGTTGAGCGGTGCTTTGCCCTGTTCAGCGGTCTTCAGCATGGCGGTCTTTGCCCTGTTCAGCGGTGCTTTGCCATGGCCGTCTCTGATCTGTTCAGCAGTGCTTTGCCCTGTTCAGCGGTGCTTTGCCCTGTTCAGCGGTCTTCATCATGGCGGTCTTTGCCCTGTTCAGCGGTGCTTTGCCATGGCGGTCTCTGACCTGTAGAGCGGTGCTTTGCCCTGTTCAGCGGTCTTCACCATGGCGGTCTTTGCCCTGTTCAGCAGTGCTTTGCCATGGTGGTCGCTGACCTGTTCAGCGGTGCTTTGCCCTGTTCAGCGGTGCTTTCCCCTGTTCAGCGGTCTTTACCATGGCGGTCTTTTCCCTGTTCAGCGGTGCTTTGCCATGGCGGCCTCTGACCTGTTCAGCGGTGCTTTGCCCTGTTCAGTGGTGCTTTGCTCTGATCAGCGGTCTTCACCATGGTGGTCTTTGCCCTGTTCAGCAGTGCTTTGCCATGGCGGTCTCTGACCTGTTCAGCGGTGCTTTGCCCTGTTGAGCGGTGCTTTGCCCTGTTCAGCGGTCTTCACCATGGCGGTCTTTGCCCTGTTCAGCAGTGCTTTGCCATGGCGGTCTCTGACCTGTTCAGCGGTGCTTTGCCATGGCCGTCTCTGACCTGTGCATTGGTGTGTGGCATGACAGTCCCTCATTGCCCAGCGGGGCTGTGGCTGCCGGGGCCCTCCTGGGCACTGACTCTGGCAGTGGTCTCCTGACCAGTGCCGATACTGCTGCCCTCCTGGGCACTGACTCCGGCGGTGGTCTCCTGACCAGTGACGATACTGCTTCCCTTCTGGACACTGACTCCAGCGGTGGTCTCAGGACCAGTGACGATACTGCTGCCCTCCTGGGCACTGACTCTGGCGGTGGTCTCAGGACCATTTACGATACTGCTGCCCTCCTGGGCACTGACTGATACTGCTGCCCTCCTGGGCACTGACTCTGGCAGTGGTCTCCTGACCAGTGACGATACTGCTGCCCTCCTGGGCACTGACTCTGGTGGTGGTCTCAGGACCAATGACGATACTGCTGCCCTCCTGGGCACTGACTCCGGCGGTGGTGTCCTGACCAGTGACGATACTGCTGCCCTCCTGGGCACTGACTCTGGCGGTGGTCTCCTGACCAGTGACGATACTGCTGCCCTCCTGGGCACTGACTCCGGCGGTGGTCTCAGGACCAGTGACGATACTGCTGCCCTCCTGGGCACTGACTCAGGCGGTGGTCTCAGGACCAGTGACGTCGATACTGCTGCCCTCCTGGGCACTGACTCCGGCGGTGGTCTCAGGACCAGTGACGATACTGCTGCCCTCCTGGGCACTGACTCTGGCGGTGGTCTCAGGACCAGTGACGACAGTGCTGGCGGTGGCGTCCCGGCCGCCAGGGAGGATGGCGCCCCTCTCCGCCGTGCTGCTCTTCCCAGACTGTGCAGACTTCCTCTGGCCCTTCACCACCTTTGGAGGAGTCACAGCTGACTCGGCACTCCCCCTGGGACCCTTGTGAGCAGGTTTTCTGCCAGGAATCTTCACCCTGTCCCGTTGGCCACTTTCCAACTTGTTGTGCTTTACAGGGGGTAGACTGGCAGTGCTTTGGCTTTCTGTCACACTGGCTGCCCTGGTGGCTGGTGCACTCCACACACCTTTGACACGCACCACTGGTACTGGACTTTTTTTGGCTGAGGTGCTACTACGGGACCTATCAATTGGAGGGGTGGGGGCAAAGAGGTCAACGCTGCTGAGGAAGAGTTGCTGATGAAGACTGGGATGGGTAGCTGGAGGGGGTCTGGGAGTGGAGGAAGAGGAGGTGGTTGTAGGAGGTGTAACTTTAGGTGATTTGGGTGCAGGTACTGGAGGCTGTCATGAGGTGGATGGATGTTGGGTGTGTGAGTGGCCGCGTTTGTATACTTTGGGAGGGGGCGTCACAGACACACTGGGAGTGGACACCGGGGACGTGTAAATGGTAGTGGGGGTGGTGAGTGCAGGTGAGCGGGGTGTGGTTCTGGGTGGTCTGGTGCGAGTCCTAGTGCCTGTAGATGTAGTGCATGCAGGTGAGAGTGTAGACGACACTGGGAGGGAGGAGGGAGACGACGAGGAGGGGAACACAGTGGAGGCAGTGGATGTTGCTGTGTCTGTATGTGGGTGATGCTTGTGTGAGTGCCTGTGGGTTGTGTGGTGCTTATGTTTGCTTGAGCTACTTGTGTGTGTTGAGGTGAATGCATGCTTGTCTGATGGTGAGCTTGGGATAGGCTGGGGTACAGGGGATTGGGTCTGGGTGGAGGAAGTTGGAGGGGGGAGGCTAGACACAGGGACAATGGCTGCCATCAGTGCTGAGGCCAGAGATTGCAGGGTTTGATGAAGGGCAGCCGGACCAGAATGAATGCCCTCCAGGAATGCATTACCGTGTTGCAACTCCCTTTCTACACCCGGGAAGGCATTCACAATGGTAGACTGCCCAACAGTGAGTGACCTGAGGAGGTCAATGGCCTCCTCACTGAGGGCAGCAGGGGTGACAGGGGCAGGGGCTGAGGTGCCTGGGGCGAAGGTGATGCCCACCCTCCTGGGTGAGCGGGCACAGGGCGAACGCTGAGGGGCTGCTGGGAGGGCGGTGCTGGTAGGGGAGGTGGCGGCTGTACCTGTAGAAGTGGGGGGCACAGATGGTGCCACCACCACAAGGGAGCTCCCATCGGCGGATGAGACCGTGTCGCTGTTTGGTGATCCTGTGACCGACGTGAAGCTCCCCTCGCCCTCAGTCCCACTGGTGTATTCAGAGTCTGTGGTGTGGCCCTCCATGGCCATGTGGGATGCATCTCCCTTGTGCTCCTGTGCCACTGTACCTCCGCCTGATGATGCTGATGCACCAAAGAACAGAGAGAGCAGAAAAAGGGGGGGGGGCGGCAGAAGAAAGACAGGTTGAGTGCATGGCTTACCACTACCGTTGGCGGACAATACAGACACAGCAGCCCCCTGCACTACGCCGTGCTCTTGGTGTCTACAGATGCAATTCCTGGGATCTGGCCTACATGGCTATGGTGGACATCTGCACACATAGATGCCACAGGGGCACCTGCCACTCTACTGAGGTGGGGTGGAGTGCCACATGGCCTGCATTACGAAGGGGCCTAGCCTACGGAACTCGCCCTGGCCTAGGGAAACCCACAGCCCTCCTCCCCCACCCAGACCCCTCCACTGCGCGCAAAGTCCGCTGAATGATGTTGTAATCACCCCCTTGTGTCTGCTGTGATGCCCTCAAGCGCCCATCCAACTCAGGGTAGGCCACCGCCAGGACCTGGAACATCAGGGGGGTCATGGTGCAACGGGCACCCCTCCCACGTTGGGAGTCCATCCGCAGCTGAGCCTCCGCCGTCTTCTTGCTCCAGCGGCGAATGTCCTCCCATCTTTTCCGGCAGTGGGTGCCCCGTCTCTGGTGGACACCCAGGGTCCGGACGTCCTTGGCGATGGCACGTCAAATGTCTGTCTTCTGGTGGGCGCTGACCTACATGACATGCACAGGGGAAGGAGAGAAGTCATTACCAACTGCACCATCGATATGAGTGGCCCCCATCCCTACCCTTGCCATGTGGCACATGCATTCACAATCCTTCATGTTCCCTGAACTCTGCCCCCTTCCAACTCACATCCAGCCCTCTCCACCCAGGCATAGCCCATACAACGTGCTGCCTGTGTACTTACCTGTTGGTCTGGAGGACCGTAGAGTAGCGTGTACTGGGGGAGGACCCCGTCGACTAGCTTCTCCAACTCCTGAGCAGTGAAGGCAGGGGCCCTTTCCCCAGACGCAAAAGCCATTGTCTCTTCCAGACCGAGGTCACAGCAGCACTTGCAGTGTAGGTCCTCTCCTGTCGAATATCAGGTATCGAGTGATTGAACAGATAGAAAATGGCGGTCACGTCCGCGGCGGTGCATATTATCACCGCCGGCACACTTCATCATTGGCTCCTGGGACCCATAGGGTCCAATCTTAACCAATGCAGCATTGCGCCGCGGTCTACGACCGCCTACCGCGACGGTGTACAACGCCAGCGCAGATACCTCACATCCCATTGTCCCACTTTTGAGGTCAGGCGGCCGCCATTTCAGGGGCCCACATGGCTTCATTTAGTACTGCGTCACACATGCCTAGGCCTACACTCAACACACATACAGGAACAGTTTTGTGTTTTGTGTCGTGTTCTGTGTATATGTGGGTACATACCTGGGAATTTGTTGAGTCTGTGGTCGCTGTTGTCCTTCTTAGGCACCGTCAGCTGGGACATTTGAGGAGATGGCGGAATCCTCCGGTGTACCGACCACTGGTGGACCTGTTGACAATGGAGGAGCGACATTTGATCATCACCTACAGGTTTGACTGTGCCACTATTCAGGAACTATGTACCCAGTTGGAGCCAGACCTGATGTCACCAATCCGCCATCCCACTGGAATCCCCCCTGACGTGCAGGTGCTGTCAGTGCTCCATTTCCTTACAAGTGGGTCTTTTCAGACAACAGTGGCCATGGCATCAGGGATGTCCCAGCCTATGTTTTCCAACGTGTTGTCCAGAGTGTTGTCTGCCCTGCTGAAACACGTAAGGAGCTACATCGTTTTCCCTCAGGTGGAGGATTTGGCTACAGTTAAAGGTGACTTCTATGCTCTTGGACATATCCCCAACGTCATAGATGCTATTGATGGGACCCATGTAGCTCTGGTTCACAGGAGTGAACAGGTGTACAGGAACCAGAAGAGTTATCATTCCATGAATGTACAGATGGTATGTTTGGCGGACCAGTACATCTCCCAGGTAAATGCTATGTTCCCTGGCTCTGTGCATGACGCCTACATCCTGCTGAATAGCAGTATCCCGTATGTGATGGGTCAACTCCAAAGGGACCAGGTGTGGCTATTAGGGGACTCTGGTTACCCTAACCTGTCATGGCTATTGACCCCAGTGAGGAATTCCAGGACCAGGGCAGAGGAATGCTACAATGAGGCCCATGGGCGGACTAGGAGGGTGATCGAACGCACCTTCGGCCTCCTGAAGGCCAGGTTCAGGTGCCTCCATATGACAGGTGGTTCCCTATTCTACTCACCGAGGAAGGTGTGCCAGAACATCATCGCCTGCTCCATGCTTCACAATCTTGCTTTGCAATGCCAGGTGCCTTTTCTGCAGGAGGATGGTCCAGATGGCGGTGTTGTGGCAGCTGTGGAGCACACAGGTGAGAACATTTTATTTTACTATTACATTCACTTTCACTCTTCTACCTCTATCCTGTCTGTAATTTAGTAGCAGTATTTGGTAACTGAGTTGTACCTTTCCATTACGGTTTCACAGATGTGGTTACCAACGTGTGTCATCTGCTTGCATCCTTCATGGACTTGTGATGTGTGACATAGGTATGTTGGCTTTACAATTGAAAACGCATTTTGACACTGTCATTCATAATACAAATTTAACAAATCACAGACTGACTCCAGATTGTTTTGTGCTTCAAGGGTGTTTATTTGAGTGCTTAAAAATGGAGGGGGGTTGTAAAATGGTGAGGGGTGATGGTGGAGGAATGTCCATGGCAGAGTCCAGTCTATTGGTCACACAGGTGCACTGCCCATATGGGCATAGGAAGTGGAGCTGGGGCAGTTCGAATGTGGACAGGGTAACAAAGTGAGATAGTGGGAGGACAATCAGGGTGGTCTCATTTCCTGGGGGGGTCTTGCCATCTTGCTCTGTCCTGTTCCTGGATCTCAGGGACCGCTTGCGGGGTGGTTCTCCATCTGCAGGGGGTGGGGTGCTGGTGTGGTGGTCCTGTGGTGGGGCGTCCTGTCCACTAGCACCGGTGGAGGTGGTGGGCAGTTCATCATCCATGTTAGTGTCAGGGGCCCCTTGGAGTGCTACGGTGTCCCTCATGGTTTTTTGTATGTCCTTCAGCACCCCTACGATGGTGCCCATTTCGGAGCTGATGGTTCTGAGCTCTTCCCTGAACCCCAAATACTGTTCGTTCTGCAGGCGCTGGGTCTCCTGAAACTTGGCCAGGACCGTCACCATCGTGTCCTGGGAGTGGTGGTATGCTCCGATGATGGAGGTGAGGGCCTCGTGGAGGGTGGGTTCTCTGGGCCTGTCCACCTCCTGTCGCACAGCAGCCCTCCCAGTTCCCCTGTGTTCCTGTGCCTCCGTCCCCTGGACCGTGTGCCCACTACCACTGCCCCCAGGTCCCTGTTGTTGTTGGGGTGGTGGGTTATCCTGGGTTCCCTGTAGTGGTGGACACACCGCTGATTGACGTGTCCTGGGTAAGGAGGTATGGGCCTGCTGGGTGGGTGCTGTGCTGGTGTTACCAGATGGTGGAAGGTCAGTGTTGGGCTGTGCCTGTCCGAGGCCCACGATGGTCCGGGCTGGTCATTAGGATCCAGTAGGGCAGAGCTGCTGTCGTCACTGTGGGTCTATTCTGTGGGTGGAGTGGAGATGTCTGGACCCTCCTGTGTGGTGACGTTCCGTAGTGGTCCTGCAGGGATATAGGAGCATGATTATTGCATGTATGTGTGTGTGTAATGGTGTGAAATGGGTGGGTGTGCGTGTACCCCAGTGCAAGCATTCCTGTGTGTGGGTTTGTGTGATGATGGTTAGGGGGTTGTTATGGGTATGTACAGTGAGCATGCTTTGATGAGGGGTGAGCATGCTTAGTTGTGTCATGCAGGGCTTGGTGTTAGGATGAGTGGATTGTGTTATTAGTACATTAGTGAGGAGTTGTAATGATAGGGGAGGGGGTGAGGGTGGGGGTGTGTAATAGCATGCAGGTAGGGTGGGAGATATGATAGTTAAGATTTGGCTTACCAGTGTCCATTCCTCCACCGACTCCTCCGAGGCCCTCTGGATGCATGATGGTCAAGACTTGCTCCTCCCATGTTGTTAGTTGTGGGGGAGGAGGTGGGGGTCCGCCGCCAGTCCGCTGTACCGCGATGTTGTGCCTGGAGACCACAGAACGCACCTTCCCCCGTAGGTCGTTCCACCTCTTCCTGATGTCCTCCCGATTTCTTGTATGCTGTCCCACAGCGTTGACCCTGTCCATGAGTCTGCACCATAGCTCCATCTTCCTGGCTACGGAGGTGTGCTGCACCTGTGAGCCAAATAGCTGTGGCTCTACCCATAGGATTTCCTCCACCATGACCCTGAGCTCCTCCTCGGAAAACCTGGGGTGTCTTTATCGTGACATGGGGTGGTGTGGGTGATGTGTGGGGTGGTGTAAGTGTTGATGTGTGTGGTGATGTGTAGTGATGTGTGGTGTTTTGAGCGTGGAATGTTGTATGGGTGATGGTGTTGTGTGCCTCTGTGTGGTGGGGTTCTCAATTGCTGTGCTCTCTGTCTCTCGGCTTCCTCAAAATTTATGGTCGTAGGGGTTTGTGGGTGATATGGGTGTGTGTTTTATATTGAATTGGGTGTGTGGGAGTGTTGTTTGTATGTGTATCAGGTGTGTGTATTTTGAATTGTCCAATGTGGCGGTGTTTTGGAGATGTGTGTGTATTTTGAGCGCGGCGGTGTGTACCGCCAATGGAATACCGCGGTTGAAAGACCGCCGCGTGGATTCGTGTGTCGTAATAGCATGGGCTTGTCTCTGTTGGCATGACGGTGGAGGAATTGTTTTTGCTAGTTTAACACTGACCTTTCCGAGATGTGTGTCATAATAGCTGTGGCGGATTTCCGCAGCCGCGGCGGTGTCTTGGCGGTCTTCTGCACGGCGGTAAGCGGCTTTTACCGCCAATGTTGTAATGACCCCCTTAGTTTTTTTAAATGCAGAAACATGAATCACGCACATTGCTGAATTCAACAAGAATATGCAAATGCCATGAAATGATTGTGCACACTGCAAGCGATCTGAAACATCAAGTTTTAATTGTGGGAACGAATCGCCTTGTAATTGTCAAGAAATGGTTGCGCACAATAAGTATCACAAATTAAACACAAGGAATGAATGGCGCATCTTGCCGATTCAAATGTCACCATGTACATGCCAAGAAATGCTTGTGCACAATGCGTATCAAGAGTTAAATGCAAGGAAATGAATCGCGCGTCTTGCCGATTCGAATGCCATCATGTAACAACCAAGAAATGGTTGCGCACAATGAGTATCAAGGGTGAAACACAAGGAATGAATTGCGGGTCTTGCCGATTCGAATACCACCTTGTAACTACCAAGAAATGATTGCGCACTATGAGTATCAAAGGATAAACACAAGGAATGAATTGTGCGTCTTGCCGATTTGAATGCCACCATGTAACTGCCAAGAAATGGTAGCGCACAATGAATATCAAGAGTTAAACAGGAGGAGTGAATCGCAAGTCTTGCAGATTCGAATGCCACCATGTAACTGCCAAGAAATGGTAGCGCACAATGAAGATCAAGAGTTAAATACGAGGAATGAATCGCGCGTCTTGCCGATTCGAATGCCACCATGTAACTGCCAAGAAATAGTAGCGCACAATGAATATCAAGAGTTAAACAAAATGAAACGCGCGTCTTGCTGATTCGAATGCCACCATGTAACTGCCAAGAAACGGTAACGAACAATGAATATCAAGAGTTAAACATGAGGAATGAATCACATGTCTTGCCAATTCGAATGTCACCATGTAAATGACAGAAAAACCAAGAGCACATTCACACACACAAGATAAAATCTCTCAACATGAAAATTAGGCCCAAGAACTCGAATGCCTTTGACAACGGGATCGGGGGCTCAGCCCGACCTCCGTCTTACCGCCCTGATCAAGGATCACCAATACAAATGAAGGGCAAGGCCTGGAAGATCAAAGTAGGCCTCCGGAACAGGAGCTCAGGAAGTTGCTGCTGCTCTGCACCGGGACCTCTGAATAGTGAGTACGTGGAGCTGGGCTGGCTCCCTTATATAGAGTCTGGCCCAGCCCACAAACCACACCCAGTCATGCTGCAGAGAAAGCTTCTAGAAGGCCATGGAAAGGGACCACACCCTGACACACTCTGAAAGTCTGCAGCAATACATTGTAAATGAACAGTATTTATAAGCACCTGGAATGTAAGTCTTCAGGATTAAACTCTGCAATGCAAAAGGTTAAACAACAGCATATCAGCATAATGCATGAATTATGTTATCTCATAAGTGCTGGGTTTTTGCATTCCAGTCGCCCGTAGAGCGCATACTGCCCTGATGTTGACACTACTCCCCTCTCCCAGACGCGCTCTAGGGCCTGGCTTGCCTGGATTGAGACGATGAAAATGCCTCACAAGTAGTGGACCATGAATATCAGATGCAGAAACCCATGAGTTACTTTCAGGGCCATAACCTTTCCACAAGATTAAGTACCATAGGTTACACCCTCTCAGTTTGGAATCCAACACCTTCTTGACTTCATATTCCACTTCCCCCTGTACTAGAACCGGAGCTGGATGAGGGTGGACCTTCTGGACTGCCTTTTTCAGGAGGGAAGTGTGGAACACTGGATTAATATGTAATGACCTTGGTAATTGCAGTTTATAGGTCACAGGATTGATTTGCTGAAGGACAGTGTAGGGACCTATGAATTTTGGATTAAACATGTGCTTTTTCTTAAAGTCTATGGGCCTGATTACAACTTTGGAGGAGGTGTTAATCCATCCCAAATGTGACGGATATACCACCAGCCGTATTACGAGTTCCATAGGATATAATGGACTCGTAATAAGGCTGGTGGTATATCCGTCACTTTACGGTCACTTTTGGGACGGATTAACACCTCCTCCAAAGCTGTAATCAGGCCCTATATGTCTTGTAGAAAGCCACACTTTATCACCTGGTTGATACTGAGGTCCCTCACAATGTTTCTTGTCGTAATGCTTTTTGTATTTTTGTTTGGCCTTTTCTAAATGCTGTTGAATCAATTTCTGGGTTTGGTGAAGGTGTTGAATGGTTTCCCACACAGCGGGTGTAAGAGAACTTTCTTGAGGGATCGTGACGGGCAAGGTGTCAGGATGATAGCCAAACAAGGCAAAAAAGGGTGTAACACCAGTGGAGGTGTGAAATTAGTTATTGTAGGCTAACTCAGCTAACCAGAGCATTGATGTCCAAGAATGAAGTGCTTTCTCAGAGTAAGCATGCAGGTATTGCTTCAATGTCTGATTTAGGGGGTCATTTTGACCCTGGCGGTACGGCACTGCCAGAGCTAAAACAACGGAAGCACCGCCAACAGGCTGGCGGTGCTTCGAGGCGTATTACTACTGTGGCGGAAGCACCGCGGTCGCACCACCGGGGCTGGCGGTATTCTGCCACTTTTGGCCCAGTGGTGTTAATCCGCCTGGGTAGCTCTGCTTGCAGCGCTGCCCAGGGGATTATGAGTCCCCGACCGCCAGCCTTTTTCTGGCGGTTTGCACCGCCAGGAAAAGGCTGGCGGAACGGGGAGTCGTGGGGCCCCTGGTGGACCCTGCACTCCCCATGCCACTGGCATGGGCAGTGCAGGGGCCCCTCGACAGGGCCCCATGCAGCTTTTCACTGTCTGCTATGCAGACAGTGAAAAGCACAACGGGTGCAACTGCACCCGTCGCACATCCGCAACACCGCTGGCTCCATTTGGAGCCGGCTCCTATGTTGCAGCCGTGATCCCTGCTGGGCCGGCGGGTGGAAACCAGGTTTCCGCCCGCTGGCCCAGTGGGGATCTCCAAATGGCCGCCGCGGGGTGCGGCTGCATTGGCGGCCAGGTCGTAATGACCCCCTTAGTCTCTCAGTTTGACCATCTGTTTGAGTATGATGGCTAGTAGATAGTGTGGATGTGACTTGAAGTGTTCTGCACCATGTTTTCCAGAATTTGGAGGCATATTGCGACCCTCCATCGGAGAGAATCATTTTCGGCAGCCCGTGATAACGGACCACTCTATTCAGTAAGATGGTTGCCAGTTCGCTGGAAGTGGGCAATTTCTTACAGGCAATGAAATGCCCATATTTTGTGAGACCATCTACTACCACAAGGATTACTAAATGTTGTTGAACCATTGGTAGTCCTGTAATGAAGTCTAAAGAGATGTGTTCCCAAGGTCGACATGGAGCTGGGAGTGGATGCAACAACCCTTTCGGTTTGAATGACTTGTCTGGATGCGAGCACAGACTTCACAGTTGTTTACCATTGTTTTGACGTCTTTTGTCAGAGTAGGCCACCAAAAGTAGCGTTGGATTAATTCAAGAGTTTTAGGAGTACCTGGATGACCTGCCGTAGGTATAACATGCAACCAATGAAATACTAACTTGCGAAGCTTGGTAGTGGGCACGAACAAGCGAGCATCATGGAAAGGTAGTCCTTGCTTGATTGACCTTTTTGGATTTGCTTGAGCCCATGTCTGCCATTTCTCAATGGTGAGGGAATTACGGATGTCTTCAGAGAAATCTTTAGTTTTTATGATGCATGGGACTTTGTCTGGAGCAATGATGCAATGATAGCTCTGGAGGGTTGGACTGCAGGCAACGTGGCAGACTCTTGGCAGAAAAAGGTGTCAGCTTTGCGATTGTCTTTACCAGGATGGAAAGTTACCACAAAATCTAATTTGGCAAAAAACAACATCCAGCATAATTGCTGAGTAGTCAAAAGTCTGGCTGAACTCATGAACTGGAGATTGCGATGATCAGTATATACTGTGACAGTGTACTTGGCACCCAACAAATGATGTCTCCATTCATTAAAGGCGTCACGAATCGCCAGAAGCTCTTTTTCAGCAATGACATAGTTCTGTTCGGCTTCGTTCAGTTTTCGAGACATGTAAGCTACAGGATGAAGTTGGCCAGTGTCTTTGCTTCGTTGTGACAAGACTGCACCAATTGCCACATCTGAGGCATCGGCTTCCACTATGAATGGATGATCCACATCAGGGTGAGTCAAGACTGGGGCAGTGGAAAAGGCTTATTTCAAAGTTGAAAAGGCTTGGTCAGCTTCTGGGGACCATACACATTTTTCTTTCTTGCTCAATAACTTAGTGATTGGGGCCACTGTTTGAGAGAAATGTTTCATAAACCTGCGGTAAAAGTTTGCAAACCCCAGGAAACATTGTACAGCTCGAACAGTCTTTGGAGTGGGCCAATCAGAAACGGCTTGTACTTGCCATGACCATACCTTGAGGGGTAAGGATAACCCCTAAAAACTAAACTTTGGTAACATGAAACTCACACTTGGTTAGTTTGCAATATAAATGGTGTTTTCGAAGGGCTGCGAGAATTTTCTTGACATGTTGCACATGTTAGTTTTCATTGTCAGAGTAGATCAAAATGGCATCCATGTAGACTATTGCAAATATGTTGAGATACTCTCTATGAACATCATTCAGGAAAATGTTTAATGCTGCTGGAGCATTACACAGACCAAAAGGCATGACGGTGTATTCGAAGAGGCCATATCTTGTCTTGAATGCTGTTTTCCATTCATCACCCTCTCTCATTCTGACTAAATGATAAGCACCTCGTAGATCGAGCTTAGTGTAGATTTTAGCTTTCTTTATTTGTTCCAGCAAGACCGGAATCAAGGGCAAGGGGTATTTATTCTTGATGGTGACCTTGTTCAAACCCCTATAGTCAATACAAGTTTGAAGATCTCCATTTGCCTTAGTAACAAAAAACAAAGTAGAGGCTGCAGGAGACTTAGAAGGGGGGATGAAACCATTCTCCAAGAATTGATCTAGATACTTTCGTAAATGTTGATTTTCATGTTCTGACAGGGCGTATACATAACAGCTGGGGAGTATCGCACCTGGGATTAGATCAATTTGACAGTCATAAGGTCTATGAGGAGGCAAGTTTTATGCTTCTTTTTCATCTAATACATCTTCATAGGATGAATACTGTTTCGGCAAATTAACTTCTTTCTCTGCTGCCGTGGCTATGTAAGAGTTGCAAACTTTGGTTACTTGAGACTTTGGAAGCATTTTTCTTTACATAGAGCTGAAGAGAACACAACCTTTTGTTCTGCATAATTAATCTCAGGATTGTGATGAGTTAACCAGGGTAAGCCAAGGATAATTCCATACTGAGGAGCATGTATCACATCAAGGATGAGTTTCTCTTTATGTTTGTTTCTTTGGTTCTTCCCCTCACAGATCACTGACAAGGGGACAGTCAAGAGTTACTGGGCCTTCAGTCAAGAGTTTTCCATCTACTGCTCGTATTATTTCTGGAGTCTTCTTCTCGATACATGCTATCCCCCATGCACGGACCAATTGGGCATCAACAAAGTTCCCGGTAGCACCAGAATCTAGGAGGGCCTTATTGAAATAGTTCTTTTTCTTTACTTGAACTTTTATGCCCAGCTAGAGATGTCTAGATTGTGAAGGGTCCATGGTGACACCCAAGAGAAACCCTTCTTTACATCTTGGGTGATTTAGTTTTCCGGCTTGACTTGTGCATTGGCTGCAATTTTCTGGGCAGGACATCGTTTGCTCTTTGGTTTGATTGGACATTCTGTGGCGAAATGATCCTTGCGCCCGCAATAAAGACATTGTCCATTCTTTCTATGTAGGTCCTTTTCATCTTTGGTCAAAGGCCTCCTGATTGTTCCAATTTCCATAGGTTCTGGCGTTCTTTCTTTCTGAGTTCTTGATTTTCTATTATCGTGAAGACGCCAGGAATGATTGTCAGTCTTTTTGCGTGTTCACCTTCGTTCTGCTTAACGATGATCCAGTCTCAAAACAAGGTTTATCAGATCTTGACAGTCTGTAGGCTGCGGGTCTATTTGAGATAGAATGTCTTTTAACTCCTTCTTGAGTCCCTTGTAGAACAAGGCCACTTGTTTTTCTTCAGGCCAGGATGTCCAGGCTACCAGCTGATTAAAGTTAGCTAAATATGACACTAGATCCTGGTTACCTTGTCACAAGTCTAATAATTCACGATCTGCCGACAATGTCACAGTTCTACGATCAAATACTCATTCAAACTCACAAACAAAATTTCTCCAATTGTAAAGCAGGGGACTGTCTTTATGCACAAGAGGAACTGCCTAGGTAGCTGCGTCCCCAGTCAGGTATGATAACAAGAAAGCCAATCTGGATTGGGCATCAGGGAAAGTGTGTGGTCGGCAGGTAAAATGTAATTCCACTTGAACCAGGAAAGATTGAGCTTTCAAGGGATCGCCTGAGAAACATTCTGGAGGAGCTAGGGGAATGGCCGAAGGAACGTTGAGGGAAATGTTTGTAGAAGGATTACCTCCAGAAGCCCGAGAAGAAGGACCAGGCAAAGACAAACCTAAGGGAGTTTGTTCCTTCTTCTCTACCTTTTCCTGTAACTGACTCACTCTCTCAGCTAGGATAGATGCTATATCTTTTGATGACACCACCTCTGCTTGTAGCTGCGTGATAGCCTTGACATGCTTGTCCAATGTGGCCATGCTGAGAACACACGCAAACCAGGAGGATAATTAATTCATGGGCTCACTATTCTATCAGGGAGACCAGATCCTCGGGGTCTGCGCACGTTCCCAACATGTCCACCACTAGACAGCTCCAATACTCTGATAGATGAATTACAGAGACGGAGAGAGTCCAAGCGGGGGAAAAGGGGATTAGGATGGGAACAGCTGGGAAGGAGACCTGTAGGAAACAAAAGGTTAAAACACACAATATCAAGATTATGGGGGTTATTACAACTTTGGAGGAGGTGTTAATCCGTCCCAAAAGTGACGGTAAAGTGACGGATATACCACCAGCCGTATTACGAGTCCATTATATCCTATGGAACTCGTAATACGGCTGGTGGTATATCCGTCACTTTACGTCACTTTTGGGACGGATTAACACCTCCTCCAAAGTTGTAATAACCCCCTATATCACATTAACCTTTACAAGACTATGGGGGTCATTACAACATTGGGGGTAAAAGGCGCTTACCGCCGTGCAGAAGACCGCCAATACACCGCCACGGCGGCGGTATTCCGCCGCAGCTATTATGACATACATCTCGGAATCCACCGAAATTCAGACACCCACACAACACCGGCACACCAAAGGTCAGTGATAAACTGGCGGAAACAAATCCTCCACCTCCACGCCAACTGAAACACGCCCATGCTATTACGACCCACGAATCCACGTGGCGGTCTTTCAACCGCGGTATTCCATTGGCGTTACACACCGCCGCGCTCAAAATACACACACATCTCCAAAACACCGCCACAATGGACAATTCGAATTACACACACCTGATACACGTACACACACCACTCCCACACACCCAATACTATATAAAACACACACCCACATCACCCACAAACCCCTACGACCAAAAATTCCAAAAGAAGGCCAGAGTGAGAGCACAGAATAGACAACCCCATCACATAGAGGCACACCACACCATCACCCACACAACATCCATGTGCAAAACACCACACACCACTACACTCACAACACTCATCACCACATACACCAAACCACACATCACACACACCACCCCATGTCACGCCAAAGACACCCCCGCTTCTCCGAGGAGGAGCTCAGGGTCATGGTGGAGGAAATAATCCGGGTAGAGCCACAGCTATTTGGCTCACAGGTACAGCATGCATCAATAGCCAGGAAGATGGAGTTATGGTGCAGAATAGTGGACACGGTGAACGCCGTGGGACAGCACCCAAGAAATAGAGAGGACATCAGGAAGAGGTGGAACGACCTACGGGGGAAGGTGCGTTCAACGGTCTCCAGGCACAACATCGCGGTGCAGCGGACTGGCGGCGGACCCCCACCTCCTCCCCCACAACTAACAACATGGGAGGAGCAAGTCTTGACCATCATGCATCCTGAGGGCCTCGGAGGAGTTGGTGGAGGATGGGACACTGGTAAGTCAAATCTTAACTATCATATCCCCCACCCTACCTGCATGCTATCACACACCCCCACCCTCACACCCTCCCCTATCACTCAAAATCCTCACTAATGTACCCATAACACAAACCACCCATCCCAACACCAAGCCCTGCATGACACAACTAAGCATGGGCACCCCTCACTAAAGCATGCCCACTGCACATACCCAGAACACCCCCCAACCATCATCACACAAACCCACACACAGGAATGCTTGCACTGGGGTACACAAACACCCACCCATTGCACACCATTACACACACACATGCAATAATCATGCTCACATGCCCCTGCAGGAACCCGAAGGACCGTCACCACACCAGAGGGTCCAGACAACACCACTCCACCCCCAGAAGAGGCCCACAGTGACGACAGCAGCTCTGCCCT
The DNA here is from genome assembly GCF_031143425.1 of Pleurodeles waltl. Lineage (NCBI taxonomy): Eukaryota > Metazoa > Chordata > Amphibia > Caudata > Salamandridae > Pleurodeles > Pleurodeles waltl. The sequence goes on along the minus strand of NC_090444.1, from coordinate 1,021,025,926 downwards.
ACTGGATCCTGATGACCATCCCGGACCATCGTGGGCCTCGGGACAGTCGGTTCCCCTTGCACAGGCACAGCCCAACACTGAGAAGGGTACAACTCAGTTACCAAATAGTGATTGAATTCGAGAAACAGGATAGAGGTAGACGTGTGAAAGTTAATGTAATGTTAAACATGAAAATGTTCTCACCTGTGTGTCACTGGAAATATTGCTGTATGACTGTTTCCCTGTTGTCATTGTCTTCTTCCTCAGCTTCCTCCTCATCACTGTCCACAGAATCCACAGACTCCACAGCTGCAACAACACCGTCATCTGGATCATCCTCCTGCAGAAAAGGCACCTGGTGTCGCAAAACCAAATTATGGATCAGGCGATGATGATCTCGCACACCTTCTTCGGTGAGTAGAATAGGGATCCACCTGTCATATGGATGCACCTGAACCTGGCCTTCAGGAGGCCGAAGGTGCGTTCGATCACCCTCCTAGTCCGCCCATGGGCCTCACTGTAGCGCTCCTCTGCCCTGGTCCTGGGATTCCTCACTGGGGTCAATAGCCAGGAAATGTTGGGGTAACCAGAGTCCCCCAATAGCCATACACGGTGACTCTGAAGTTGAGCCATCATATCAGGGATGCTGCTATTCCGCAGGATGTAGGCGTCATGCACTGAGCCAGGGAACATAGCATTTACCTGCGAGATGCACTGGTCTGACAAACGGACCATCTGGACATTCATGTAATGATAACTCTTCTGGTTCCTGTACACCTGTTCACTACTGTGGGGGGGGGACCAGAGCTACATGGGTCCCATCAATGGCACCTATGACGTTGGGGATATGTCCAAGGGCATAGAAGTCACCTTTCACTGTAGGCAAATCTGCCACCTCAGGGAAAATAGTGTATCTCCTTACGTGTTTCAGCAGGGCAGCCGACACTCTGGACAAGACGTTGGAAAACATAGGCTGGGACATCCCTGATGCAATGGCCACTGTTATCTGAAAAGACCCACTTGCATGGAAATAGAGAACTGAAAGCACCTGCACGTCAGGGGGGATTCCAGTCGAATGGCGGATTGGTGACATCAGGTCTGGCTCCAACTGGGTACATAGTTCCTGGATAGTGGCAAGGTCAAACCTGTAGGTGACGATTACATGTCTCTCTTCCATTGTCAACAGGTCCACCAGCGGTCGGTACACCGGAGGATTCCGCCATCTTCTCACATGTCCCAGCTGACGGTGCCTACGAAGGACAACAGCGAAGAATCAGTCATTATTCCTCCAGGTATGTACCCACAGTTACACAGAAGACTACACCCCACAAAACCCTTCCTATATGTGTGTTGAGTGTAGGCCTAGCTATGTGTGACGCAGAAGTAAATTAAGTAATGTGGGCCCCTGAAATAGCGGCTGCCTGACCACTAAACTGGGACATTGGGATTGTGGGGTAACTGCGCTGGCGTTGTACACCATTGCTGTAGGCGGTCGTAGACCGCGGCACAATGCTGCATTGGTTAACATTGGACCCTATGGGTCCCAGGAGCTAATGAACAGGTGTGCCGGCGGTGATGATGCGCCCCGCTGCGGACGTCACCGCCATTTTCTATCTGTTCAATCACTAGATACCTGACCTTCGACAGGAGAGGACCTACACTGCTAGTGCTGCTGTGACCTCGGTCTGGAAGCGATGATGGCTGCTGCGTCTGGGGAAAGGGCCCCTGCCTTCACTGCACAGGAGTTGGAGAAACTGGTAGACGGGGTCTTCCCCCAGTACACGCTACTCTACAGTCCTCCAGACCAACAGGTTAGTACACAGGGAGCAAGCTGTATGGGCTAGGGCTGGATGGAGAGGGCTGGTTGGAAGAGGGAAGGGGGCAGAGTTCATAGAACATTAATGCATGGGAATGAATGGGCCACATGGCCAGACTTGGGAGGGGGCCACTCACAACGACGGTGCAGTTGGTAATGACTGTTCCTCTTTCCTTGTGCATGTCATGTAGGTCAGCGCCCACCAGAAGAGGGACATTTGGCGTGCCATCGCCAAGGAGGTCCGGACCCTGGGGGCCCACCAGAGGCGGGGCACCCACTGCCAAAAGAGGTGGGAGGACATTCGCCGCTGCAGCAAGAAGACAGCGGAGGCTCAGCTGGGGATGGCCTCCCAATGTGGGAGGGGTGCCCGTCGCACCATGACCCCCCTGATGTTCCGGATCCTGGCGGTGGCCTACCCGGAGTTGGATGGGCGCTTGAGGGCATCACAGCAGACACAAGGGGGTGAGTACACTCTCATTCTGCGGACTTTGCGTGCAGTGGAGGTGTCTGGGTGGAGGAGGTGGGCTGTGGGTGTCCCTAGGCCAGGGCGAGTTCGGTAGGCAAGGCCCCTCCGTAATGTAAGCCATGTGGCACTCTACCCCACCTCAGCAGAGTGGCAAGTCGAGGTATAGTTGCCCCTGTGGCATCCATGTGCGCAGATGTCCACCATCGCCATGCAGGCCATATCCCTGAAATTGCATGTGCAGAGGCCAGGAGCACGGCGTAATGCAGGGGGCTGCTAAGTCTGTCTTGTCCGCCAACGGTAGCGGTATGCCATGCACTAAAACTCTCTTTCTTCTGTCTCCCCCCTTTTTCTGCTCTCCCTGTCCTTTTGTACATCAGCATCATCAGGCGGAGGTACAGTGGCACCGGAGCACGAGGGAGCTGCATCCCACATGGCCATGGAGGGCCACACCACGGACTCTGAATGCACCAGTGGGACGGAGGGCGAGGGGAGCTTCACGTCGGCCACCGGATCACCAACCAGCGACACAGACTCGCCTGCCGATGGGAGCTCCCTTGTGGTGGCAGCACCATCTGTGCCCCCCACCTCTACAGGTAAAGCCACCACCTCCCCTACCAGCCCCGCCCTCCCAGCAGCCCCTCAGCGTTCGCCCGTGCCCGCTCACCCAGGAGGGTGGGCATCACCTTCGCCCCATGCACCTCTGGCCCTGCCCCAGTCACCCCTGCTGCCCTCAGTGAGGAGGCCATTGACCTCCTCAGGTCACTCACTGTTGGGCAGTCTACCATTGTGAATGCCATCCAGGGTGTAGAACAAGAGTTGAAACACGATAATGCATTCCTGGAGGGCATTCATTCTGGTCAGGCTGTCCTTCAGCGAACCCTGCAATCTCTGGCCTCAGCACTGATGGCAGCCATTGTCCCTGTGTCTAGCCTCCCCCCTCCAACTTCCTCAACCCAGACCCAATCTCCTGTACCCCAGCCCATCCAAAGCACACCTACAGACCAGCATGCACACAAGTCAGCACACACAAGTAGCTCAAGCAAACATAGGCACCACACACACCACAGGCACTCATGCAAGCCTCACCCACGTACAGACACAGCAACATCCACTGCCTCCACTGTGTCCCCCTCCTCCTCTTCTCCCTCCTCCCTCCCAGTGTCATCTACACACACACCTGCATGCACCACATCTACAGGCACCATGAATCGCACAAGGAGACCCAGCAACCACAAGCCGCTCACCTGCACTCACCACCTCCACTCCCATTTACACGTCCCCTGTGTCCTCTCCCAGTGTGTCTGTGACGCCCCCTCCCAAAGTACACAAACGCCGGCAATCACTCACCCAACATCCATCCACCTCACAACAGCCTCCAGTACCTGCACCTGCACCTGCACCCAAAACAGCTAAAGTGACACCTCCGACAACCACCTCCTCTTCCTCCACTCCCAGACCCCCTCCAGCTACCCATCCCAGTGTTCGTCAGAAACTGTCCCTCTGTAAAGTTGACCTTTTTACCCCCCTCCAATTCATCAGTCCCGTCGTAGTGCCTCAGCCAAAAAGCCTCCAATACCAGTGGTGCGTGTTCAAGGCTTGTGGAGTGCACCGGCCACCAGGGCAGGCAGTATGCCCCGGAGCCAAGGCACTGGCAGCCTACCTCCTGTAAAGGCTCTAAAATTGGAGAGTGGACGACGGAACCGTGTGAAGACTCATGGTGGGAAAGCAACTCACATGGGTTCCAAGGGGATTGGAGAGTCAGCTGTGACTCCACCAAAGGTGGGGAAGGGCCAGAGGAAGTCTGCCCAGCCTGTTGTGAGTGTCACCGCGGAGAAGTGCGCCATCATTTCTGGCGGTCGAGACACAACTGCCAGCACCGTCGTCACTGGTCCAGAGACCACCGCCGGAGTCATTGCCCAGGAGGGCCCAAGTATTGTCACTGGTCAGGAGACCACCGCCGGAGTCACAGCCCAGGAGGGCCCAAGTATCGTCACTGGTCCAGAGACCACCGCGGGAGTCACAGCCCTGGAGGGCAGCAGTATCGTCACTGGTCAGGAGACCACCGCCGGAGTCACTGCCCAGGAGGGCCCAAGTATAGTCACTGGTCCAGAGACCACTGCCGGATTTACAGCCCTGGAGGGCAGCAGTATCATCACTGGTCAGGAGACCACCGCCGGAGTCACAGCCCAGGAGGGCCCAAGTATCGTCACTGGTCCAGAGACCACCGCCGGAGTCACAGACCAGGAGGGCCCAAGTATCGTCACTGGTCAGGAGACCACCGCCAGAGTCACAGCCCAGGAGGGCCCAAGTATCGTCACTGGTCAGGAGACCACCGCCGGAGTCACAGCCCAGGAGGGCCCAAGTATCGTCACTGGTCTAGAGACCACCGCTAGATTCACAGCCCAGGAGGGCCCAAGTATCGTCACTGGTCAGGACACAACCGCCGGATTCACAGCCCAGGAGGGCCCAAGTATCGTTACTGGTCAGGAGACCACCGCCACCACCGGAGTCAGTGCCCTGGAGGGCCCCGGCTGCCACAGCCCTGCTGGGCAATGATGGAACGTCATGCCACACACCAATGCCCAGTGTAGAGAACGTCATGCCACACACCAATGTCCAGTGTAGAGAACGTCATGCCACACACCAGTGCCCAGTGTAGGGAACGTCATGCCACACACCAATGTCCGTATCAGAACTGCCATGTCAAAGCACCGCTGAACAGGGCAAAGACCGCCATGGCAAAGCACCGCTGAACAGTCCAGAACCGCCATGTCAAAGCACCGCTGAACAGGGCAAAGAATGCCATGGCAAAGCACAGCTGAACAGTCCAGAACCGCCATGTCAAAGCACCGCTGAACAGGGCAAAGACCGCCATGGCAAAGCACCGCTGAACAGGGCAAAGACCGCCATGGCAAAGCACCGCTGAACAGTCCAGAACCGCCATGTCAAAGCACCGCTGGCCAGGGTAAAGACCGCCATGGCAAAGCACCGCTGAACAGTCCAGAACCGCCATGTCAAAGCACCGCTGAACAGGGCAAAGACCGCCATGGCAAAGCAAAGCAACGCTGAACAGGGCAAAGACCGCCATGGCAAAGCACCGCTGAACAGGGCAAAGACCGCCATGGCAAAGCACCGCTGAACATGGCAAAGAGTGCCATGGCAAAGCACCGCTGAACAGGGCAAAGACCGCCATGGCAAAACACCGCTGAACAGGGCAAGCACCGGGTAGGAATGAATGGACCGGCACATCAGGCATCCTTATCCCATGTGCAGCTGGGACAGTGACAGGACAGGAACTTTCACGGGGAGACTCATCCAGTCTGGGCACCAGTCCCCCCCAGTACCAGTGGAGACCTGCATCTACTTGAGAGACTGTGGCTTTGCACTTTTCAGGATGGCACAGTGGGCAAGCCACCCACTGTACAGACTTGAGAGACTGTGGCGTTGCACTCCCCAGGATGGCACAGTGGGCAAGCCACCCACTGTAGACACTTGAGAGACTGTGGCTTTGCACTCCCCAGGATATGTCAGTGGGCAACCCACCCACTGTAGAGACTTGAGAGACTGTGGCTTTGCACTCCCCAGGATGGCACAGTGGGCAAGCCACCCACTGTAGAGACTTGAGAGACTGTGGCTTTGCACTCCCCAGGATGGCACAGTGGGCAACCCACCCACTGTAGAGACTTGAGAGACTGTGGCTTTGCACTCCCCAGGATACATCAATGGGCATGGAGCCCCGTCGTGGATCTGGCTTTGCAGTCATCCGGCTGAGGTGCCCCCCCTTCCCTTCCCCCTGAGGTGCCTGTAGTATTTCTGTCTGATGCCCCGGCAGTGTTCTCTCCGATTGTGGTCAGGTATCCTTTGTGGGCCTTGCCCATGCATTTTTGGACTTTTGGTGCACGGACATTGTTATGTACATATCTGCACTACTTCTCGTATTGTATATAATTATGACTGATTTTCATATATATATCTGAATATTTTTGTATGACATGTATATTGCCACATTACAATGTTTGACCAAATTTCGCTTTGTCTTTTCATTCTTCCGGGGGGATTGTGGGTTGTTACTGTGATTTTTGTGAATGCATTGGTGTGTATGTTGTAATATGCGAGGGTGGGAGTGGGGGTGTTTGGTGGGTGTCCCCCTAACATTTGCTTCCCCCCCGTGTCGTAGGTGCAGTACTCACCGTTGTCTTCGGCGCCTATGTAGCTGTTGGTCGTAGAGGAGCAGAAACACAAGGGCAGGGAGCATTTGGAGTTCCGGGTCCATGGAGTCCTCGTTCCTCGTGGGATGTGTTCAGGTGAGCGTTTTCCCATTGCAAAAGCTTTTAACCACGGTGAATCCGCCCCGGAAAAGGTGGTGGATTGGCGGGTTGTGATACTATGGGCGTTGCTTTGTCTTCCGCCTGTCTGTTGGCGGTGACCGCCGCGCTGCTTGTCTGTACCGCCGTGGCGGGGGGGGGTGTTAAAGTGGCTGTCTTTGTTGGCGGTTTCCACCAGGGTCATAATTCCCAGGGTTGTAACGACCACCTGTGATTCTAAGCATTGTCATACTGTAACCATGGATAACTTAAGCATGGACTAAATAACTAGGCCTCAAGACGTCTGGTTTCCTGGGAAGGAATCTAGAATGATTAATACAATCTCTCAATGAACCTATTAATGAAAAGTTAAACATTGACTAGGAATATATGAACCCTCTAGAATTATGTTTTCAAAATCAAACATGGCCTTTTTGCATGAGGACAATAAAATAATCTGAATGTTTTCTGGAACACATTAGGAGTTGTATTAAAGGACTTATTCTGCACATATAATGTAACATCTAGAATTTTAACACTTGGGGCCATTTGTAGGAATCCTTTTGCGCCTCGCAAACTGCTAAAAACGCAGTTTGCGAGGCGCAAAAGGCTGAACGCGATGCAGAATCACATTTTGCGAGTCGGTAACGACTCCCAAAATGTGATTCCGACTCGCAAATAGGAAGGGGTGTCTTCCTATTTGCGACCGCATCACGATGTAGAGTTGCTTTGTGACCGCGAAAGCGGTCGCAAACCAACTCGCAGTTACCATTCACTTGAAGTGGATGGTAACTCATTCGCAAAAGGGAAGGTGTCCCCATGGGACCCCTTCCCCTTTGTGAATGCTCACAAAAATATTTTTTCAGAGCAGCATGCACCACTGCCTACTCTGAAAAAACCGAAACAAAAAGGTTTCGGTATTTTTTCTTTTTGCAGCTGGTTTTCCTTTAAGGAAAACGGGCTGCAAAGAGAAAAAAAAAGCTGCTTTATTTAAAAGCAGTCACGGACATGGTGGTCTGATGTCTCTAGCAGGCCACCATCCCCGTGAGTGCCTAGACTCGCTATGGGGTCGCAAACTGTGACCCACCTCATGAATAATCATGAGATGGGTCTTTGCGACCCCACAGCGAGTCGCAGAAGGTGTCTGAGACACCTTTCTGCATAACATTTTGCGAGTTGAAAATTGCGAGTCACTATGACTCGCTATTTGCAAGTCGCAAAATGTTTCTTTGCTACATCTGACCCACAGTTTTTTAAAATGCAGAAACATGAATCTGCTGAAGAATACTTTAATCATTGTCTCTAAGTTAGGTCTGATTACTTTCACGTCGAGCTAGAAAGAGCACTGGTTGATTTGGGATTTGCCTGTGACTCCACCATGACAGGGATTGTGGTTGCAGCTTGAGTGAATTTTCACCTCCCCCAACCAGTAACCTTATTTTCTACACCTGCCCTTCCCAATATCCTGTGTCTTTATGAGATGATTAGCAACACTGGCCTTTACTAGCAATCAGTATACAGTAAATACTTGAGTATTTGGTTTAATGATGATTTGGGTGAAAAAAATATATATAATGAAAGCACAATAGTAATCTTCATATTTATATAGAGCTTTTTTCTGAAATATCTGCCTTGGTGAGAAAGAGTAGAGCCTATTAAAACGATTATCCCTATATCAAATTGTGTTATTTGCATATTGTCATCAAGGCTTTCTCATGACAATTATAAGAGAGTGGATCAATTAGATTGCTATTCAATCAAATAAATTGCACCGAACCAAGAATATAAGAGTTGCTAGAATTGCTAACTTTTTGCTATTTCTGACTGATTTTCTTATTTAACAAAGATCCTTATGTTTTGTTTGTAAATCTATGTTAAACCAAAAAGATAAAAAATAACGAATTCTTTGCTCAATGACTTACCACTAATAATTATACTTATTACTTGAAAATCGTAGATTTGCATAATTCAATAGTTAGTCGCAGCGTGAGCTCTCTTTCAATGAAATAACAAACGACAGAAAGAGATTTAAGTCAATGCATCTTATGGAATAACCAAAAGAAAAGAATAAATGACTGCCTGCCTTATTGGGGAAACAGGGTTTCACCATGTGTTTTTTAATATAAGATTATTTTGGGGGAATTTCCACATTAAACATAAATATCAAAAATACAAAACATTTCCGTATATAATCTATTAAATTGAAGTATTAAATCAGCGTATTCAAATATTTAAAAAAACAAACCCTAGGGTAAAGTGCATAATATCTGTACTAGTCGTCACATTTTTTATTCCTCGGGCACCATGATGAAAGAAGAATTCCAAAAACACTAGACATAATGGGCCCACTTGTGTCAGATCTAAGCATTCGCAAAGCATCAGCATAATGAATTAAACCTAACATTCGACAAATAGAGGCTAACGGTAACCGTGAAAGAAGAAAAACAAATGTGCTTCTGTTTCATTCGCAAGTAAACGTACAGGACAAACACTGGCTAAAGTACAAGGGGTACAAGTCGACCATTTACACTTAGAACTTTGCACAGCTAAAATTCCATATCTGAATTTTAAACACAGTCCATTGGCAGCTGATGGTGAAATACCTTCTAAACAATCCTCTAACTTCATTGTATTCTTAATCACAAGAACCTGCTCTGTGATACTGCCTTGTCCTTGATCAGAACATCTCTGCTCCATCACATGCTCCCAATATTTTGCTTTACCATGTTCCCTAATAGGTCTCGTAATCAAAGTTGGATTGTCCCGTAGATCACTTAGCCCCAATTTCAACAACCAGGATCTCACAGTATTCATCCATGGGATCATGGATGCATGATCTAGGTTCGTTATGTCCTAGAGGCTTCTTTGATATGGCGCCAGCTCCTCTGAAAATCACACTTTGCACCGGTATGTAAGAGGTCAATGTTGGGCCACATGGATACCATATTTTATCTAAATATAGAGGAATAAAAGGCGCATTTTTACCAGATATTTGAGCAACTGTTTTCTGTCCTGGTTTAGCTCATTATATTGCTAAAGCCCCAAAGTTCTGCACCAAGTAGAGCTGTTTCAAGTGCTCTGGCATGGTAGTTGGCAAAACCAATCTGGAAGTAGTTGATCAAATATCCTCAAAACAGATGAGTTGTGCTTTAGGACCCATGACATTGTGTCGGCAATATTTACACCCAAATATTCTACGTTCCTGCTGCTGTCAATTGTACAACTCCAGAATTTGAGAGCACAATTGAGGAGATAATAGGTAGGAGAGAAAGAGATGTACTTTTTTATTGTTAGATCTGGGGCTTCTGCTTGTTTGCGTATGCGCCCTGTGAAAGCAGGAGCCATCACTTTTAGTCAGGGTAAGCTGAATATACACTTGGAGATAACCTGTGTTCACCCTCTGGTAACTTGGCACAGAGCAGGCAGTCTTATCTGAAGAGACAATGTGTAAAGTATTTGTGCAACACACACACACACACAGTAACACAATAAAAACACCTCAAAACAACTCCACATAGGTTTAGAAAAATAGAGAGTAATTTCTGAGTAAATCAAGACCAAAACAATAAAAATCCAAAAAGTAGAAGCGGAGTTATGAATTTTTAAAGAATAAACCAAAAATAGTGCTTTGAAGTCACTAGCCCTTAAAGATTATTTTAGGTCATGCTAGACCGGGGTAAATCCAAAGGTCAGTCCGATGACGATGAAGGCTACAGGACCCATGCAGGGCCCACTGAGAAAGAACTTTGGATAGAGCAAGCGTTGGTGCCAAAGACTCGATGTGTCAGTTTCAATCCACGCAGTCGGGTCGATGAGTCGTTGTCTAGCCGCACATTTACAATAATACAACACTCCCCTGTGTTTTCCCCCTCTGCTGGCGCAAAAGTTTCTGCCATGCGCCAACTCAACCACCCTTGCACCATAGTGCGTTGAGGGTGCAATTGTTTTTGTTCAGGAAGGGACACCATCCCCCACCAAAACAATCTTCAATGGCGATTAGCTCCTTCTATGTGTGCTGCAAAATGCAGCACATGTAGAAAGAGCAAAAAACGAGGAGAAATTTAAGCATTTCTCTTCGTTGTGCCACTCTAGTGCCACCCCTGAGGTGGTGTTAGATTTTTTTGCTGCCTCAGGTTTACAAAAACTCATAAATCTGGGGCAGCATCAAAATGCAATGGATGTTGCTGTGGGGCACCCACAGCAACACCCATTGCACACCCCTTCCATGCTAAGTGCTGCCTGTGAAGGGGCCATATCTACAAGGTGGCATTAAGGCACAAAAAGTGGCTTAACGCCACCTTGTAAATAAGGTGCAGTGCAGAGCGCTACCTGAGCGTCACTAAAAGTGATGCTCTGGTGGCGCTAGCTGCTCCTAATATTTATAGAACATGGGGGCCGTCATAATGGACATCAGTTAAGGCTCCACTTTCCTGTTTTTTTGTAAAAAAAATTATGAATCAAATAGTGAATAATATTATTCACTATAAGTGCAATACTAATGGAGTACAATTAGTTGGAATATGACACTATCTGGCAGCTAAGGTAAGTAAAAATGCTTTTAAATGTATTGTGTATGCGTGCTTGTGGGTGAGACTGTGTTTATGTGAGTGTGTGTGAATGTGTGTGTATGTGTAAGCCTGTGTGTGTACGAATCAAAGTAAAGGTTAAAAGCTTTTGATGTTACTTCCGCTACCCCTTGCATTTTGGTGAATTGAGGCCCATGGTCTCTTGTTTGTGTGAGCAGCCTGCCTGTCCGATTTTGTCCAGACATTACGTGGTCAAAGGCCGTGTCTGTGAGAGTGAGAGAGCAACTAGTTGAATCACTGTTTCTGCCCTAGCCTTAATCGGTGGGAGGTTGAGAGGGGGTCTCAAGGTTATTACCGTCTTATTCCGTTATCACATTGACCTCCACCAGGGGCTCAAATTTCGTATTTAAATCACCTGCTATTGTTTTATTAACTATTATTAGCAAGGTTACTGTCCAGACATGATTTCAAAAGGCAAAATGTGATTGACTGCACGTTCCCCAGGCAACAGATACTACATAGCCTTAGGGGCAAATCCTTTAGGTTTATTATTGATAAACTTAAAACGTCACTTCAGTCAATGGGCGTTTGATTAATTTTGCAGTCCAAAGCTGATATTTTCCAAATAACTAAACCCCCTGAGGAGCAGCCGAAATCTTTGAGTCATGTCATGCTAGTAACACGATTAGCCCAATTACCATGTACATATTTTTTAGGGAAAGAATAGATCATTAGGCATTTTTAAAGCATCATAAGGCTGAATTTATTTCACATGCTCCAGTTCCCCCAACTACAAAGCAAACACACTTGCATTCGACCAGTCCACAAGCATCATTACGTCATTGAAACTTCCACCAACCAAAAACTCATTGCTTGCCATGGCACCCCTTGTAGAGTGTGCCCCACACTTTGTCATGTCCACACCTAACTCTTTCATCACCTTATTTACCCATCTAAGAAATATCGCTGTTTGCTGGTTTGAACTCAGCCATACAATCCAATCATCATATGCTTGCATTCATCTCATCGCACACCATTTCATTTGTTCTAAAAAATGACTGACTCATAGGCCCTCATTATGAACTTGGCGGCCATTACCGCCGACTGCCGGGCTGTCGGTGAACAAAAGACCGCCAGTGGTGGTGAACTGCACTCCGCCAAATAATGATGCCAAAAAGTCAAACCTCCAAAAATCCTGCAACCTTCACCCACCACCAGGGCCAGCGTCAGCGGAAAGGCAGAACACCTCAACCCACCACCGCCATGCAGACAACTTCCCTGCCCACCAAATAATGATTCACAAATCAGCTTGGCGGACAGTTAATGTCAAACGACCATTAGCGGTATGGACCGCCAGGGCCAGCAATGGGACTCACTAACAACAAATGCACACATTGGCAAGTTTGAAACCCACACACCTGACACACATCCACAACGCTATAAAACACACACATACACACCCCACAATCCTTTTCAACGCCAATAGCACAACAGATATTGACAACACAACACGCATACACTGAACTAACCATCACACAAGTAACACACACAAAAAAACACCAAAACTCATACATTGTTCAAACACCATCACAAGCCACACACCTAACTACACAACAGCACCCTCACCCTCACCTACAACACAGCACCCACAACACACACCATGGCTCCCCCTAAGCACCCCTGCTTCACTGACAGAGAGTTAGAACCATGGTGGACGAAATACTCAGGGTCGAGCCACACCTATTCAGGGCACAGGTGCAGCAGACACAAGTGGCCAGAAAGATGGAGCTATGGCAGACGATTGTCAACAGAGTCATTGCAGTGGGAAACCATCCACGCACAAGGAAGGACATCAGGAAGAGGTGGAACAACCTGCACGGGAAGGTTCGGTCCATGGCATCCAGGCACAACATCTCCGTACAGAAGACTGGTGGTGGTCCCCCACCTCCTTCCCCTGAATACAGAGACTGGGAAGGGAAGATCCTGGGTATCATGCACCCGGAGGGCCTCACCTGACTCACTGGAGGACTGGACTCGGGTAAGTCACTACAATACCTTAACAGTTACCACACCTGTAATGCATGTATCATCCCATCACGCACTACCACCAGGACTCCATCACCTACCCAGTCCACAACACCCACACACCCACATCCAAGTCCCCTGCATGGCCACAATCTCCCAAACAAATCACCATCCAGTCCCCTGTGCACAGTCACCTACCCCTGCATGGAATCCCAGTGGCACTACAGCACCAGCACCAACAATGCACCTCCATCCCCCACAAAAAATGCACCTAAATGTACATGAAGGGACTTTGCATGACACTACATGGGAATGTAAGCATCAATTAGTGCTGACCAGTGCTGCAATTGACAAATATGTACAGGACACCCACATCTCTATTCTCTCAAACACAGGCACCACCACCCATGCCACCCAGATGGACACGTCATGTAGTGCCAGTCCTCCACCTGAAGATGGAGGCCCCACTCAGGAGAGTGCAGACGGATGTCTGGACCCAGAGGATATCCCTGGCCCATCCCACACCCCAGGACCCCTGGACCTTCCAGAAGCCCCACCCAGGACACCACTGGCACCTCTACCACTCAGCCACCATCATCAGCTCTGGCCAAACGACCCCACACCAGTGTCACTAGGCCACGGACTGGCTGCCCACATGTACATAGGGCAGAGTCTCCACCCACCAACAGGCAGGATGATGAAGGACCAACTGCAAGTGGGACTGCCTGACCTGTGCAGGGTACACAGGCACAGGGGGCTAGGGTCAGTGGGAGTGCATCAGTGGCCCAGGCGGGTGGCCAAAGGATGGATGCAGCAGCCCAGGAGGTGACATCTGAGGTTCTGTGAGCATACCACTATTCCCAGGCAGGATGGGCCAGATCCTGGCCACCTTGGAGCAGAATCAGAGGCTGAAAATATCACACCACTAGGAGGCCATGGAGCAATGGAAACAGCTCAATGCCACCATGGCCTACATTGCAGAGGTGCTGCAGCACCAGATAAACATCCAGGTTGAGTCCTCCACCCACCTGCAGGCCCCTACCACTAGCCAGGACACTGTTCTGCCATCTACATCTGCAGCATCCACTGGACTGGTGGCACTGCTAGAGAACTCACAGGACATCAGCAGTCCTACCCATGCATCCCAGCTGCACCTTCGCAAACGTACCCTCAGACCCAGATATGCCATAGGAACACCAGCCAAGACAAAGCCCAGCGCTAGGAAGTGACCCTGCCCTGAACTGTCCCTTGTGTGCCACTGAGCTACCTTGCTGACATGCCACTGCCATCTCACCATCTTCCAATGGCCCCATAGACTATAACCCCGTGCAAACAACAGCTGAGCATATGTACCTGAGTATGTTGTTCACCATGTGCCCACTCCCTTTCACCGTCCCAAAACTCATGTATATATTAATATTGAATAAATACATTTGTGCACTCAAAATATATGTCCTTAATCAATATGAGAGATCAATTGTGAATGGGAATGAATAGTCAGTTACCGTCATAATCCCACTTTTACTGCAGGAGGGGATCCAACACACTGTAGTGTCTAAAGTATGTCACAATGTACATCAAATTGCATTCCCTGGCGTCTGCCACTTCAGTCATGATTTTGCATTGCCACTGACAAACGACACCACAGTACTTATTACATGAGTCAGACTGAAACAATGCAGTAAAGACATCAACATCATTGAACAGTACCTGAGAGTCACTGGAAGTATAGGCTGATTAGCTGGGTCCTGGAGTTGATATCCTCCCCCTCATCTTCCTCACCATCATTCTCATCCCTCCTCTGAGGTTGCAGGGCTGGTTGAACAGCACTCTCCTCTTCCAGAAGTAGGATAACTTTCCTCACAGCCAAGTTGTGCAGCATGCAGCAGGCCACCACTATCTTACACACCTTATCAGAGACATAGCCCAGGGATCCTCCAGAGAGATGAGGCAACACAATCTTGCTTTCAGGAGTCCTATAGCATGCTCTATCACCCTCCTAGTACGACCATGGGCCTCATTATAATTCCTCTCTGCATCTGTCCTGGGATTCCTCACAGGTGTCAGGAGCCATTGCATGTTAGGGTAGCCAGAATCACGTGCAAAAGTGGGTGAAAGAGGACTTGAACACACACATTTTACTTGCATACAGCCTGCCTGTCAGCTATATAACTGATCCAGTGTCATACACACTCACCTATGAGCCAAGCTCTGTCTCCCTGCAGTTGTCCCATCATGTGTGGCACACTGCTGTTTCTCAGGACAAATGAGTCATGGACTGATCCTGGGAACCTTGCATTGACGTGAAAAGTATTGATCAGCAGTACACACCAATAGGACATTCCTGGAGTGATAGTTCTTATGATTCCTATAAACCTGTTCATTCACTCTTGGGTGTATGAGGGCTATGTGGGTTCCATCAATGGCACCAATCACATGGGGGATATTAGCAAAGGCATAGAATCCAGATTTGATGGCAGTGAGCTCAGCCCTTTGTGGAACTAAACATAAGTTTGCAAGTGTTGAACGAATGCATCCAGGAAATTGGAAAGGATGTGGCTGAACACTGGCTGTGATACTCCTGCAGCCATGCCCACTGTCACCTGAAATGATCCTGTGGCCAAACAATAGAGCACAGATAGCACTTGCACAGTTGTAGTTATGGCATTCTGATTCCGATTGGCCGGCTTCAGAACAGGATCCATTACTGCACAGAGGTCAAGAATTGTAGCTTGATTAAGTTGGTAGGTAATGATGATATGACGTTTCTCCATAGTGGCCAGATCTACCAGGGGTCTGTAAACAGATGGGGCCCTCGCTCGCCACATGGGTCTGTACCTATCTGTGATGAAAGAACACATTTTGAGTTTCGACATACACTTGCATCACATGATGTCACTATACTTTTCTAAAATGTTAGACATAGGTAATGCACACAAACAGAAAGAATGAGATACACCGTCAGGCTAATGTGTGCTGAGGTTTCTCTGTCATAATGGCATCACATTGTAGACACACTTCCTACCATGAGTACATGTGGGGATCAAAGAATCATGTCAGTAATCGACGAAGAGGAGAGAGAATGGGGCCATAGATGAGGCCCCAGGATAGCCTATGGAGACGTGGAGAAAGCAAAATGGCAGCCTCCTGCCATCCAGGTATGGTAGTGTGGAAGTGACTTCATTCCGCTGGCGTTAGTCATCATGGCGGTAGGCGGTGTTCACTGCTCTGCATCTCATCATTGGATTACATGGCCAATCATGATTGCCGCTGGCGGTGAGGTGCACACCGCTGCAGTATCTACCACCATTTTGATAGACCCTTGACACTTGGCTCCTGCATCACGTGAAAGGTAGAACTCCACTGCGTGTGCTGCTGTGTCCTGACTCTAGTCCCTGAGATGGCGCGAGTGACAGGGGAACGGACCTGGCCTTCACCGCGGAGGAGCTTGAGAAGCTGGTGGACGGGGTCCCACCCCTGTATGCAAAGTCGTATGGGCGACCAGAGGAGCAAGTGATTTGCTATCTGTCATCCTTAGATGTGTGTGATTGTGGCAGATGCCTGTATGTGTTTGTGTTTGCTGTGTGACTGCCCAGCGGGCGGCTGTCTGGCACTTTCTGCTTGTAATTTCTTCATTTGTAAGTCTCCGTGGGCCATGTCAGTATGAACGGGCATGGCATTTGTGTATGGGGCACCCACACTGTTTATTTACTCTGTGTGTCCCATGCAGTTCAGCGCCCAGCAAAAGAGAGGCCTGTGGCAAGCCATTGCCAAGGAAGTGCTGACCCTGGGGATCTACAACTGGCAGAGAACCCACTGCAGGAAGTGGTGGGAGGACCTGAGGCACTGGGCCAGGAAAACCAGAGAGGCCCAGCTGAGGAAGGCTTCCCAAAGAGGAAGGGGTGCCTGTGGGACCCTGACCCCCTAATGGCCCGGATTCTGGCGGTGGCATATCTGGATTTGGGATGGGCTCTTGCAGGCAGCACAGCAGCCACAAAGGGGTAAGTACCAACACTGTTGTGATAACACTATGATGGGTGTAGTTGGGTGCTGTGGGATGCATGCCTTGTAGTGCCAGGCACTTAGACAGGTGTGTCCCTGCAGTCCTGTCCCCCCTCCATGTCCTTGGGATAGTGTCATAGCTAGTTTTGGCAGGGTCTGTAGGCCAATGAGGGGTCCCCTTTTTGTCATCTGGTATTCATTGTGGCCTTATGAACTTGTGGATGTATTGGCTTGGCATAGTCTCTCACAGGTTCACTTCACACAGTCTATCAGAATCGTCTTTCAGGAAGGTAATGTGGTGTATTCCAGGGTCATGCCTACTAGTCAGGGGCACATTCATAATGTATGTTGTGTCTGCTAAGGGTTCGTGCCTGATCTGGGTGGGAGTGTCTGTGTCCCAAAATGTACCTATTTCAGGGATTTGACATACTCTTTTCTTGTTTTGGTTCCCCACCCCTGTGCTCTTGTGTCCCTGTGTACATTAGCATCATCTGGCAAGGGGGCTGAGCTGAGGCACCGGTGAGTGGGGATGCATCAGCCCACGGTTCCAAGGAGGCAGAGTCGACCGACGTCAAGGGGAACAGTGGGTTGGAGGGCGAGGGGAGTTCCACGGGGGAGGCAACTACCACTGGAGGTAGCGGCTCTGATACCACCTCCGATGGCACCTCCCTGGTGGTGGCATACCCTACTGGACCCACCCATTCTTTGCCATCTTCCACCACCTCCCTTACCATCACCTCCCAGTTGCTCCCCACTGTGTTGCCCGTGCCCGCTCACCCAGGAAGGTGGGTGTCGCCTTTTCGCCCCAAGCACCTCATCCCCTTTCCCAGTCAGTCCTACTGCCCTCACCGAGGAGGCTATTGACCTCCTGAAAACCATCTCTGGTGGGCAGGCAACCATCATGAATGCCATCAAAGGGCTAGCACCCCAGATGCAGCAATGCAATGCATACCTGCAAGGCATTCACGGTGCCATGTCTGGCCTACAGAGATCTTTTCAGGCTCTGGCCTCCTCTTTGAAGGCAGCCAGTGTCCCTGGTCTTTCCGTCCCCCCTCCCACCACCTCTACCCCTTCCAGCAGTCCTAAACGTTCCCATGCCCTTTCCCAGTCCACTCCTTCCTCGTCAAAGTCTGCCCGAGTCCGCCATTCCCATTCCCGTGCCCCTTCCCCAGGGAGGAAGAAGCCCTGTGTTGCCCCAGGTCCCTCTGCCACCCTGTGGTCCAGGCCCACTCCCCCTTCTTCCAAGGGCAAGCTCAAACCCCCTCCACCTCCTAAACCTAAGCCCAAGACCCCCCCTTCAGGACCTGAGTCTCCACCTCCACCACCCCTTCCCCGTTCCCTGAGGTGCTTGGCTGCCCCATTGATGCCCTTTACCAGTGGAGTTTCCTTTATACACGTGGGGTCACATTTGGGCTATATTTGCCATTCAGGAACTTTATCATGGACTGGCCAATGGCCTTATTTGGACATTCCTTTTGTTAGTTACAATAAAATTTGAGTGCCCAGCATTGAGAGACGTTGTGCAGCGTTTCACTTTGGGGGTGGGTTGTGCACAGGTGTGTGCATTGGTGGAGGTATTTGTTGGCTTGTGTCTGGTAAGTACATTTTGTTATGGTATGTATGGTTTTGGGATGGTGGGAGGGATTGGGAGTGCGTTGGGGGTGTAACTGTGCCCTTTCTTCCCATGTGTACTAGGCTGTGTTGCTTACTGTCCTCGTCTTCGTCGTCAGTCACGGTCCTGGAGAAATATGGCAAGGAGAAGCACTTCATTATTTCTAACTCTAGTTCCTTGTCTGCGTCGGCGTGTTCTGTGCACCTCAATGAGTGTTTCCTTTTATATTGTTTCCTCCACGCTTTCCCTGGTGGTGGTTCCCACCCCCAGAACTGATGGCGATGAGGTGTTTCATTATTTGGTGGGTGGGTAGGGCCTTTCCTCTGGCCTGGGGGCGGCCTCCTCCATAATCATCGGGACTACAAAAATTCCATTGTGTGGATGGACCGCTACTTGTTTCTCATTGGCTTAATTATTTGGCGGTGCAGTGTTTACTGCTGTGTTCATAATGACCACCATAGTCTTGATTCCTCTTATTTTCATTTTTTTTAAAAACCTCTTCCGGGATATATAGCACTCACTCACATATCAGAAACTCCCATGAATAAAATCAAATAAGTTACTGCCAATTTTCCACTCAATTGTCTTGTAGACAAATATCTATTGTTACTCCTTTAAAAACCTGAACTCTCTCTCCACATTATTGAACTATACCTAGCTCTAGGGGTTCTAATGCCTTCCTCAGTCTATAAACGAATGCTGTTTCTCAACAGCTTAATTACTTGATCAGACTGTTTTTTTTTAGTAACTTGAGAGAATATTATCAGGGTTAGGGTACATGTATGCTGTGTTATGGATTTTGTATATTTTTAGGAGGATTTCCAGTTTGCTCAAATTTACTTCACAAATCGTAGTCAAATGAGCAAGAAATATTGAGGCAATAGAAGTTTTAGATCTTGTGAGTGTATCATTTTGAAAGAAAATTGTGATTTCCCAAAACCTCTTACTATTTTGAGAACTTTGACAGTTTCCCTTTATGATCATATAGAAATAAGCACAAAGCTTTCTTGGCCACACTTGCTTGAGGGAGGCATGTGACCATTACGAATGGAGACAGCTTTGGAACATGATGACATCATCCTTCTTCTCAAGAACCTAATTAAAAACAGATCATGCTGCACGTTCATGAGAAAGAATTAGAGAATGACATGCTTTGACAGTTACCAGCTAATTGTCGAACGAGTAGGTATCCCCCTTCATCATTCTCACCTCCATAACAACCCAGATCACAACCCTCTCCATGCTGTACAACTTGCTAGCGGTATTGGACGGTTAAAGGAGGAAGGAATTTGGCATGGTTTATTGCTGCTCCCTGGGAGGATTAGTTTATCAACAGATGTATAATGTGTGGGAGGAGAATCTACTCAATGAGATACCTACACTCCTTAAAAGACTTCCTCAGATCATTGACAGAGAGACCAATGCCTTAGATAATATTGTGGAATGTTGCTAGGACTTGTCAATAATGCATCAAGAACATCGTCAAAGTTTGGAAGAGAGTGCAAACCAACATGCTTTGGACATGAAGATGACAATGGCAGTAGGCAAAAAATGCCAATTTCGAACTTCATGCACAACACATGCAAGATATTCCTCAGAGGCACCTTAAAGTAGGAGGGACACACCAGTTGCTAATCTCACTCCTCTGCACAACCACCAACACCACCTCGATGTGCACTACATGTACCACCTCAACTAGCCACCAACATAAGCACAGTCTAACCACCAGCATTGCATAGATGGAGTAGTAAGAGAAACCCTCCAAAAATATTTGTCTAAGTTTTACTTAGCAAATCTATCACTAACACAGTCATTGGTACCATTTTGGACTAATAGAAATCTGTACATTTTTACAGGGAGTCTACATCTAACTCTCATCTGTATTGAATGCTTGATGTCCCATTTACAACATCGGAAAGTGTTATGTTTGTACCATTTCTTTGTTTACCTTCAAAGAGTAATTCATTTAAAAAACTAATTCTGGTATTGAAAGCATATTTTATCCACCAAAAGTTTTCATCTGTCTGACAAAATAAATAGCAGGAAAGACATTAATGTTTTAGAGTTGAATGCTTTTATATACTCAAATATAGTTTTAGAAAAAAATAATTCATTTTAGAGGAAGCAAGAAACATTCCTGGAGAAGGACTAAAATGAACTAAAATGGAGTCTTACAGAAGAGGGAAAATATATACTTAGAAGGGAGTAACAAAAGCATATCAGAAAATGTCAAGGGAAGCAGCTATATACAGGTGAGAAAATAATTCATTAGTCAATAAACAGATCAAAAACAATGGTGTATTGTTCTGATGAATCAAATTTCCTCATCTTGTGAACAAAACACATTTAACTAAAAAGTGTTAATTTCAGTGCTTAATAACACCTACAAATAATGCAAAACGTGTAGTAGATTGTCATAGGTAGACATTAAAAGCACACACATGAGTTAACATAATCTATTGACTTATAGGCCCTCATTACAACCCTGGCAGTCGTTGTTAAAGCGGTGGTAAGACCGCCAACAGGCCGGCGGTAAAAAAATGTAATCACGACCATGGCGGAAACCGCCAACATAGATAGCCACTTTAACACTCCGACCGCCACAGCGGTAGAAAGAAACACTGCGGCGGTCACCGCCAATAGACAGGCGGAAGACAATGTACCGCCCACCCTATCACAACCTGGCAATCTGCCACCTTTTCTGGGGCAGAACCAGCGCGAACAAAAATACGGCAGAAACAGGACTTGGAAGGGAAAACACTCACCTCTACACATTCCACAAGGAACCAGGATGCCATGGAGCCAGAACTCCAAATACTCCCTGCAATGGTATTCCCGTTCCTCTATCAGGAGTACGAAAGGTGACGACCACGGTGAGCACTGCACCTACAACACAGGGGAGGGTGGAGGGAAAAGAGAGTGACACACACACGCAACACGCAACATCCCCACTGCTCCTCCGCCTGATAATGCTAATGCACACAAGAACAGGGAGACCACAAAAAGGGGGGGGAGACAGAAGAAATACATGTTCAGTGCATGCAATACCACTACAGTTGGCGGACACTACAGACACAGCAGCCCTCTGCACTATGCCATGCATTTAAAGTTCCCTAATTCATCACAGGGACATGGGGTACAAGACCTATGCCCGGTTGTTGCACACATGGATGTCACAGGAGCCTGACTAGGTGTAGTTGGCTTTTACCACTGGTGGGGCTGGGGTGCCACATAGCCTGCCTCACGAAGGGAACTTGCCTACACAACTCGCCCTGGCCTAGGGGAACCCACAGCCCACCTCCCCCACCCAGACACCTCGTAATGCGTGCAGAGTCAGATGGATGTGTCTGTACTCACCCCCTTGTGGCTGCTGTGATGCCCTCAAGCGCCCATCCAACTCAAGACATGCCACCGCTAGGATCTGGAACATCAGGGGGGTCATGGTGCGACGGGCACCCCTCCCACGTTTTGAGGTCATCCCCAGCTGGGCCTCCGCCATCTTCTTACTCCAGCAGCAAATGTCCTCCCATCTTTTCTGGCAGTGGGTGCTCCGCCTGTGGTGGACCCCTAGGGTCCGGACGTCCTTTGGGAATGACACGCCAAATATCCTTCTTCTGGTGGGCGCTGACCTAGAGGAATAGTGCAGGGGAAAAGGAAAATCTTTAACCGTCCAGACCGTCACAGTCATTGACCCATGTTCCCACCCTTGCCCTGACGCACATACACTCACTGTCCGCTCATGCAGACCTCAGTCCCCCCCCTGTATCTTTCATCCACACCACTCCAAACAGGCATTGCCCATACAGCATGCTCACAGTGTACTCACCTGTTTGTCTGGAGGACTGTAGAAAAGCGTGTACTGGGGGAGGACCCCATCCACTAACTTCTCCAACTCCTCCGAAGTAAAGGCAGGGGCCCTTTCCCCAAACACATGAGCCATTGTCGCTTCCAGACTGAGGTCACAGCACCACTTGCAGTGTAGGTCCTCTCCTGTCGAAGGTCAGGTATCAAGTGAGTGAACAGACAGAAAATGACGGTCACGTCCGCGGCGGTGCGTACCGTCACCGCCGGCGTACATCATCATTGCTCCTGGGACCCATAGGGTTCAATGTTAACCAATGCAGGATTGCGCCACGGTCTTCGACCGCCTACCGCGACAGTGTAAAACGGCAGCGCAGTTACCTCATATCCCCTTGTCCCACATTACAGGTCAGGCAGCTGCCATTTCAGGGGGCCACCTTGCATTATTTTTCTATGCGTCACATCTATCTAGGCCTTGCATACACACAGTGACAGGCACATTGCGGATTGACCAATGTGTGCAATAATTAATTTTTAAAACCTCTGTGTTGGCTGACTCTCTGCTCGCTGTTCTCATCCATAGTGCACGTCCGCTGGCACAGGTGATGAGATGGTGGCATCCTCCGGTGTACAGACCGCTGGTGGACCTGTCGACAATGGAAGAGAGACACGTAATAGTCACCTACAGACTTGATCGCGCAACAATCCATGAACTGTGTGCCCAGTTGGAGCCAGACCTGATGTCAGCTATCTGCCATCCCACAGGAATCCCCCCTCTAGTGCAGGTCCTATCAGTACTCCATTTCCTGCAAGTGGGTCTTTTCAAACTACAGTGGCCATTGCATCAGGGATGTCCCAGCCTATGTTCTCAAATGTGTTGTCCAGAGTGTTGTCTGCCCTGCTGAAACACATGTGCAGCTACACGTTTTCCCTCAGGTGGAGGATTTGCCCACAGTGAAAGGTGACTTCTATGCCCTGGGACATATCCCCAACATCATAGGTGCTATTGATGGGACACATGTGGCCTTGGTACCCCCCCCCGCAGGAGTGAACAGGTGTACAGAAACCGGAAGAGCTACCATTCGATGAATGTGCAGATAGTGTGTTTGGCCGACCAGTACATCTCGAATGTAAATGCCAAGTTTCCAGGCTCAGTGCATGATGCTTACATTTTGAGGAATAGCAGCATTCCTTAGGTGATGGGGCAACTCCAGAGGCACCGTGTGTGGCTAATAGGTGAGGACAAGGACCCTATACTGTGTGAATAGTTGTCTGGGTCTGGGGTTGTCCCTAAGGGTTAGTGTGTGTCTAACAGCTGTCCCTCGACATTTGCAGGTGACTCTGGGTACCCCAACCTGTCATGGCTACTGACCCCATTGAGAAATCCCACGACAAGGGCAGAGGAACGCTACAATGAGGTATATGGGCGAACAATGAGTGTGATAGAAAGGTTCTGTAAACAACAAAAAAAGGGGGGGCTGTCAAAGGGGGGGAGGTTTGGGAAAAAAATCCTGGTCCTGTGTGTATTTCTCCCAACTATGTCTTAATCAAAAAGATATACACAGTTCCATACAAAATGTCTCTGAAGATTGCAGGTTGCTAGAAATCAAAAATATTTGAAGCAAGAGCCCTCACTCACCTTTCGGTGACATGCTTCATCATAGGGCTATGCTCCTCGTCAGGCCGGCACTGCAAGGCCTGACGGGCCCCACGAAGGGGCTCTTTTCCGGAGATCTTTTTGTGAGAAAAAGCCAGTCAGCAATAATAGTGATCTAGGATTGGTATGAAAAATCTGTTAAAAATGACTTGAGGTAAAACGCAATTTATTAGAATGTCTGACCTCTGACATGATTAAAAACAAGAGTGGGGGAGAAAATAATTCAATGTTATACTCCTCCCAAAAAAGTTATAAACAATGAAGAAAAATTACTAAATCACTCAATATGGAGTTATAGTGAGAGTAGACAAACGATCCCCTGTGCTACTTCTGGAATTTGGTCAACATGTTTCTCGCTAATTAGTCAAAAATGATCTAGTGCGATTCATCAGGACCATGGGGGGTTATTCTAACTTTGGAGGAGTGTTAATCCGTCCCAAAAGTGACAGTAAAGTGACGGATATACCACCAGCCGTATTACGAGTTCCATAGGATATAATGGACTCGTAATACGGCTGGTGGTAAATCCGTCACTTTTCCATCACTTTTGGGACGGATTAACACCTCCTCCAAAGTTAGAATAACCCCCTATGACACCTACCTAATCCTTAAGTAATTCGTAGCCCATACTAGGGAATCAATGGTTATCAAGAACCTGGAATATAGGACAGAGGACATAAGTCATAAAAATATAGCAAACATCCAAAGTGTGCTCAGTGTCAACAATTCACTTCCGTACACAAGTGAAAACCTCCCTTAGATGAAGTGCGCCAAAGAAAAGTGTAAAAAATTATATAACAAGATAAATACATCATAGTGCTTACCCTCCATATACTAAAAGATGTGCCCCATCGGGGAAAGCACCAGGCTTATGTGGTCCGTTAAGGTCTAGATATATATAGAGACGCAAATACCTTCAGATGTCAATAAACATCAAATTGATTGACAGATATGTTGTAAACATACAAATGAAAAGTCCTGTAGTGTAGTTGTGTCAGGGATACTAGCTAAATATCCCTACAACCCATATGTACATACCACGGGCTGATAAAACCAGTCAGGTGGAAATAAATATGACATAAGAACCCAAAGAGCAAGGGATATATACATACATGACATATACAGTATATACATATAGTAGCCCTGATCTTTTATGCTGCTAAGATATAAAGGCAGCAACGTTAAATGTCAGTAAAGGGAACCATGCCGCTAGGTTTCAACATGCTCCTAAATCATAAATTCAAATGTTAAAACATCTAACTAGTATGAAAAAATGGAACGATCAATGTGCAAAGCCGGTTATCACTACAAAGGCAAAAGACATACCAAACACGGTGATGAGGTTGGATATCAAAAACATGGGGCATGTAGCTCGTAAGTTTTAAGTAACGCCATCATACAGTTCGCATCCAAATTAATCGGCATTACGGAGCGCGTTCATTGAAAGAGCGCGCAACACCTCACGCGTTCAGGCATTAGCTGAGTCTGATGCGCGGAGACGATATGGATCAAAAAGATCCAGCAAATGGGCTGCAGTCCAAAAATAAATACAACAAGTGGGGGTGCAAAGTACTCACTCTATGGAAATACCACGTCCGTCAGCACACCTACATTCCTTCTGTGCTCCCTGAATACTGGAGATTAGCAGGAAGAGGAGCCTTAAAAAGACAAAAGGAGCCTGGGAGAGCCAGAACAAGAGACAAAGGACTATGCCACGAGTGTGTTGATGGACACAATCAAAGGACAATGCAGTTAAAGTTGTGTAAACAGGGAATGTTCCCAAAATTGAAAATTACTGCAAGTGAAGAAGGACTCTCGCAGCAAGACCTTAAATCAGAAAAAAGGGGAGGGGTCCCATTAGGAAATTGAATCATGTTTTTAAGTGAAAGTCATAATAAAAAAATGTGGTTATGTACATATAGCCATGTCAGAGTATTTAACGAACAGTTCTACTGTGCCTACTTAAGGCCAGGTTTTATTTCGGATAGAGGAGAACTAATCCATAAACATTTATTTTATATTTATCTATGGATAAAGCTCGTCCAGGGAATCTCATTGTTAAGCCCGATGAGATGAGTTTTTAATCTGTACACCCAACGTTGTTCCTTCTCAAATAACCTGTTTGCGCAGTCTCTATTGTCCTTGATAGTTTCCAAAATGACCCATCTAAGGTCTTCAGGAGTATGGTGTTTTTCAATGTAATGGTTAGTCAATTTCGTAGCGGTTCTTTTACATCTAATTGTGCTCCGGTGTTCATAAATACGTATCTTCGCCATTCTAGTAGTCATACCTATGTATCTCAAATCACATGGGCAGAGAATCATATATATACAATTCTTTGTGCGGCAGTTAGTATGTGATCTTAGTTGCCATTTCTTGGGTTCCCCCAGGTCCAATTCTTGCATGCTTATTGCAAAAGGGCAAACATTACACCCACCACAGGGGTGATGCCCCACGACTCCCAACCAATATCTAGTACTGGTGGGGTTGGGCTGTGTCTGTGATGCTGGTCTGTGATGCTGGTCTAGTGTGGACCACTAGATCTCTAATATTTTGTGTTCTCTTAAAAGACGTTCTAGTGATTCCCCAGCACTATTGAGAATCGGCCAATGTCTCTGCACGATTTTCTTAATCTGGTTACTCACTGGGGTAAAAGTTGTCACACAAGTCAATCTGGATTGCTGCCCACGTGTAGTGTTAGATAGAAGGGATTCTCTAAGAATGTTGCTGGCTCTTTTCTTAGCTCGTCTGATATTAGAGATAGGATATTTCTGTTCCTGTAGTTTACAACCTAGGGTATCCGCTTGTGCATGGAAATCAGTTGTTTCTGAGCTTACGCCTAATTCTCAAAAACTGTCCAAAAGGGAGGTTGTCTCTCAAAGCTTTTGGATGATGACTGTCATAAAGTAAAAGACTGTTCCTATCTGTGGGTTTGTGAAACACAGACGAATATAGAAGACCATCTCTTAATGTGATCCATAAATCAAGAAAGGATACCTCTCTATCTGAAATATTAGCACTGAAGCGGAGGTGGACATCCAAAGTGTTAATCCATTGGGTGAAGGCAGTTGCTTGATCTGCGTCCCCTTTCCAAACTACCAGGACATGTCTGGAACCTCCTGTCCGGTGACATTGGGTAGGGGTCCTGCTGGGGTGTAAAGGCATGATTATTGCATCTGTGTGTGCCATCGTGTGCAATGGGTGGGTGACCCTGTACTCCTGTGCTTGCATTCTTGTGTAGGACCTTGTGTGATATTTGGTTTGGGGATCTGTGTGGGTATCTGTAGTGGACATGCTTTGGTGATGGGTGTCCATGCTTTGTTGTTGCATGCAGGGCTTGGTATTGGGATGTGTGGGTTGTGATAGTGGGGCCTATGTGAGGTGTTGGAGTGATGGGGTTGAGGGTGGGGTATGTGATAGCATGCAGGTAGGGTGTGGGATGTAATAGTTAAGATTTGACTTACCAGAGTCCATTCCTCCTGCTACTCCTGCGAGTTCCTCAGGATGCAGTATAGCCAATACCTGCTCCTCCCATGTTGTTAGTTGTGGGGGTCTGCCGCCAGTCCTCTAAACTGCAATCTGGTGTCTTGAGACCACGGAACGCACCTTCCCCCGTAGGTTGTTCCACCTCTTCCTGATGTCATCCCGTGTTCTTGGATGCTGTCCCACTGCGTTGACCCTGTCTACGATTCTGCGCCATAGCTCCATCTTCCTAGCTATGGAGGTGTGCTGCACCTGTGATCCGAATAGCTGTGGCTCTACCTGGACGATTTCCCCCACCATGACCCTGAGCTCCTCCTCAGAGAACCTGGAGTGTCTTTGCAGTGCCATGGTGTGGTGTGGGTGATGTGTGGGGTGGTGTGTGTTGTGATGTGTGAGGGGATGTGTTTGTGTGTGTTGTCTGAGGTGCGTGGATGTTGTGTGAGTGATGGTGTTGTGTGCCTGTGGATGCTAGTAGTGTTGATGGTGGTGTCTCTCTCTGTGCTTCTTTCTCAATTTTTGTCGTAGGGGTTTGTGGGAGATGTGGGTGTGTGTTTTATATTGTATTGGTGTGTGGGTGTGGTGTGTGTATCAGATGTGTGTATTTCGAGTTGTACAATGTGGTTGTGTTTTGTATATGTGTGTGTATTTTGAGCGCGGCGGTGTGTACCGCCAATGGAATACCGCGGTTGAAAGACCACCGCGTGGATTCGTGGGTCGTGATAGTGTGGGCGTATTCCTGTTGGCATGACGGTGGAGGTTTTGTTATCACAAGTTTATCACTGACCTTTGGTGTGGTGGACTTGTGTGGGTGTCTGGATTTTAGCAGATTCCGGGCTGTGGGTCGTAAAACCTGTAGCAGAATTCCACCTCCGCAGCGGTGTGTTGGCGGTCTTCTGCGCGGCGGTAAGCGGGATTTACCGCCAATGTTGTAATGAGGGCCATAGTCTCTTAACTGTTGATACCATATTAAAGGTTGACATTACTCATTAGGGATAAGAGGCCTGTTCACATTTAAACTGCTATTTTGCACAAGATATTTTTCTCTTTCCTGCTGCAGAGGCTGTAGTTTTCCAGAAGCCTTCTGTTAGCTGGTGAATAACCATTTGTTATGTCTTAGACATCTAATAGTGAGATACTCATCAGGAGGAGAGGAGATGACAGGAAAAGTGATGCATGGGAAGAACTGTCTGAACCACAAGATGTGATCAAATTAACAATCCATGGACATAATTCTCTAGTCCATTGTGAAGATGTGGAAAACTAGGGAGTATACTTGTTCTCAGAGTTTGCTGGAGACTAATTGGTTGCTGGGAACTTAAGATTTGTTATAAGTGATATCTTGCACAATTATATTAGTGTGTGTTCCTTAGATTAGTCAGGAGATCTCTGTCTTTCAGAGAGCTTCCGTTTCTCACCCAGACACTAGGTATGGAGAGTTTGCTGCAGAACTTAGAAGCAGACCTTAAGGATGTCCGTTGTTCTGAGCTGAGAATACCTTCCAGCTTATGCTAAATTCAATTGCTTAAGTACTAAAGCTTCATGTCTATGCATTCTTGTTCTCTCAACGGAGGTCTTCATTTGATTTTACTGACACCTTACCTTGCTTGCTAAAGTTAATTTCCCGTTCATATCCAAATTTCATTAGTGTAACTTAGGGATCTTGCTTCATGGAATACACCTCATGAATTTTCCCCATGTTATTTGCAGTGCTTTCGAATGTGGTATTTTATTTCGCCCTGGAATATCGGTAAATGGACTATTGAATTTGTAACAAAAAGAACTCTTTAAACACACATGAAATCTCTTAATTGGCCCTTATGATGCCCCAATTGGACTTCACTGTTTATAGTGTTTGAAGTAAATGCTTGCTCCTTATCATCTCTCCTTGTTGACCAACAAAGGTTAATATGACCAATGGTGAGGGATATTTAATTATTATAATTCATGATTGAGGTACAAGTATCCATGCTCCGGCAGTTCTAAATTATTGTTAAGTCATTCCATTAAGGTAGATGCAGTGTCCACTTCCTGTCTTGAGGCAGACCTATCTGACATTCTCCCTGACTGTTGTCACCACAATGATGTTAAAGTCCTCCCCTGACATAAATGTAAAATGGCTGGCCATGGCAAAATGCGACACCTCATGGGAAGAAAGAAACACAGGGGTAGTAGGGAAACACATCACAGATAAACTGGGAGACTAGACAGCAGAAGGAGGCCTCCCTTGCTTCTTAATTCTGAAGCCCCCTGGTAGGCTATGTCCCAGGGGCATTGATAATTTTTAATGTGAGAGGGGCTGCCCGCCCCCCCATGCAGCCCTGGGGACTGCCACCTCCCTGGGGCTTAAACTATTATGTGTGCGGTGGGCCACCTGGCCCCCCGCAGGCCCAGAAACTGCCACCTCCCCGGGGCACATTTCTTAATTTAATGCGGGGGCCTACCCGGTCCCCCGCAGCCCTGGGGACTGCCACCTCCCTGGGGATTTCATCAAAATGAATGTGGGGGGCTGCGCAGCCCCCCTACAGCCCTGGGGACTTCCACCTCCCGGCGGCTTTCAACAAATGCGACGTTTGGGAGCTGTGCAGCCTCCGCCCAGGGCCAATACTGTTTGTAAGGGGGCCACGCTGCCCCTCTCGTGAACCCAATGATGTCCCTGGGGATGACCACACCCCATGGCAGTCTCCTGCTATGTCCTGGTGTGCCCACCCCTGGGACATAGCTGTTTGCTGTGGCTTAGTGGCAGCTTTGACAGCTGCTGCCAAGGTACAGCAAACACTTTGCTCATAACGTTAGAGAGCTGTCAAACGGCTCTCCCTTAATGCGAGCAGAGGTTTCCTCTGTTTACCTGTCTGCAAAGATGCAGGCAGGGAAACAAAGGAAACAATTGCTCTCACAGAGAGGGAGCTGCTGTAGCAACTCCAGAGCAGCTGCCCTCTGTGACAGCAATGCTAGCTCCCACAGGAGGCGGTGAGCAAGGTGGAACCATGGGGGCCTTCAGGCTCAACCCACAGTCCCCAACATTGTGACTAGGTGCCCTGGGGGGGCACCCAGGTCACATGGCCTGCAGCCAGGCTCTGTGGCCAACCCCAGCTGCACATGGCCGAAAACCATGCAGAGCACAGGGTTGGTTGCTTACAGCAGTTGGCCCAGGGCTGGCTGCAGGCCAGGCCCTGTGACCAACCCCTGCTGCACATGGCCGCAGGCAGTGCTCAGTGCGTGGTTGGGTGTTTATAGGGGCTAGCCACAGGGTGCGCATGGCTGCCAACCACCACTGCGCACAGCTGTAGGCCGTGCTTGGTGGTGGTTGGATTAACATACAGTATTAAAAATTACTTTGCATTTTTTACACCAGGAATCCTTGGTGTGGTCTCCCCTGTCTATTTCCCATGTTTTGACTGTGTGATGGACTCTGTTTTTGGTAATCTGGGCACTTTACCTCTGCTGACCAGTGCTAAAGTGCAAGTGCTCCTGTGTAAAATGTATGTGTAATTGGCTTTTCCATGATTGCCACATTTGATTTACTAGTAAGTCCTTAGTAAAGTGCACTAGAGGTGCCCAGGGCCTGTAAATCAAATGCTACTAGTGGGCCTGCAGCAGTGGTTGTGCCACCCTGTAAACATGGCTCAGACCTGCCACTGCAGTGTCCGTGTGTGCAGTTTTAAACTGTCAATTCGACCTTGCAAGTGTACCCACTTGCCAAGCCCAAACCTTCCCTTTTTATACATATAAGGCACCCTTAACGTAGGCCCTAAGTAGCCCCATAAGCAGAGTGCAGTGTATGTTAAAGGAGGGACATGTATTGATGTGTTTTACATGTCCTAACAGTGAAATACTGCCAAATCGTTTTTCACTGTTGCAAGGTCTATCTCTCTCATAGGTTAACATGGGGGCTGCCTTTAAATATCTTTTAAGTGCAGTTTCCCTTTGGGAGCAGATAGAAATGTGGGGTTTGGAGTTTCTGATCTCATAATTTAAAAATACATCTTTTTGTAAAGTTGGTTTTTAAATTGTCAATTTGAAAATGCCATATTTTGGGAAGCAAGCATGTTCTTGTTTAAATCATTCTTTGACTTTGCCTGCTTCTGTATTCCCTGTCTGGGTCAGATTGACAGTAGGGCTGTTTGTGAATCCCCTCTAGACAGTGACACAAAGGGAGCTGGGCTGTAGCATGCATAACCTGTGGCTCCATCTGAGATGGAGTGGAGGGAGTAGTGGTCACTTACACCTAAATGGGATGTGCCTGCCCTAACACAATGTAGTCTCCAACCCCCTGGTGTGAGTCTGGAGCCAGGCCTGGTTAAGGAAGGATCTTGTGAACAAGACTGTCCTTTGAAGTTTGCCAACGTCACAGGCAGAAAGGCATATAAGTAGTGGACACAAACCCCCAGATTTTTACATGACTTCTGGATAGATATATATATATTACCTACCAAGAGTCGCAAGTAGGTTGTTATAGTTAGGACCATGTATCCATAAAAAAGACTTTTTTTGACTTGCCTATATCTTTTGCACGGTTACAGGAATCTTCACAAACTGTTCCCCAAAAAGTGCCCTAGTGATTCTTGTTGTGCATGGAAAATTTCGGGTCGATCCATCAAGCAGGGGGCAAGAAAAAGGGAGGGCCAAAAAGCTGCATTTGCCAAAGGATATTTGAACAAGCCTACAGCCCGAACCACTGGACTGAATTACACCAAATTTGGCAGAAAGCTAGCTTCCCGTACTCAGATTGTGCTTTTACTTATTTGGTGTAAATATGCTCAGTATTGTTTGAGAAATTAAAGAAAATCCAAATTTGAATATCTCTGGCAGTGAAGAATTTGTGAATAATGACGAGCTCATGCAGGGAAATGCAGAGGTCTGATTGGCTGCCAACATTTCAATCAGGAAGAGTTAGCAATCATCTTGGGACTCGGCTTCAGCCAAGTCCCACAAAAAAGTTTTTTAAAAAAAGACAAGGGACCAGGGTAGTGACACTCTGACCCTCAGTTCTGGCAAACAAATGTATATTTGTTTTTAATTTTTTACCATGAATTAATGATGACATTGCAAATTCAGGAAATTAAAAAAAAAACAAGTGCGGGCAATCACGCGTGTTTTTTACAAGCCCCCGGGTGGCCCATGTTTTATTCGGGGGGTTGCTCATGCCCCCACTGCCCTGGGGACCGTAACCTCCCCAGGGCTGTGGTGTAATGTGACACGGAAGGCTGCCCAGCCCCCGCAGCCCAAGGGACCACCACCTCCCCGGGGCACTTAATAAAAATAATGCAGGGTGTGTAGCCCCACCTGCAGTCCCGGGACCACCACCTCTCTGGGGCACTTAATCAAAATAATGTGGAGGGCTATCTGGACTCCTGCAGCTCCGGGGACCAGTATCTTCCCAGGGCTTTTAACTGAAGAATTGTGTTGGACCACTCGGCCCCACTGCCGCCCCAGAGACCACCATATCCTTGGGCTTTAATGCAGGGGGCGTCCAGCCCCTCCGCAGCCTCAGGGACCATCACTTTGCCTGGGACTTCAAAAAATGAAAAAGAGGGGGGGTTGTCCAGCCCCCCGGAGCCTTTGGACTGCCACCTCGCCGGGGCTTCAAAGAAATAAAATGCTGGAGGACTACAGGCCCCCCTGCAGCCTCAGGGACCGCCAACTCCCTGTGGCTAATTTCAAAAGACAGAAGGGGTCCATTGCAGACTCCCCTGCCCCAGAGACCACCACCTCCCCAGGGCTACTAATGTAGGAGGGGGACCCTGCAGCCCTGCTCAAGGAGCCACTGATTTCCCTGGGGACCACTACCCCACAGGACTGACTCCTGCTATGTCTCAGAGAGCCCACCCCAGGACATAGCTGTTTGCTCTGAGTAAGCGAGAGCTGTCAAACAGCTCTCTCTTACTCATAGCGGAGGTTTCCTCTTTTTCCCCGCCTGTGGAGATGCAGGCAATGAGACACAAGAAACTCTCTACAGACAGCAATATCGGCTCCCACAGGAGGTGAGGAGCTGGCAGGAACAACAGAGGCCTCCCCTGCGGTCCCTAATATTGTCACTGGGTGTCCTGGGGGCACATTGGGGAGGGGCACCATGGACCCCCTCCCCCACAAACGAATTCATACTTTGGCTGGGCCCCAGGGGATGGTGTCATCCCCTCGGGCCAAGATCAGCCTACAGCGTGGGGCCACATGGCCCTCTCCAAAAATAAAACAACAATTAGGCAGGGCCCCAGGGGATGGGGTCTCTAGGGCTGAGATCAGACCTCAGAAGTGGGGCAATGCAGCCACTCATCCCCCAAAAAATAATTATTAGGCCAGCCCCTGTGGAATGGGGTCCCTGGGGCCGAGATTGGCCCTTGGGTGGGGGGCAAGTGGCCCCATTCCAAAAAAGTAATATTAATTAGGTTGGGCTCTGGGGAGGTGGGGTCTCTGGGCTGAGACTGGCCCTGTGTAGGGGGCCACATGCCCCCTCCCCAAATAATTAAGAATATTTAGGCTGGGCCCCCAGGGTTGGGGTCCCAGTGGCCGAGATCGGCCATGGGGAGTGGGGCCACATGGCCTCCTCCCCCCAAAATAAATTTATTAGGCCTGGCCATGGGACCTGGGGCCCTCGTCTGAGATCAGCCTACAAAATTTGTAATGCCCCCGGGACCTGACCCACCAGGGTGCCGATATTTTTTTTTTTTAGAAAAGCAGAAGTCTGCACTTGTTTCTTAACATTTTTTTTGCCACAAATTCATTAATATTGCGAACTCACAGCAAAAAATAATTATAACTAATGTTTTTAGCTCTGGGGTGGTCCCTGCTCCCCCCCATTCAGTGCTAAGGGGTCAGTGTGTTCCTACCATTTTATTTTATTTTAACTTTTTTTCTGGGACTCAGCTCAAGCCGAGCCCCAAGATGGCTGCCATCATGTCCTGGCTTGAAGTGTTGGCAGACAATCAGAGCTGTGCGTTTCCCTGCATGAGCTTGCCTTTATTCGTGAATATTTGCAGCCGGAGATATACAAATTTCCCTAAATTTCTCAAAAACTACTAAACAAATTTACTCCAAATAAGCAAAATAGCGATCTGCATACCGACAGCTAGCTTTCTGCCACATTTGGTGTAATTCCGTCAAGTGATTTTGCCTGTAGTCATGTCTAAAGAATCCTATGGAAATTAACATCGGAAACGCAAACTTTTTTGACACCCCCACTTGACGAATCACCCCAAAACTTTCCATGCACAACAAGAATGACCGTGACACTTTTTTTTAGTAAATTTCGTGAAGATTTGTCAAAAGGTCCCAAAGATATAGCAAGTCAAAAGATGCTTTTCCCATGGGAACATGGTCCTAACATGAAGCCATGTGAATAGCATTTTGTGGTACATGAGCAGTACTGCTGAAATACTACTAAATGACCTACAAAATGCAGGTTGTGGCAGGCCGTGTCATTTAATAATTTATAAAGACTTTCTGTCATGTATTTCGACTGGTACAGGGAGAGCCCGATGGGCCATAAATTGCCGAGATCAGAGGTGGGCAAATTGGTCCATCATAACAAGGTGGGGTCGAAAAGCCTTCTCTCAAATCATTATGATTAGGGGACTCCTGTATGGAATGGTTAATTAAGTTGTGAATGCTAGGACTAAATAATGAGAACAGTTGCTTCAGCTACCAAACAGCAAAGTTTCAGAGTTAATCATTCAGATCTTGTTATAACTAATTTATTAATTCCGTTGCATAGAAATTTTGAGTAGGTGATGCTTGGCGAGCCAAGGTATATATTAGTGACTAAGAGAATCAGTTTGCTGATTTTGTGATCCCAGTAGTCTTTCATAGCTGATATATTATCATTTTTCTATTTTTTCAGGAGGGATTGATATTCTCCTTAAACAACACTCTGACATCTATTCACATTTCCATGAATAATATATATCATAGCTCCCCCTCATAAAAAATGAGACATGCAATTAAGGTAAAAGGTTCTTGCTTCAAATAATATAAAGTCCACAACTATTAAAGAAAGACTTTAAGACCTTCAAGCATCTAAAGCAAAATTGCATCAAAGGCAAATACAGTTTAAAGATTGGGACCCAGTTCCATAGTTCTCGTCTAGGATGAATCACACACAAGCTTGGTGCTTGTTACCCACTGGTCAGTACACTGTGTGGGCTAACTAAAGCCACAGCAGTATTTTTTCTGTGAAGGCCAGTCAATCACAGCACTGTAGATCTGCAAATCCTCAGCCAAAGTCATAAATCCTCCCTAGATTCTCAAATCCACAGAGAATTGGCTAATTAATTGTCTTGATAGCTTTAAAATATAATCTCTTCTTACTCAGAACACTTTTCAAACACTAATTTCTCAAAAACTACTGAATAGACTTACACCAAACCATGCAAAGGCACAACTTTTAAATCTATATTAACAAGCAAAAACTCCTTTATTAGTAAAAATGCCTAATGTTTAAGCCCCGCTCAACAGATCTATATGACGCGTACCAAGAAGAACCAAAACTGGATCAACCCTTTCGTATTTGCGGTTCACAATTTGAAACCATGGATCTGAGTGAAAGATGTCTGTTGTTGCGACAGTTTCAAAATGTTTGGCATTGTCCCTCTGTCCAGAACAAAACATCTTAAAAGGTTTTTTAAGTGGACAGGGTAAGCACACCACATTCCCCAGACCACTGTAGTGGGGCTCACAAAGGGCCTCAAAGTATAAATCTGAAAAGAAAAAAATTAAAGTGAGCCTTACGCTGAATGAATCTTTTTTTGGGATTTGCAAATTGAAACAGGTACCATAGACCTTGGCCAGCGTTTTTTTTGGGGGGGATTCATGGATCCTCCAAAAAGGTTCTGCAAAGCGAGGGCAAGCTCCATGCCTCAATCCTGTTAACCCAGGGCAAATGTTTTTACCCATGGATCAACTGTCACCGATTTGCACATATGAGTTCTGAAGCTAAAATCTCTGAAAGGGCAGCATGGGACAGGCAAGCTTGCCATAGGTTTGTGGTACTTGGGCATGACACTTGCCTTGGATTAATGGTCCAAACAAGTATACAAAAACATGAAAATTAAAAAAATAAACAATATTAAATATAGCCAGGCCAAAGGTCAAGCTCTATGAGCCATTCCTTTTTGCGCAGAGTGGCCTGGTCCCTGAGCAGTGTTGACCACCTGCGTTGATTGGATACAGGCCCTGCAGCAAATCTCTTCTGTGTACAACCATGCGCACATGCAGTGTGGGTGGCTGCTAATGATGGGTTGGGCACAGGGCCTGACCATGGCCTAACTCCTACAGTGCATGGAAGAGTCATGCTAAGTTATCAAACTGTTATAAAGTTATAGGCAAATAAGAAAACTATTTTTTTACTAGGAATTTCTCTGTCAATTTCTAAGAATTATTGACAGGTCAGTCTGATTTAAAGTCTACAAAACACTTTTCTAATTTTACTTCCTCAAACACCACTCAATGATTTTACGCCACAACAAGCAAAGCAATTTGTTGAGTAAAATTCTCCCAATTTGCCAATATTTGGTCTGAGTTTTTCTATGTTGAAAAGCAAAGAATCCTACAGGAATTAAAATGGAAAATGTTACTTTTGGGACACTGCTATTTTAAGGCTCCTGCCTAAGTGGTATCCGCTTAACTTGGTGTGAACAACCCAGAGGGAATGTACTTTTTTGGAACATTTCATGATGATTCCTCGACTGGCTACAAAGTTATTTAGAAAAAAAGTATTTTCAATAAAAACTCTAACCTATTCAAAACCCCACTTAAACTTCAAGTCACCAGTTGGATGCAGTCTTTATATTGTCTCATTGCCCATTCATCCACCAAAAATATTTAATTTTGCCTTGATCAGACTTTTATGTTCCCTTGTCTATTTCCACTGTCTATTTATGCTCTCTCGCCTTAAAGATGCTCTCTTTTCTAATGACATTCAAAAGTTGTTAACCCCAAAGCAGCCAAACAAATGATAAATAACAGTAATCACAAAAATTCCCTTTTAATTACAAATGTCAAAATAAGCTATTAGGGCCTTTCTTTGCCCATACGTTAGATCAATGTAAAGATGTGGCTCATCTTTAGGCCACATTAGAAAATAACCTTACTACTTACCTTGATTCTATAATTTCTCCTAAAACACACACCAGTCAATAAAAACGAATGCAGTCCTTGGTTTAAAAAAGAACTTGCCATTCAAAAACTTAAGATGTGAAGGGCTGAATGGAAATGGAAATGGAGGTGTTCCTTAATCTCAGAGGCTAAGCAGGCCTGGTAGTCGAAATTAGCTAAATATAAGACTATGATTTGTCTAACAAAAAATACTTTACAGATAGAGTTTTTAACTCTCTTAACCTGCCAAGAAATCTTTTCAGTGCCATCAACAGGATGTCTACTTCTATTCCAAACAACACATCCTCATTTCAGGACTCAAATCAAAAATATCTGAGAGATTAAAATATTTTCTCTTCTATTCCATCCTTACAATCTAAGAAGTTAGGCTGTCCTATTAAATCATTGCTTACTTTCCGTGATGGCTCTACTCTAAAGGTTAGTTCAACGATTTTATCAGCCAAGGTCCCTAGTTTGCCTTAAGATCTTTGCATTGTGCACCACTCACAGAAGTGCCATAGCACCATTAGTGATTGTTTATGTGCAGGAAGTTACACCTTCCCACACATAAACAATCACACCCCTCAACGCAGGATGGTGCAAGGATGCCTGCTTTGGCACTGGCAGCTAAATTTAGCACTAGTGCAGGGGCAAACGCTGGGGTGTGCCGTATTCTCTGCCAATTTTGGCACAGCACTTTGGTTCATCACTTTTCCTTAAATCTGTCCCTTAGTACATTTTAGGTCCCACCTAGAGACAAATTTAGCACCTAATTTAGAGTTTAGTGGGTGGGTACTCCAACACAAACATGATGAATATTTTGCCCTCCTAATTACAAGTGCATTAGGATATAATGCACTTATAATTAGGCAGACAGATATCTGTCATGATTGTGATGGAGTAACCCATCCACCATACTCTAAATCAGGCCCCTATTTGGCTCTCTAGACTCATGTTATAAAAAAAAATATATATATACATATATCAATAAAATACATTCCTATATACATACAGGGAATTTTGGCGAGTGAAATTCAACTATTGATCTGTTAGCGTGTCATTCACATTTTACGCTTTACCATCACAATGTACAACATGGGGTTATGGGTCAACCCACTTCAACCATTAGTATCCTCTTACAGTGACTGACAACATTCTACCTCTGCATATGTGCACATCCACGCAAAGGATGGTTCCCTTCAGTGCTAGGGATCCTTCCATTTTTCTTTTTTAATTATGACGTTGGCTTTGCCACTGTTTTCTTTTATTTCCTGTGCAGTTGCTATGTGGTATACTGAAGAGGTTTGTGTTTTGAGCATGTGAAAATCAAGACATGTTTCCTTTTACTACCTCGTGTAAGCATTTTCATGGGTTTCTCTTTGCTTCTTTTCTGGAGAGGATCCCTTGCAGATTCATTTAATTCTGTCTTCCAGACTGTTTGCTTACAGAATAGCCTCGGTGACTAGATAATATTTCTTTATTTAATTTAGGCAGCTCTCTCCCTCTGTCAGGGTCTAGGGCAGAGGTCTTCAAACTGGGGAGCGGGCCCCCCTTGGGGGGCCTCAAATGATCCCAGGGGGGGCGCCAAACTCTGGCCAAAAGAAATATTATAGAGATAACATGCCTTTGTTTTAAGCAGAAGCATGTTATTGCAATTTTAAAAAGGTAACAGTACTTAACTGTAATGTTTAAATAGGTTTAGACATATTTAAACACTGCCATCTTTCTAAAATAATTTTGAAAAATTCTGAGGGGGGGCCCAATGATTTTTATTTTTCAACTGGGGGGGCGCGGCATTAGAAAGTTTGAAGACCACTGGTCTGGGGGTAGAGCAGCTTGCGTTTTGTTTGTTGTTGCAGAAGTGATGCATAAGGGTGGTTGTAAATACAATTTAATTAAGTCAGTGGCACTACCTAATGTTT
The DNA here is from genome assembly GCF_031143425.1 of Pleurodeles waltl. Taxonomy (NCBI): domain Eukaryota; kingdom Metazoa; phylum Chordata; class Amphibia; order Caudata; family Salamandridae; genus Pleurodeles; species Pleurodeles waltl. Next base: position 1,020,986,247 of record NC_090444.1, on the reverse strand, counting down.
TTTTTTACTCTTATTTTTTGATTGAGGTGCCTTCTTTGACACTGCCTCCATATGTGTAACAGCAGATGCACTTACACTAGCATACAATAACACTACTATATTTGTTTCCTTCCGAAAGATTTCTTCTTGTCAAGTTTAGTAGTATCTCCCTGCTTTCTTACAAACGTTTTTTTCTGTTTGTTTTTCCTTCGCTTTACTGTAGTCCACAGTAAGTATCGGTATACCAGTTATCTGTTTTCGGTGATTGAAAATATTAACTGCTGGATATGTATTTAATTTTGTGCTCCGTGAGTCCTTTATAACGGAATTAGAACGCATATGCTTCAAACATATTTGACTGTTATTTGGGATAATAATGTGCTCAATATTAATGCAGTCTTAAGTACTTAAATATTAGTGCTTGTTAATATCGTTTAGTTTACACTATTAATCTGGTTAATAACATGTTCACGCTAAACCTAGTCCACCTTTTTTCTTTGATGATCATTGCGTGGAATGAAAGCTTTCTCGGGTAAATGCACCTTAATTGTTATCAAAAAGCTTTCCTTGGTCTTGGGTTGCTTGCTTGCTGCATTTGCCTCTACTATCAAATTCACATGTTTGTGCTTCATAGTGGGTTTTACTGTCATACATGCATAAGAATACAGAGGCATATTTAAGAAAAGTGCAGCTGAACACAGTGCAGCGCCACTTTTCGTGCGCTCTTTACCTGCTCCCTACCGGCACCATGTGTGTGCCGTATATAAAATACGCCGCACCATGGCGCAGGGTAGGGGACAATAGCGCCATTTTTTATGACGCTATTGATGTACTCAGTAGGAGTAGCGCCAAAATACTGGCGCTACTCCTGAAGAGTACATAGGGGCCCATTTTAAATAATGGCATGTCCCCTTTTAACACCTGCTCTGAGCAGGCATTAAAAGTGGCAAAATAAATGGCGCAAGGAAATCTCCTAGATTTCCTTGCACCATTTTTTCGACCCCCCTAACGGGGGGACATCCCCCAGGCATTATGTGACACAAGAGTTTTTAAAGTGCCGCAATGCATGCATTGCGCCACTTTGTAAATTTGGCCCAGAGATTTTGTCCATCTAATGAAAATTAGCGTAAAAAAATGACGCTAATGTGTCAGTAGATGACTCTAATAAATATGCTTAAATATGGCATAAATAAGGCTTAAATATGCCTCACAATACTTAACTTCTAGCTTTATTCTTTAGTCCTTGATTTTACACTTTACTATACACACAGGTAACTGTTCACATGGGTAATGACGTCAATAATATTATTTTATCTCTTAAGCCGCGTCATATTGAAAGTCATTCAGTAAGCGTTTCTTATGTTTTGTTTTTCTTTAGCACACAGTTTCTTTTGATCTTGGTTTTGGACAGGACAGATGCGTAGCCACTTGCAGAGGCTCTTTTTGTAGCCTTTGGTAGATACACTATTTTCAGATGTTACAAACATGTGTTTATTTGCACTCAGTCTCTGGTTGATTCCGTTCTCCATGTGTCATCTTGGAGAGAAGGTGTTTATGGGCAATTACACTTTATGGCAGACCGTAATAGTGCCATCGCTGTTAAAAAGTATTAAGAGTGCAATTCTCTGATTGCGCTGTATATAAACACTCCCCACTTTCTGCAGACACATTTAGGGGCATATTTATACTCCGTTTGCGCCGGAATTGCGTCGTTTTTTTTTACGCAATTCCGACGCAAAATTAACTCCATATTTATACTTTGGCGTTAGACGCGTCTATCGCCAAAGTCCATGGAGTTTGCGTCCTTTTTTACCGTGGACACCTACTTTGCGTTAATTATATGCAAGGTAGGCGTTCCCGTCTAAAAAAGTGACTCCGCGGCATGTGCGCCGTATTTACACTCCCGGGCAAAATTCACGCCCGGGAGTGGGCGGTTAAAAAAAAATGACGTACGGCCGCTTTTGCACCGTTTTTTAGCGCCTGTAAAAGGCAGGCGTTAAGGGACCTGTGGGCTCGGAAGGAGCCCAGAGGTGCCCTCCCATGCCCCCAGGGACACCCCCTGTCACCCTTGCCCACCCCAGGAGGACACCAAAGGCTGGAGGGACCCATCCCAGGGACAATAAGGTAAGTTCTGGTAAGTATTTAAAAAAAAAAAAAATTGTGGCATAGGGGGGCCTGATTCGTGCCCCCCTACATGCCACTATGCCCAATGACCATGACAGAAGTCCCCTGGGCATGGCCATTGGGCAAGGGGGCATGACTCCTGTCTTTGCTAAGACAGGAGTCATTTCTATGGGGGTTGGGAGTGGAACAAAATGGCGCAAATCGGGTTGAGGCAAAAAAAAAATCACGCCCAAGCTCCATATCCCCCTACGCCGGCGCTGCCTGGTGTACGTCGTTTTTTTCAACGCACACCAGGCAGCGCCGGCGGCTAACGCCGGCTAACGTCATTGCTTAAATACGGCGCCCGCATGGCGCTTCAGAATGGCGTTAGCCGGCGCTAATTTTTTTGACGCAAAACTGCATTAGCGCAGTTTTGCATCAAAAAGTATAAATATGGGCCTTATTGTTTAAATGTTTTAAGCAAAGTCTATATACACAGTATGTCTCCTTACATTACGAAGTTCTGTTTGTATGTAGTGTTGTTTCAGTATCAAGCCGTTGCCCTGAGGCTTAGTCTCTATCTACAATCCATGTGTGTTCTTAGACAGCAGCAATGTATCCTGCTAACACAATTGCCACCACCATTACCAACGACACTTGCATACAGAACTGTCACCACCATTATTACTACCCCAACACTGTGATGACTATCACCCCCTATACTAAGGGCAATATTAACTCCACTATTAGCACCATCACCACTAATATCATCACAACTACGGTCATCACAACCACTACTATTACTACCTTCATATATCTACTTCTCTCACTTGCATCATCACCACCATTATCGCCATCACGATTAGCACCCATCATGACTGCTACTTTCACCAGCACTACCACTAGTAGCAGTTTCACCACCAACACCACTACTACCAGCATATCCACTACCATTACCTCTACTTACGTATTACCTTTACCTTCACTACTATTATGACCAACATCACCATTTTTCCTTTTCCACTACTATCACCATCAATCCCAATTTACCATCATTAATACCACTGTCACCTTCTGCATCACCACAACCACCATCACTACTACCACCACTGCTATATTGCCCACCATATCACCCGTACTACCCCCATTACCACTTCTACTATGACTCAGACTACCACCACCAATGCTATCATTGCCACAGCCATCACTACAACCACTACTGTGAATAGCATCACCACTAATACATAATATCACCATCACCATCATCACTACCGCCATTACCAATGCTTCTACAGAAATTACTATCATTACCACTGCCTTCAGTAGTACCACCATTACATCTACCACAATTACTATTATCAGCATCTCCACTATGACTACCACCACTGCTGCTATGAATGCTGCCTCCAACACTGTCTCCACCACCACAACTACTATTATTGCCACCTTCACAACACTACCCCTGCCATCAAATCTACCTTCACTATAATTTCCACTATTACCTTTACCACTATAATCACCAACCCCACAATTACTACTAGTACTATCTGTACCTTCACACCCAATTGTGAGAAAGGCCCTCTTTTACACGTAGCCCCCACTTTTTGCCTGGAAAAGGATGGGGTTTCAAACTGTAAGTGCCCCTGGTCCCTGCTAGACTGGTTCCCAGGGCCAGATCTCTTGTCCCCAAAACTGTACTATGTTTGGCACTTCAGCCACCCTTCTAAGGGCCAGATGTATGAAAGCATTTTGCATTAGCAAACGGTGTGAATGCCCGTTTGCGAATGCAAAATGCCATTTCAGAATGTCTAAAATATATTCTGAACGCAATTTTAAGGAATGGCTAAAATAGCGATTCCTTAAAATTGGGACCCTGTTTAGAGAGTCGCAAATTGCGACTCTCTAAATTAGAAATCGCAAATAAGGATTCCTTATTTGCGATTTCTTAGCACATGTATGAAGCCATTCCTAAATGCGATTTTGGCAATTAGGAATCGCTAATTGTGGTAACCCTGTGCAAAATTTAAAAATGCATTTCAAATGCATTTTTAAATTGTACATGTAAAGCACACATGCCCTTTTGGCATGTGTGCACCTTACATTTCCCCCCCAAAAATTGTGGGGTGCAGCAGAGGGGGCCTTAGCCCCCCAGCACCCTGGGGTTTTGCATTTCCAAAATTGCGATTTTGGAAATGCAAAAAATGTGCAGATATGGGCCAGGCCCATAGCTGCGAATGGGGCTGGTATCGCAATTTGCGATTTGGTAATAGCATTTGCGATTTTTAAGAAATCGCTAATACCGATTCTCAAATGTGATACATGGCACTTTGCGAGCCAGAAATAGCGATTTCTTTAAAATCGCTATTTCCGAATCGCAAAGGGCCGTGATGATACATCTGGCCCAAAGTTCCTAATAAATGGTACCTCTGGTACCTAGGGCATGGGTACTAAAGAAGGTCCCCAAGAGCTGCAGCACCCATTGTGCCACTCTGGTACGTGCCATTCCAGCCCCATGCAGACTTCCATTGCAAGTGCATGACAAGGTGTATTTAAAAGTGCAAACTCAACATGGCACTCATCAACAGTTCCATATCCACTAACACTGCATGCACTATAGGTAAGTCACCCCCCTTACAGGCCTTACAGCCCTAGGGCAGAGTGTACTATAATGCATGTGCGGACACATGTGTGCATGAGCAAATATGCCCCTGCTGTGTCTTTACAAAACCTTAAGACAATAGTAAGTGTACAAGGAAGCCATAGCAAATACATGTGCTGGATACTGGCTATTACGAGCTCCACAGTTACATGATACCCTCTCAGAATACTGGGTTGTTTGGTATCAAACAACTCAGACTCTGCTGCTAGCAGCGGATGGCTGCCCAATGGTGTTTCCTCCACTTTGAGTGGGAAAACCAGTGGGAAAGCTTAGCCAGAGAAGAAAGAGTGGCCACCCCCAGCCTGAACTACCCCTCAGGTGTGGCAGGAAAGGTGACCACTCCATTTCATTTTCCTTCATCTTGGAGTGTAGAAAAATAGCCCATAAGGGTTAGGGATGTGACTCCTTCCCACAGGAAGTGGTCACATATTTGGTGCAGCAACCCTAAAGTAGGTGACCTATTGGTCACTACCAGATACTCCCCCTAACACCCATGAAATCCAGTATTTAGTGGGCATCCCTCGACCTACAGAGCAGATTCCACAGACACAAGGATATCAGTGACAAAGAAGACCCAAGGCAGGAGAAGAGAAGACCTGCTGCAGGAAAAAAAGACACCAAAACCCTACCTGCTACATCCAGCACTCAGCAATCAAGCTGAGGGGTTGCATGGCTACTGAAGGATGATAAGAAATCCCAGAGTACCTTCAGCCTTCTGTAAATTGCAAGGAACCTGGTTCTGAGTGAAGGCAGTAGACAAGAAACCAGTGAAGTCCTGTTCACTGACCAGCGGTTACCCAATGAACCGGACACAACAGCCCAACTAAAATCCACTCAACAAACCCAAAGGACAAAGCCTACTAGTGTGCCACATTTGGTGGTACTGCAACTTTCTGGCCTGAGAAGTACAAATACCGAGGTACTGGATTCCCCACGTCGGACACACAGAAGCAATGTTTACTCTGGACTCCAAAAGGACCAGGAGCAAGCACCAACCAAGGATTTCAGGACACCTGAGAACCACTCCTCATAGTGGCCCTTCTGACCTGCAATGTACCCTTTAAGTGACATCCACCTGGCTCCATGGACTCCCTGATGCACGACTCTTGGCTGACCTATCTGCACTGCACCTGGCCTCCGTGGTCCCTGCATTGGAAAATCAGTTGTGCTCTAGTGGTCCCTAACCTCCTGCAACCTCTACACTCCAAGGGGACCTACCAGACTTATCTTTAAGTCCATCAGTGCAGTGTGTTTCCAAGTGGTCCCCTTCACCGTTGTGCACCAGCTTCAAGGCTTTCACTCCCTGCTCCCACCAAAACCGGGAAGCACCCGAACTTCTCTGGCTAACCCATAGGACATCTTGATGACCTCAACCTAAAAATAGAAGGTGACACTTGTAATAACATTACCTGATTTTTTATGTATTTAAAAAAAAAAACCATTTGGTTCCTGTGGTGCATAGCTACGCACAAAAATAAGAACATTTTATAAACTTTGAAAAATCATAACTAAAAAAGGACTTACCTGATTTTGATGATCTTGGTCTGATAAATTTTATAAAAATCTGAAATTATTTTTGTAAATTGGTCTTGAGTTATTCTTAGCACATCTCCAAGATAAGCTTATCTGCTTGCTCACACTACCACAAAAACAGAGCATTAGGTGGTCTTCTTTTTACCTCTGGAAAACCAAGGTGTGGTTGCTTGGACTATGTGTACAGTGCACATCATTTTTGTACACTATATAGCGAACCATCCTCCTCCACTAATTTTGCTGCCATGACTGCCATCGATAAAACTCTACAACCTCCATTACAACCATCAATACTATCACCACCACACTCGCCATCACAACTATTACCATTGTCACACTATAATAAATACAGTTATCATAATTACTCCTAAGGAGTGGTTCAGGGAGGGACAGACAACCACCCACAAAAGAGTAAGCCTGTTGCTATCTACAAACAGCAAAACCAAAGTTACTGCAGCCAAAAAGGACTCACAAAAGTAGTAAATGTACAACAGCTCACACCTGGAGTAACTCCAACACTCCACTTGGCCAAGCAGTGGAACTACAGTACCACCCCCCTCAAAGAAAATAATGAAGGCAAGGACTTAAAATGGAACCACATAGGCGATTATGTCAAAACAAATTAACATATTGTGCCTTTTTTTAAATAAATATAAATATATATATATATATATATATATGTTTATTTTATGTTAAAAAATAATATAGATACAAGCAAATATTATTTTATGATAAAATATTTAATAATCATATTAATTTATAATAAATGCAACTTTAGGTAAAAATAATAGTTTTTTTAACTTAATTCTATATCTAGCTCATTGCAATATTAATAGATGATAAATAAATATTAACATGTTACTTTAGGTGGGATTTTTTAAATAAATATTTTTTAAATAATTTTAATTCAATGCAATATATTTAAATTAATTATATATTAAATTCAAAATTAAGTTATTAGTGCTGCAGTATTTTGTATTGTGTTCTTTATCTAAAATAAATATATACCATTATTTTAAATTAATATTTGCCATAAAAAAACAATTTTTAAGTGTAAAAAACTTTTTTAATTTTCCCCATTCTTTACCATAAGAATATCTCTGCCCTATTGGCAGTGACTTTGGCTAGCTATGAAAAGTTACCAGTAGTATTTTTCTATTTATACATGTTACTCTACAGCGTGTTTCAATGTGGGAAACATGTAAGTCTACACTCTGTAGTAAAATTACACTTAGAAATGGTGAATAGCCAAACATAGTAATTTTAATTAAGGCTCCCAGTTTTTCATTTTTATTGATTTTTACAGATAAATACAGACAGAAAACAATGTGTTTCCTGTCTGTATTTATTTTTAAAAGCAGAATCAGAAAAATGCTGAAAATTGTGCTTTTTGTGAAGGACTCGCCATGCTGCCTTTCATAAATTTCAGGCAAAAGCTGAGCAGGTTGACAGGTAGGGAGTTACAAAACAGGATAAGACTTCCTTAAATAAAGGCATATTTTAGCATATATTTCTGGTATAAAGGTAATATGCGCCTATGGGCATTGTGTTTTGTTATATGTGGCTGCTTAATTTGCTAAAACGCAACAGGTTCCCACGTGTGAGTGCACATCTAAAAGTTAAATAAATGTGGCCATTTTACAACTCCATTTATTCTCAAAATACAAAATAAATGTGGATAAGTACGAATAAGTTGGCCAAAAAAGAAATATGGATAAATAAAGACTTAAACATTAAAAAATATATACAATAAAATCGGAAGCCCTAATTTTAATATACATTGTAAGAGTAAATTTACATGTGTAGATATATTCATGTAGAAATTTATCTTCATGATTAAGCTCTATTCTGTGTGTATTTTTAGTAAAAGACCAGATCTATTGGCTTTGCCATTGTTTTTTATTCTGATTGGCCAATAAAACAACTCTGGCTGTCCTGGAAAGTTTCATCTGTTTACCACACATTTGATAAATATCTATGTACTAAAGAAAAGCAGGAATTTGTTCTTTGCAAGCCAGACTATGTCAGAATATCAGAACTACAAAACAAAATAAGCAAACATTGAGGTTCTCATTCTGACTTTGGCAGTCTTTTTGCAAGACCGCAGTGGTGGCGACTGCCAAAGGACCGTGATGTTGACAATAATCAGACCGCCCTATTAAGAGTCACACACTGAAGGACGCCAAAAAACAGCCACAAATCTGAGACTGCCAGAACACTGGAGGGAGGGAAACAGGCAGTTCCTCCACCAGCACTGCCAGCACAACCTTCCACTTACCAGATTATGACTCACAAATCACCATGGCGGAAAACCATTGGCGGTCTGAACCGCTGCACTCAATATCTCACCTCAGATAGAACACCCCACCACATTGGACAGTTTGAACACCACACACCTGACACACCCACTCAAGGCAGTATATACCACACCCCCACACAACCCACAATCCTTTGCAACAAAAACCACATACAGAGACAGTGACGATCCACAAACTTATTACTCAGCACATATACACCATAGGCACATGTACACCTCACACTCAGCACACACCACACAGCTGCATGATCAACACTGTACACACATCACTACTGCACGCAAACACCATAACCAACCAGCACACACAACCAAGCATCCCTGCCTCACCAAACAATCTACATTGCTCCCTTACTCTCACAACACCCACCCACAACACAACCACCATGTCCCCTCAAAAGCACCCATGCTTCACAGACGATGAGTTGAAAATCATGCTTGATGAAATCCTCAGGGTGGAGCCACAACTATTTGGAACAGAGGTACAGCAAACATCCATTGCCAGGAAAATGGAGTTATGGAAGAAAATAGTCAACAGGGTCAAAGCAGTGGGCAACCATCAACACACAAGGGAGGACATCGGGAAGAGGTGGAACAACCTACGGGGGATGGTGTGTCCATGACATTGAGGCACAAATTCACCAGCCTGAAGACTGATGGTGGACCCCAACCTCCTCCCCCAGAGTTCACATTGTGGGAAGAGAAGGTCTCAGACATCTTGCATCCAAAGGGCCTGACTGGAATACCCGGAGGATTGGACTCTGGTAACAAAATCATCCGGTCCAGCATGCCTCCTCACCACCCAATCACTCCCCAATTCACCCAATCTTCCACTACACCTCCCACCCAATCACCTAATGCCCCTCTCCTGCATGCCACACTACCACCCAGCCCCAATGCCTGCACAGTCCCTGCTAAGTACATGGATAGCACTGCCAATCACAATCACCATGACTCTCACAATGTGCCTGCCCATCACCATCAAAACCTGCAATGCACATATCTCATCACATCTCTTGCATGTATGACTATTGAACCAGCTACACCAACTCGATGCTTTGACTGAGGACCACAACATGGCAATGATAGCAGTGCTATGGCACAACACAATGCCAAATAGCGCCAAACACAGACACAGCACTGCCACAAAACCTAACGGACACTTATCCAGGTCAACAACCCTGAAATGGACTGATTATGGGCAAAAAAGTAAGAAGGTATGCTCCATGCACAACATGCACAGACAGGACAAGCAATATTGCATACACACATACCCTCCTCCCACTTGGACACCATGCAGCAATGTACAGCCATACCCACTCACAACTAGCAAGCCTGAATTGCAACCTGCTAACAGGGCACACCTGTCATGTGAACCATCACACAGGAACAGAACCCACCCACTGAGCTAAAGTTACCAAGCCTTATGGACACCAACCCCTAAGGAGCATGGTACATAAGTCACAATCTACTATCAACACACTGTGTTAGCAGTGCTGCACCTGTCATTGCCATTGATGAGAATCAAGTTAAGCCACTGTATGCATCAGACAAAGACACAACCATACACACCTCCACCATTTAACCCTCTCTCACTCCATCCCTTGCCAGTGCCACCATGAAGAGGATACCAGAGACTGCCAGCCCTCCTCAGGATGAAGGCCCCAGTGAGGACAATGCCGTTGGTTGTCTGGTCAGTGACGACCTATCTGGCCCATCTGGGACCCCTGGTCAGTCTACCACTCCCTGCCTCACCTTGCCCACATTAACTCCCCACTCTGTGGCACCAACATCACAGCCAACTCTTTGCCTCCAAACCTGTGTCTCAAGGACTGTTCAAACTATAACGTGCCCGACAGTGCAGGGACCTGAGTGGACCCCTCACACTCAAGGCAATGAAGGTCCTCCTGACACTGGGAGTGGTCACACCCAGCCAGGGGCACAGGCACCTGGGGGCATAAGGCGTGTGAGGTAAACCTGTGGGCCAGAGGATGGGGCACCCAAGGCAATCACCTGACCAGGAAGCCATCTCCCAAGTCCTAGGAGCATATCAACAATCCCAGGACAGGATGGGCCAGATCATTAACATGTTGAGGGAAAACCAAAGGCTGCAGAGGGAATACCACCAGGAAGTCATGCAACAGTGGTAGGCTACAATGCCACCATGGCCTCCATTGCAGGGGTGCTCAGGGACATTAACACCACCCTGCGTGCTTCCTCCACCCACCAGCAGGCCCCTTATACTAGCCGCATCATATCTGAGCCCTCAACATCTCCAGCAGCTAGTGACATGGATGACCTGCCAAGGGAAACACACCCCTCGCTCTGTAGCTGAGGAATCTCCCATATACATGGACGTCCATCCAGACATCCGGCTGGAGCAAATACTAAGACAAAACCCTCTGCCAGCAATTGATCCTCTCCTGATTTTTCTCCCTGGTGTGCCACTGAGACACCCTGTTGACTGTTCAATGACTTTCTCCATTTCCCCATTGGCCCTTGGACACTCGACCTGGGCTACCTACAGCTGTGCCACCTACTCTGATGATTTCATCCATCATGACCCCACTCATCATCTGTTGGACAATGAATGCACAATAGAGACTGTAGATCTCAGCAAATGCATATGTGCCTTTATTTGTACACGTACACATTTTTGGTCAGCAAAATGCTAAGTGGGTATGGCCCCCTAAACCAACAGACAGTGTAATGGACAACAGAGGGAGGCATCCTCTGCAGGAGACACAGTACAACAGAAGTCCCAGGGCGCATGTAAGGAAGTCACTAGTCCATCCACACACCAGAATATATCCACTTATCCAACCTGCAAAAAAGACCATGACAGAGACTTCCATCAGGATAGTAAGCATGTTGGCACACAAAGTACATATGCAGTTCATAGTTGTTGTGCCCAGTGTGGATTGCCAACTAAACAGGGAACAACAGATGTCACTTCTACATCAACAGTCTCAGGAAATACATCACAGAACACTGTAGCTGGCATCAGTCATGGGCAAAACTCTACTCTGTAAACAGTTACCAAAGGCTAATGAACGTGAATGCCTCAAGCAATAGGTAGGAAAAGTAAAGATTCACAGTACACAGCTGGAATGACATGAGAACAGGAGAATGAAGGACACATAGCACAATACTGGCCTGTCCATAGGAGATGTAATAATTGCAAGCTGCATAGAGCACACATATTAGAGATTAAATATTTCAACTCTGCACCCTACATGGAATCAGTCACCTCCCACAACACACACACATAGGGAATGGAACACATTACACCACCAATGATGATCCAAATCAGGAGGACCATTCACATCAAGCAATGTGGAAATACTACACTTGCATATACACACAAAACATTCCTGTATGTTACTGGAAGTACTGATTGATGAGTTATTTCTTAGAGTCAGCTGCACCTTCCTCATTGCCACCTCATCACTTTCCATGTCTGCATCACCTGCCACTGGTCCAGCTGACTCCTCATCATCAGCTAATAATTGTATCTGATGTCTCAGGGCTAGATTGTGGAGCATGCAGCAGGCAACTGTGATCTGGCGGACCTTTTGTGGAGTGTAGAGGAGGGCACCTCCAGAGTAGTCTAGGCACCTGCATCTGGCCTTCAATAGGCCAAATGTCCTTTCAATTACACACTTCATCCTGCCGTGGGCATCATTGAAACAGAGTTCTCCTTCCGTGGCAGGGTACCTCACTGGTGTCAACAGCCATGGAAGGTTAGGATAGCCAGAGTCACCTGTGTGCACAGAAGTGGGACCTGTTACAATACAGGTACAGACATAGGGAAGAATGTGATGAAAGGTGACATAGCAGAAACACACCTCCAAATGCATATATACCAATGAGCTAATCCCACTCTCTCTGTAGCCATACCATCATGTGGGAGACATTGTTGTTCCTCAGAAAGTAGGAGTCATCCACAGATCCTGGAAACTTGGCTGTCACTTGGGAGATGTACTGGTCTGCCACACACACCACCTGAACATTGATGGAGTTTTTCCTGTTCCTGTACACCTGTTCATTGGCACTGGGAGGGACCAAAGCCAAATGGGTTCCATCTATGACCCCTATTACATGGGGGATGTGTCCCATATCATAGAAGTCCATTTTCTCATAGGCTAAATTCACACGTTGGGGGAACCTGGTGTAGCTGTCCAGGTATTTCAAGAAAGCACACTTAACATCCTTCAACACAAGACTGAACATGAGCTGTGACATTCCTGCTGCCAGGCCCACTGTATTCTGAAAGAAGCCTGTGGCAAGACAGGGTAGCACTGACAGGACCTGACTGTGGGAGGGACGGCATAGGGATTACACATGTCAGGCAATAGATCTGGCTCCTTCTGGGTACGTAGATCCATAATGGTCTGACAATTCAGACGATAGGTCAGGATACTATGCCTGCCCTCCTGGGTTGCAAGGTCGACTAGCGGACGGTACACTGGTGCATGTCTCAATCTCCTCCTGACAGGGATTCTAGGATAGAGAGGAGAGAATGTACAAAGTAATAAGCACTACACACATATTAGCTAAACATGTCCTTATGGCACACACCTAACACTGTAGACATGCCTCGCACTGCTGACACACTATATTGGGCATGCTGAATCAGCATGGGTACCATCCTTGCTGCACATTGCTAGCCCTGATCAATAGTTTGTGACACATATCACATGTGTAATGTTCCATATGAGGTACACTGAGCTATCCTGCACTGAACATGTACGTAGTCATGCTATATACCCATTTGGTTACACTGCCTATGAGGCTCCAAGTATCTGGACATGCATTTCATCTGACAACCAGCCGAATGACATCACTGTGTCATGGATGTCACATGTAGCAGCCTAATCATGATGGCATGACATAGGCCTGCTCCGCGTTCTGATAAAAAAAAAACGTGTATGGCACACTTATTTCGCTGAAGCAAGGCATGATATGGGCATAAAATGGCAGACACCTGTCTCAGCACAGGACAGATGGAAGTGATCTAATTCCGCTGGAATATGTTGTCATGGTGGTAGGCGGTGGCAACTGCAGTGCAACTTCTCATTGGTTAACATTGCTGCCAATGGGGGACTGGGGCCAATGGCGATCAGCGTTGGCGGTGACGGTCCTGTATGCGGCGGCTGTGACTGCCATTTTCAGTAGCCTTGCTCACTTGACTCCTGACACTCTTGCAATCAAGACTTCCACAAAGTGGACTGCTGTGTACTGTCTCTAGGAGCCATCAGGCCATGACCTGCAGATGATGGGGGCCCAGCTTTCACCCAATAAGAGCTGGAGAAGCTGGTGGTAGGGGTCCTACCCGTGTATGAACAGCTGTGGGGGCACCAGAGGAGCAGGTGAGTCCAATGCCATAGTCATGTGTGATAGGGGTGGGTGGGAGTACATGCATGTAGGGGGCATGGAGTTAAGGTGTGTGAACTGTGAGGATGGGCATGAGTGGGCATTTGGTGAGCCTGATGTTTATAGCCCACTTCTGTTGGTATGGTGCCAGTCTATATGACTTCCTCCTTCTGTCTGTGTCACCAATGCAAGGAAACACCCATCAGAAGAAGGGGATATGGTGTGCCATTGCCAAGCAAGTGCAGACCCTGGGGTCCGTAGCCGGCGGAGCACCCATTTTAGCAAGCGGTGGGAGGACCTGAGACACTGGGCCCGGAATACCGTGGAGGCCCAGCTGGGGATGTCCTCCCAACAAGGTAGGGGTGCCCGTCGGACCCTGACCTCCCTTATGGCAGTGGCCTACCCTGAGGTAGATGGGCATTTGAGTATAGCATAGCAGCCACCAGGCTATGAAGTGAGTACAGGCTGGATCCTGGCACCTGACTGGCCTTAAATGGGATTGGGTGCCTCACTGCAGGCAAAGTGACATTGTTGTTTGTGATACATGTTTATCAACATTTGTTAATGGGTATTAGGCACCCTGGTTAAGTATCTTTAGTAGATGGGTTTCCATTCTTTGCTGTAAGTGGATATACATCTCACATTTCCATACCTCTCCATGTCTATAATGTTGAGATGCACTGATGCATTAGGCACAGTTCTGACTCCATCCTGGCCATTCAACGGATGTGAGTGTCAGGATCACCATAAGCATTGTGTATGACAAGCTCCATCCATCTACATTAGTGGCCCTGAGGTTCAGTCCACTACCATCTGTGTAGCCTACATGTATACGCTACTGTGTGACTCTCCTTTGATCACTGGGACTATGTACATCATGTACTGTATCTGATATTGACAGATTGTGGGGCTGGCATTACAGTTCCACCACAGAAGTGGCCCTCATGGGACAGGAGTATTGCCCAAATAGCTGACTAGGAATGTATGGGTCATCTGTTCATTGTAGGGTATGTGTAGGTAGCCAAACTGGGATGCTGAAACATGTTGAATTTATGAGGCCTGATTGCACAGATCATGTATTCGTAGGGGCTAGACCTGGGGGGATGTGGCCTTTGAACCTGTGGGATGGTAATAGAGGTGGTATGTGCCCTGGGAGATCCCTTATTTGTCACTATGGTGTGCACATTGCATATAATACAAAGCCCTAGCAATTGCTTTCCTGCAATGCTGAGGAACTGCCCACATAATGTCATCATGAATATTTTGGTGCACATCTGATGGCCTGTAACTATTGCAGCTTGACTTGGCCAAGAGGTAGTGGCAGATTAGGAGTGGTTTGGGTGTGGCATGACACATTACGTGTTGATGTGATTCAGTATTTGAATTGAGTCTCCTCAGGCTGCCTTATGTGGTAGTGGGATGTGTAATTGGTGAGCAGCCAATGGTGTTTGTCCATGTGTGCCTAAGGGCAGTAAAACTTTCCCCTCTGAGATGTGTGTTATCTGGGCTCTGTGACAGGTTTTGCCATTTGTGGAATGGTGTGTGTGAGGCTGGAGATGTTATGGTACATAGGCAAACTGGTGTATCTGCATGTGTGGTGGTACTGGAAGTGGTCC
Source organism: Pleurodeles waltl (assembly GCF_031143425.1). Taxonomy (NCBI): domain Eukaryota; kingdom Metazoa; phylum Chordata; class Amphibia; order Caudata; family Salamandridae; genus Pleurodeles; species Pleurodeles waltl. Next base: position 1,020,970,667 of record NC_090444.1, on the reverse strand, counting down.
ATGATGTGTGTTCTAGTGGCACATCTGTTGTGACACTGCACTCAGTAGATGTGTTTGGATGTGTTATATGTGGTAGATGCACTTAGCAGTATGCTGAGCAGTGATATATGTGTTGGATGTCTGCTGCACTGGCTCTCTGATAGGGTCTGACTGTTCACATTGCTGTACCACAGATTCACACAGTACACATCAGACTGTTTGAGTGTCTGACTTGTATTGGCTATATCAGAGTTGTTCTTCATTATGGCATCACTGAACTGAGTGGGCAGCCAGGTAATATGACAGGTAGGTGCAATGTGGTCTGTGAGTGAAGTTGTCTACACCATGATTAATATGTTACAGAGGACATGGATTAATCAGGTGTTGTTACTGTAAAGGCCTGAAGTGTTGTGTTCAATCAGCTGCACACCTAATAGGTGAAAGGGGTATGGAGAGGTAAGATGTGAATTCAGGCATACTATTGAGACTGCACCTAGGGCATGCTGTGCCAGCTAAAAGGGCTTTGGTTGGCATCATGGAGATGACTCTAGTAGTGCTGTCCTTCTTAGGTATTGATGTAGGTGTGAGGGTTGGCATACAGGTGTGGGTAGTAGTGACATGTAATGACATGATGTAGGTAATGTGTTTTGGCAAACGCCATTGACTAGCTATGATATTTATTGTCACAGATTACCATGTTTAGCTGCGTCTATGGGAGGTATATGTTTACCCTTCCCCCCATCCGTCTCTATCCCCCTCCCTCTTTCTCTCTTTGTGTGCATTCACATCGCACAGGCAAGTGGGGAAGCAGCAGCTCATGGGGCCAGGAAGCTGCCACCATAGAGCGAGGGACCCAGTGGGACAGAGGGTGAGGGGAATGCCACAGGGAAGACCGGATCTACCACCTCTTCTTCGGATTCCTCCTCCAGTGGACACTCCCTGGCAGTGGCGGACCCATCTGGGACTACTCCAGCACCATCTCTGTCCGCCATCCCCCTTAATACCACCACCCTCACCTCGCCCGCTCACTCAGGAGGGTGGGGATCTCCTTGGCCACAGGCACCTCTGCTCCTGCCCCAGTCAACCCTGCTGCCCTCAGCGAGGAGGCTCTTAACTTCCTGAGGTCCATCTCTGTGGGTCCGTCCACCATTGTGAACGCCATCCAGGGACCGGCAGATCAAGTCCAACTGAGCAATGCATCCCTGGTGCCATGGCTGGCCTACAGAGATCCTTTCAGGCTACGGCCTCCACTGTGATGGCAGCAAGTCTTCCTTTTTCTCCCATCCCCCCTCCAAGGTACATGTACACACAGGCATGCACCCACCTAAACAGACAGGGGTAGCAGAGACAACACAAGCACCACGTGCATGCACACAAGCAACATCCACCTGCAGATACACCAATAACCCCTGCACTGACTCCCCTGCCACGCCCTCCTTCACAGACCCTACACCAGACACACCTGTAGCCACCACACCATCATTCACGGATCCAGCCACCAGTCCTATCTTACCCACAGTCAGCACAATAGCAGACCAACAGACATCCAGCCCAGTCACCACATCCGCAGCCACCACAACCACCAATACCGCCACATGCAGCACATATACCATACCTGCAGACACCACCCCAACAGACAGTTCCCCATCCACCATGGTGTCTCCCAGCACCTCTTCCCCCTCCTCCCAAGACACCTAAATGCCCGCACTCCCCACCCAACAGACAACCAGCACCCACAAGCATTCCCCGCATTCAGTTACACCCAAGACATCCACCAAGACACATCTTACAACCACTCTACCTCCCTCCACCACCAAACCCTTTTGCCATGACTGCTATGTGTGTCTAAGAAACATTTCCTCTCAAAGTTTTCCCTGTTCCCTACCCCCGCCCACCTCCTAATACCCTCAAGCGCTCTGTGTCCCTCCCCAAGTCCTGCCCTTCCACCACCAAGTCCTCCCATGCCCCCTCTGGTAATGCCCATTCTCCTCCCCCTGCCAAGAAGTCTGCCCCTCCCAGACCAAAGCCCAAGGACCCCCCTCCCAAGCCCAAACCCACTCCCATGCCCAAGGACCCCCTCCCAAGCTCAAATCCCCACTCCACACCCCCATCCCCAAGGTGCCTGCCTGCACGCTTGATGACCCTACCCTGTGGAGGTCATATTGCAGTCAGGAGTTAAGTAGGGGCACAGTGAAGTGCCACTAGTTCATTTGGCACTTTGAACTTTGGACTGGCCAATGGCTTCATAATTGTACATAGCTATTTTATATTTTCCAATTCACATTCCTACAACATCTGGACCAACCTGGTGTTGGATTCGATGGCCACATACTTGACCTGCCTTTCTTTCAACATAGCTGGTAGGCGTTTGTGGGCTTTGGTTTGTGTGTGTGTGACATGTGTGTGTGTGTGAGGGTCGTGATAACTGTTGTGCCTGGCCTGCATGTGTGGGTGTTGGTCTGCCATTTGTCCCGCTGTCATTGCTGTGTACTGTGTGTAGGATATGTTTGTTACATGCATGTATTTTTATGAGTGGTGTATTGTTTGTGTAGAGATGTGTAATGGTGGTGTTGTGTCCCCTTGTGTGGTTGTTGTGTGCGTCTGTGTATGTGGTGGTGTCTATGTCATATGTGTTGTGTGTGGTGTGGGCATTGTGTGACATATGCTTCATTGTATGGCAGTGTGATTGTGTTGATTGGTTGGGTGGTGTTGCTACGTTTTGTTGTAAATATGTGTTGTCATGTGGAGGTGTGCAGTGAGATTGCTTGGCCTAGCGTTTGTGTGGTTGCGGCTATGGTGTCGTTGTGTGACTCAGTGGTGTTGTGTGTGATTGTATTAGACAGTGCCGGTGCTGTGTGTTTTGGTTGGTGTGTGTATGGCATGTGTGTTTTGGCCATGGTGTGTGCAGTACGGGTGTGCATGTGTGTGGTAGTTGTGTTCGTGTGTGTATGTAGGTGTGGGCATGTGTTCGTATGGGTGTTTTGTTAAGTGTGTGTGTGTGGTCGTTGCAAGCCATCCCGGCTGTGTATATTGTGTGTGCATGGATACTGATGCCTTTCCCTCCAGTGTCCGGTAGATGGGTGTACTTACGGTTGTTGTCTTTGTCACTGTCACTGTTTCTGGAGTCGTTGTGTGAGCAGGAGCAGTGGGAGGACTTCCAGTTCAGGTTTCATGGCGGCTCCGGGCAGGTATAAGTTCCTGAAGGTGAGTGTTTCCTTTCATAGAGTTGGTTGGCGATGTGCAGCCTCGTAATGTGTCCAGCAGAAACATGGTGCCTGCCGGTATGAAGGTGCCTACCGCCATCCCTGGCAGCCTCACCATACTGTTGGTACTGACAGTAGTTTGGCTGTGTTCTGTTGGGAATACCACCATGGTCATAATTTGGCATTCGTCACCACTGGGCCATAGGCAGTACGACCGCTGCCGCCAACATGGCTGTTTTGTGACCGCCAAACTCTCAATGACCCTCTAAGTGTCAAGTATGGAGTAGAATGGATTAGAAGCCAAGAAGTGTATTAATAAAGGCATTATTGAGTGCATGAAGTGGTATTCCAGTTGTACTAATTTGTATATTTTTAAATTGATCTTTAATAGAACCCAAAGCATCAAAGTTTGATATTTCTTGGACAAATCACCATTGTATTTATCTCAATACTTGAAGAGGTACTCCTGTAGTACCCCTTTACATACTTATAAATGGATTTGTGAGTTGTCTTCTGCAGTATCTCTGAGAACAAAATTACAGATGTTTTGTGAGAAACATAGTCAACTTTCACAAACCTTTATCAATGGACAAAAAGCATGGTTTTACCCAATCCTTCCAAATATGTGAATGAGTAGTAGTTGTGTGCTGTCCATGAAAGACTTAACTGCAGTACTTTATATACTAAGGGCCAGGGAGTTTAGAGGCTGGATGAGCCAACCGCCAAAGTCTTAGGGAGGACGCCACCGTCATACCGGTGGCGCCCCCCCAAGTGTATTACAATGTTCCTGTCAGGCTGACCGGCAGGACCATTGCATTACACGTTCCCACTAGGCTGGCTTGCAGGAACAGTGCTACGAATTTGGTCTCGGCTTCTACCGTTGCAAACCAGCATCATGCGCATTCCGATGGTGCTGCGAAGGGGGACCTATGCACTGCCCATGCTATAGGTATGCCATAGGCATAGTCAGTGCATGGGCCTGCCTGAGGCACCCAGCACTGCCTTTCCGCCAGCCTTTCCATCGCAGGGTGACTGGCATGGAAAGGCTGGCAGAAAGCTGAATTGTAATCAGCACTGAGGTGAGTACAACTCAGGCCGCCATCAGCCCATCTGGAATTATGTTTCTGGCAGGGACAGCTGTCCCTTGGTGGGTCTGCCTGACAGGTTTTTAATGTAGTGCTCAGACTCCTCATAGTGTGACGGTCTGACCGTGACTGTGAGTGTGGCGGTCTGAGGACTGCCACACCCATAAAGAGGTCCTAAGTACTTTAAATAAGACACTTAGGAGCTCATTATGAACTTGGCGGTTCAGAACGCCATGCTGGTGGCCACGGAAAAGACTGCCACCAGCATGACGGTCTGAACCGCCATATTATTAACACAGGGAGGGCCCTCCGCCACCGCCAGGCTACCGCCAACAGGCAGCCTGACGATGGCGGATTACATCCAAGAGGGCAGCACTGCAAGCAGCGCTGCCCTCCAGATAATGTACCCTGTTTCCCCCAGCCTTTCCCTGGCGGGTTACCCTCTCTCTCTCATGGTCTAGATGCATATAACCTGGCAATGTCACAGTTCCTGCAGCAGGTACTCCATTCACCAGTCTTGTTATTACCACCTTCCCCTGACTATTTTTTAAACAACAAAGATGTCTTACATCTATAAGAATATTGTTCAATTATTAGAATAGTCACCGTTCCCATTGGCGCAGCTTACATGCCCCAGTCTTCTGCAATAATGCCCCACGAACTACTAAGGCACAGGATAATAAAGGGGCCGAAGAAAAAAGAGCACAGTGAGTGGTATCGGAGGTAAGTCACAACATAGATGTGAGAAAAGAACACTCTTCAAGCACTTCTTTGAAGGTGCAGAAAGCAGCATGGCACCAGACTTTTCGTCAATCCACAAAACTCAGCTTGCTTCACTGCTGAAGGAATACAAGCGAGACACATGAAAGTCCTTGTTAATACTGTTTAATGTTGGATGGAAACAGCTGCTTAGGAAATCCGCTAGGTAACACTCATTCAAATCTGATGTAATGAAAGTATCACAGAACCAGTGGTCTGAGTACCTAACATCCACATGCCGTTTGGGCAGATTACCCTATTTATCATCTTCCCTTTAGGCACATGGACACTATGGTTCTTATATATTCCTATATTACAGTTCCAGGGTTCCTGACAGGAATCTTTAAACAAAATCAGTAAGCATGCTACTAATTTTTAACTCAACTCAGTACAACAACCAAAGTTGCTGCATTGCTCAGGGGTCAAATTAGCGCAGAGCCGTATTTATAAAACCTGACTTGCTGCTGTTCTCTCTCCCTCCACTCTAAAAAGCTCCTTTGCATGAGGAGCAGTATATTAGATGCCAGTGTGCTATCAAGCATAGGATTTCTACAGACAGCATACCTTGGGGCAGATTTATGGTAAGTGGCCCTGCACCGAGTGCAGCGCCACTTTCCCTGCGCCCCTTAGCACCCCCCCTTCTGCCATCATGTGTTCGCCGTAAAATACGGCGCACTATGGAATAGGGTAGGTGGCAATAGCATAATTTTTCATTACTCTATTGCTGTACTCTGCAGGAGTAGCTCCAAAACATTGGTACTACTCCTGCAGAGTACATAGGACCCCATTCTAAAGAATGGAAGCCCCCTTTTAACACCTGATCGTGAGCAGGAGTTAAAAGTGCCGTAAAAAATGGCGAAAGGAAATCTCATAGATTTCCTTACGCCACTTTTCTGGCTCCTCTAATGGGGGAATGCCCCCTTTGCATACATTATGCCTGGAGCAGGCAGAAAGTAGCATAAAGGTTACAGAGTGTCACAATGCATGCATTGCACCACCCTGTAATTAAGGCGCGGGGATTTCGGCCTTGTTGGGCCGCATTAACGTAAAAAACTATGATGTTAATGCTGCGCCAGGTGGCGTAGTGCATTATAAATATGCCTCTTTATGTCTGAACAAATAGAGAAGGAGCTCAGGCACCCTAGGTGTGCTGGGAACTGCAGCAAACATGCAGTGTGTGGGTTTTTGGTAAAAAAAAAAAAAAAAATTCTCTTTGTTTGCATGTGCTTCAAGAAGGCACAGTTTTTGAAACAATCCCTGTATGGCTGTCTTAGTTGATCAAGCTTTGCATCAAAAACTATTGGTAATTGCAATGTAAGGTGTGGTGTTGTAATGTCACACTCTACTGTCTGCACTATGCCATGGAATGACGTCTGAGCATTTCAGGCGGCACGAGAACATGAGGCAGATGAGGTGAAGAAAGCAAATGTTAGCAGCTCTGCTCTACCACTGGCCTGGCAGTTCGGGCTGGACTGCTCCCTTTGGGAACAGGGTCAAGACTGATTTGCATATGGCTGGGTCCAAACTGGAATGGCATGGGCAGCAAAAAAATTATGGATTTAGGCCCAGATCTCTGTACTGGGGGTGAATGTTTGACATTGTTCAGCATTCCGTCCATCACTTGTTCTTTTTGCTTTTGTCACCCTAAGTGGGAAGGGTATGCCCAGACGTGGGTCCCGTGCTTCCCATGCCACTGGATTTAAGTTAGCCTGGCTGATGAGGGGTGAAACCCCGAAACCGGTTCCAGGATGCTTGTTTCCAGTCCAGGGAAGACCTGGCCTGGCAGTTCGGGCTGGACTGTTCTCTTTGGGAACAGGGTCAAGACTGATTTGCATATGGCTGGGTCCAAACTGGAATGGCATCAGCAGCAAAAAAACAATGGATTTAGGCCCAGTTGTCTGTACTGGGGGTGAATGTTTGACATTGTTCAGCATTCTGTCCATCACTTGTTCTTTTTGTTTTTGTCTACCACAGGATGGGGCATTCGTGTGTATTTTTTGTACAAAGTTGGCTGCAAGTGGTGACCATAGCTTACATCATGTGTGTTTGGAGTCACCAGAAGAATTTTCTTGAGCATTTGCTTCTGTCCACAAAGTAATTGGAACTGTCATTGGATGCTTGCTGACCCTGTCATTGTATATTTGCATCATTTGATAATTTTTGGAAATACCTATATAGGTATTGTTTTCATCTTCTACTGGTGTTCTTGTGTGCACCTCTAATGGCTAGTGTTAGGTGCACGACTACTGCGGGCACACGGCTGCTATGGTGTATGGTCTCCAACATTCAGAATCACTCTCTAATTCCTCAGATGGACACATCAAGCACCTAGGGCCATATTTATACTTTTTGACGCAAAACTGCGCTAACGCAGTTTTGCGTCAAAAAAATTTGCGCCGGCTAACGCCATTCTGAAGCGCCATGCGGGCGCCGTATTTATTCAATTACGTTAGCCGGCGTTAGCCGCCGGCGCTGCCTGGTGTGCGTGAAAAAAAACGACGTACACCAGGCAGCGCCGGCGTAGGGGGATATGGAGCTTGGGCGCCAAAAAATGGGGCAAGTCAGGCTGAGGCAAATTTTTCGCCTCAACCCGATTTGCGCCATTTTTTTCGACTCCCAACCCCCATAGCAAAGACAGGAGTCATGCCCCCTTGCCCAATGGCCATGCCCAGGGGACTTCTGTCCCCTGGGCATGGTCATTGGGCATAGTGGCATGTAGGGGGGCACAAATCAGGCCCCCCTATGCCACAATTATTTTTTTTTAAAAACACTTACCTGAACTTACCTTAATGTCCCTGGGATGGGTCCCTCCATCCTTAGGCGTCCTCCTGGGGTGGGCAAGGGTGACAGGGGGGGTCCCTGGGGGCATGGGAGGGCACCTCTGGGCTCCTTCCGAGCCCACAGGTCCCTTAACGCCTGCCCTGAGCAGGCGCTAAAAAACGGCGCGAAAGCGGCCGTACGTCATTTTTTTGGACCCGCCCACTCCCGGGTGTGAATTTTGCCCGGGAGTGTAAATACGGCGCACATGCCTCGGAGTCAATTTTTTAGACGGGAACGCCTACCTTGCATATCATTAACGCAAAGTAGGTGTCCACGCTAAAAAATGACGCAAACTCCATGGACTTTGGCGCTAGACGCGTCTAACGCCAAAGTATAAATATGGAGTTAGTTTTGCTTCGGAATTGCGTAAAAAAAAACGGCGCAATTCCGGCGCAAACAGAGTATAAATATGCCCCCTAGTTCATGCTACATGACCTGATACTACCACCAATCTGGGAGCGGTATACATTTTACTGCATTTAGAATTTGTTTTTCCTCCATGCATCAAGCACTTTTGCAATTTGGACTGAAGCATCCATAAAGTTGTTTACTTAAGCTGTGAGTGCTTTACCACATCCTTGACTACACCTTATTTAGGGTTTTTCTCTATTTATCAACTTCTCTTCAAGTGCGTTTTTATGACATTTGAATTAGAATTGCTTTTTATGTGCTCTGTTTAATTAAACATTTTTTATCTTGACAAGTACATCTTATTTTGCTTACAAAATGTATGCACAAACATTTTCCTTACCACCTCCACAACCATTCTTACTATCTCCTGGGGAACCTGCTATGAAATGGGAACAATGAAAACCATATTTTGTCATTATATATGAACAGCAGAGAATGATTCAAAGAATAATTTTTTTTAAGAGGAAGGAGGAAGATTTTATTACACACCTTGGGTCCAGAAAGGCTAAGGTTGTATGATCAAGTGGATAAAAAACCTAGAGCTATGGATGGCACTGATGTATTTGCACATGCATTAGATGATTGGGATAACTATTTCACACATTCAGTATGTATTTCTTTAGAAAGATATAACTTTTTCAAGGGCATCAAGAGGCTTAGGAATCTATTGACAACTTTGCAGCAGAATATAAGAAAATGGCAATCTCATGATTTATAGTCTTCCATAACAACCTAATAAGGGATCAAATTGTCATGTGTACACATGATCTAAATGTTCATCAATGTTATGGGCATCCTTGAGGTAGGCTATAGCCATAATGAAAAAAGCTGAACACTTTTATTGGGTACTGTTTAAATGTTCAGGTCCTCTAAGTTTTACGCTAAAGAATACAAGAAAACAAAAGAAAATTTGACAAATTCTTCTTGAATTAAAATCATGTAATGAGAAAGGTAAATCTTCAGAATTACTGTGACATGTTACAGATGTGGTAGCAAGGAACAATCAGCATACTTTAAGCATTGTCCAACCTTGAAACAACTGTGGTATGTAATCGGATATTATGTGAAAGTTTTGCAAGAAAGGATTGTCTGAACTGTATTGTGAATTCTGACTAATTTGTGGTGGAAGGAGATGATGCACAATGTGTTTTGTATATTGATTATGATGTCCTAAGGTAGAGTATTGATATTTAGAAAGGCCTTCTTGATCTATTGTTTTAGGTGGTGTTCAACTTGAATCGTATTGGACTTCGGTTCATCTTCCATCATCATCAATCACACGGTATGGGAAGAGAAGGCTAAAAGTGTATTGGGTGATGTTTTATTAACTACTGAAATTAACCCTGTGGGTTTCACAGGTGACCTGAAACCCTTGGTGGGTTATTGTAGGTTGAAATTTTAATTTAAGGAAGAGAAGCAGATGGAAAGTTATATGTTTTTGAAAAGGGCCCATTTGTGCTTAAAACAAAGGAACCTGGGTATCACATTCTGAACAAGTTTTAATTTCTGATTACAGTTCAACCTTTACACAATGTTGTGTGAACAGTTTCTAGATGTCTTTTTACGTAAATTGGGAGTTCTGAAAAGGTTCCAGAACAAGATAAGTTTAGAGGACAATTACAGTCCTGTATCACATAAAGTGAGGAATATTCCCTTCAGTGTAATGGAAAACGTCAAACTTGATTTGGACAAATTGTTGGATTATGGTATCATTGAAAGTATTGAATCCAGTGAATGGTTGGCTCTTGTAGTGGTTGCATGTAGGCCAATGGGAAAATCAGGTTAGGCATCGACCTCTGTGATTTGAATTTCAATACCCTTGTCGACAAATTTCTGTTGCCGAACGTAAGTGAGATGCTTGCTATGACTAATGCTGTCAATTGGTTAAAGTCACTGGACCATACTGCATAGTACCACTGGATTCCATTACTGACAGTAAACATCTCACTGCTTTCATAACATCTTATGGCTGTTTCCAACTCAATTGTATGCCCTTTGGGTTTACAACAGCTGCTGCAGTGTTTCAGAAACGCAAAATGCACTGATCTCTTTGGCCTTTTTGGGGCATTGCGAAATTTTTATTTCCCAAGAAAGAATTGAGGCTAAATCAAATGCCACATTCCCCACATGTAAGGATGATGTTTGGTCCTTTTTAGGACTACTTGAATTTTACACCAAATTCATGAAATATTTTACAACCAAAACCTTTGAATTAACACAACTGTTATAAGGTTGTTTGAAATTTGTATGGGAGGATACTCCACAATTGTGTTTTGACACCAATAAAAATGATATTTGTAAAGCTATTCCCCTTCATCTTTTTTATTTCAGTGATGCTACAGTCATTACCACTGATGCCAGTGGGAAGAGCCTTGGAGATGTTTTATCACAAAGGAACAAAAATAATGTTGAATCAACCATTTTCTTTGATTCTTGTTCTCTTATAGGGTGACCAGATGTCCCCGATTTGCCCTGATGGTCCTGGTTTTTGGACGTATGTCCCAGTAGCTTTCTCCAAAGTAAATGAATGTCCCTTAGTTTTGTGGCACATGGCATTTAAAAAGTTATTTCAAAAGCATTCCTTTGCGACCTGCAAATCAGGTATGGCTATAAAATAAAACAACTTGAACATTCACAGCCTGCTGGTACCTAGTCATTGCCATGTCTATATGCCTTACATGGGCATTTAACATTGATTGGAACACTTCAATGTAATATCCTCAGTGATTACCACAAAAATGCTTGTGTAATGTTGTGAAATAATTATAATTATTATTATAATGGTCTTCTGTATGCAACATTTTCTCTAGCTTTTGTTTTATTGTAGAAAAAGATCCTGACTATAAGTTATATAGTACTGGGATAAGTATAAAAGCACCTGATTTTACTGTTACTGAGCAATAATTTTTCACTAGTGCCATGCAATTAATTACGAGTAAAACCGTTTGGGGTTTTATCGCAGACATTTACTATCTGCTGTGAGCTAGGGGTAAACATTGTGCAGGTATTGTGGTATAGTGGAGGTTGAGGGAAGGTTTGAGGGGAATGTAAGAGACAAAGGGAAGCATTTCTTTAGCAGAAAAAAGTGTAATGAGACTTGGCTCCATCAGTCAAAGTGTCATGCTTTTTTTCAGCTGGTTTTACCAACCAGAAACATTGTATTTAGCTCTCCCACGCCCAGTAAAAGTGGTTGGGGAAAAAACAAACAACTTAGAATTAGATGGAGCCAAAAAAAACATGTGATACTATCGCTCTACCAATGTTATACCCTGGGCCTAGGTAGAAGACGGATATAATTATAGTACTACTTCTATATCAATGGAATGTCTCGGTTTTTGGTTTTGAAAATCTGGTCACCATGGCCCATATTTATACTTTTTGATGCAAAACTGCGCTAACGCAGTTTTGCGTCAAAAAAATTAGCGCCGGCTAACGCCATTCAGAAGCGCCATGCGGGCGCCGTATTTATTGAATGACGTTAGCCGGCGTTAGCCGCCGGCGCCGTCTGGTGTGCGTTAAAAAAAACGACGTACACCAGGCAGCGCCGGCGTAGGGGAAAATGGAGCTTGGGCGTCAAGAAATGGGGCAAGTCAGGTTGAGGCAATTTTTGCGCCTCAACCCGATTTGCGCCATTTTTTTTCTCACTCCCAACCCCCATAGAAATGACTCCTGTCTTAGCAAAGACAGGAGTCATGACCCCTTGCCCAATGGCCATGCCCAGGGGACTTCTGTCCCCTGGGCATGGTCATTGGGCATAGTGGCATGTAGGGGGGCACAAATCAGGCCCCCCTATGCCATAAAACAAAATAAAAAAAATACTTACCTGAACTTACCTTAATGTCCCTGGGATGGGTCCCTCCAGCCTTGGGTGTCCTCCTGAGGTGGGCAAGGGTGACAGGGGGTGTCCCTGGGGGCATGGGAGGGCACCTCTGGGCTCCCTCAGAGCCCACAGGTCCCTTAACGGCTGCCTTTTGCAGGTGCTAAAAAACGGCGCAAAAGCGGGCGTACATCATTTTTTTTGACCCGCCCACTCCCGGGCGTGATTTTTGCCCAGGAGTATAAATCCGACGCACATGCCTCGGAGTCGATTTTTTAGACGTGAACGCCTACCTTGCATCTCATTAACGCAAAGTAGGTGTCCACGCAAAAAAATGACGCTAACTCCATGGACTTTGGCGCTAGACGCGTCTAACGCCAAAGTATAAATATGGAGTTAGTTTTGCGTCAAAATTGCGTCAAAAAAAACGACGCAATTCCGGCGCAAACGGAGTATAAATATGCCCCCATATCTCTTACCCTTGAAGAGGGAAAGTGTTCCACTTTTGAGAGGGAAATGGTAATACAGGTGGTTATTATTAGGTTATTAGTAGGTTCAGACAGTATGTGTGGAACTTTCAATTTATTATTTGTACAGATCACAGATCTTTTACCAATGTTTTGACTATGGCAAGTATGAACGCTACTATGCCCATGTTACAACATCTGTCTTTACAACTCCTAGAATACAATTACAATGTGGAGGATTTACCTGGAGTGAAGTATCAAGTTGCTGATTTTTTTTAGCAGAGCACCACTGAAAGGTGAATCACACACTTCCGAAGATGTGTGTGATGAGTACACAGCTGCAGTTGTTGACAAATTCGATTGTGAAGGTATATCCAGGAATGAACTGTTAGAAGGACACATATCTGACCCTGTGTTATTCTAGGTTTATTAATATGTGTTGGAAGGTTAGCTTCTCAAAAAGGGTGTAGATGGTGAAATCAAACAATTTTGGAAGATCTGAAATATACTGCTTTCGGAAGGCGACAGTTGTTGAATTGGTGCGAGGTAGAGAACCTGGTACCAAGGATATTCTGGCATGGATGAAGAACAAAATTCTGAACAGGTGGGCTTTGGAAAAAAGTAAACGAGAACATCTTTAAGACACAAAACTCTTATAGGGTACATTATGGTTCCAAATGTGGAGTGAAAGCAAGTTAAGTTAAACAATAGAGAATGGATCATGGTCAAAGAACCAAACGAGGAAAAATTAAGGATAGCAGTAAGTTTATGGGTCCAGTCCAAGTTCCTGAGTTATTCAAGTATTCTGCAAAACTGAAAGAAGGTCATGTGTGGCATTTCAGTAAATTAGCCAAGAAGGCTGAGGGTTCAAAGTCAACAAGCATAATTTCTGTAAACAGGGTGGCAAAGCTAGGTTGTTGGGTTTGAATATTGGTGACTTTGATGATTCCAGAAGGGGTAGCAGTAGTAGCGTGTCAGGCAATTCTAAGAATGGAGTCCATAACCTGTACTTTAGGTACTTCAGGGGTACCAAGCACTTCAGAAGAGTCAATATGAAGTTGTTCCCATCACACGGCCAACAAAATGGTGAAGGAAGGGAGCATTACTAAGTCTGGCAGACGAGTGCACATGCCAGAGACATTTGAGGATTTCATAGTTGAATTATACCTTAAACTCATTTAGTAACATTTCAGGTTGCACTAAAGGATATGGTTACAACTAAGTAAAATTATCCTCATTATAAGTGTTTAAGTATGTGTTTAAGATTATCTTAATAATTCCTTTGCTACACGTTGTAACAACTCTCCTTTATCTACTTATTGTTTATTCTGTTTTTGTTGTTTATTCTATGTTAAGGGGTAAATGTGCGGTGTTTTAATGTCACGCTCTACTGCCTGCACTATGAAATTGAATAACATCTGAGCTGAGGAGGCGAGAGCAGGCGTTAGCGCCTCTGCCCTACCGTAGTGTGGAGTCTTTCTAATATACTACACTTGAACTTTGACAGTAGTATGTGTCTTTTCTACATCTTTAGACCTGACAGCCTGAGGGTGGGCATCCCCCAACTTTCTGCCTGTCTCCCTCCACTTTTCTGACAGTGTTTTTGCTGCTTTTAGGACTCTGCACACTTTACCACTCCTGGCCAGTGCTAAAGTGCATATGCTCTCTCCACTAAACATGGTAACATTGGTTCTTACCCAATTGGCATATTTAATTTACCTGTAAGGCCCTGGTAAAGTACACTATCTGTGCCCGTGCCTGTCAATTAAATGCTTCTAGTGGGCCTGCAGCACTTCTTGTGCCACCCACATAAGTAGCCCCTTAACCGTGTCTCAGGTCGGCCATTGCAAGGCCTGTGTGTGCAGTTTCACCGCCACTTTGACTTGGCATTCAAAAGTACTTGCCATGCCTTAAATTCCCCTTTTTCTACATATAAGTCTCCCCTAAGGTAGGCCCTAGGTAACCCATAAGGCAGGGTGCTATGAAGGTTAAAGGCAGGACAAGTACCTATGTGTTGTACATGTTCTGGTAGTGAAAAAACCCTAAATTCGTTTTCCTCTACTGTGAGGCCTGCTCCTCTCATAGATTAGCATTAGAACTGCTCTCATCTACTCTTAAGTGGTAGAATCTTACTTGTGAAGCTGGATTTAATATTACTAATTTAGAAGTGTCGTTTTTAGACAGTGGGCATTTCTCTTCACTTACTGCCACCTGTGCCTTACAGCCTGTCTTCAATCCATGTCTGGTCTATGCTGGATGACAGCTCCCATTGTGCATTCCACCCAGACAACTATAAACACAGGACACTTTGGCCCTCATTACAACCCTGGTGGTTGGTGTTAAAGCGGCTGTAATACCGCCAACAGGCCGGTGGAAAAAAAAAACCCCAACATAAACAGCCACTTTAACACTCCGAACGCCACGGCGGTACAACCAAACAGCGCAGCGGTAACTGCCAACAGACAGGCGGAAGACAAGGTTCCGCCCACTGTATTTCAACACGCCTATCCGCCACCTTTTGCAGGGCGGAACCAACGCTATCAACAGCATGGCAGAAACAGTACACAGAATGGAAAACACTCACCTCTCGACACCCAATGAGGAACCAGGACGCCATGGAGCCCGAACTACAGGTGTTACCAATGCTGCTCTTCCTCCTGCTCTATCAGGAGCAGGACAGAAGCCGTTGACGACCACAGTGAGTACTGCACCTACAACACAGGGGGGGAAAGAGAGTGACACACACTCGTAACACGCAATACCCCCACCCTCACCCACAACACCATGCACACAAATACATGCAGCAACATTACAAATACACCCCATCACCCCCTGGAAGAATGCAAGGACAATAGGAAATGATTGTAACCAGTGTAATCATGAAAAATCTGTGTGTCAAAAATAAAAATTCAGTATATACAAATATGTATACCAACTACACAAGTCCGGATAGTGTACCAATCATTGTCTGAGCACCACTGGTCCCAAAATGCATGGGCAAAGGCCACACTAGATACCAGACTGGAAACGGAGAGAACACTGCTGGGGCATCAGAAAGAAAATATACAGGCACCCCTGGGGGAGGGGGGCACCTCAGCCAGATGAATGCACAACGCCTCTGCTGCACGAGGGGGCTCCATGCCCATTGCTGTATCCTGGGGAGTGCAAAGCCACAGTCTCTCAAGTCTCTCCAGTGGGTGGTTTGCCCACTGATTTATCCTGGGGAGTGCAAAGCCACAGTCTCTCAAGTCTCTCCAGTGGGTGGTTTGCACACTGTTCAATCCTGGGGAGTGCAAAGCCACAGTCTCTCAAGTCTCTCCAGTGGGTGGTTTGCCCACTGCTTTATCCTGGGGAGTGCAAAGCCACAGTCTCTCAAGTCTCAAAAGTGGGTGGGTTGCCCACTGATTTATCCTGGGGAGTGCAAAGCCGCAGTGTCTCAAGTGGATGTCATTCTCCATTGGTTCTGGAGGGGGCCTGGTGCCCAGAGTGCTTCATCCTGCCAAGGACTGAGGTAGTGGATGTATCTCTCCACTGGTTCTGGAGGGGGCATGGTGCCCAGAGGGCTTCATCCTGCCAAGGACTGAGGTAGTGCATGTATCTCTCCACTGGTTCTGGAGGGGGCATGGTGCCCAGAGTGCTTCATCCTGCCAAGGACTGAGGGAGTGGATGTATTGCTTCATCCTACCAAGGACTGAGGTAGTGAATGTATCTCTCCACTGGTTCTGGAGGGGGCATGGTGCCCAGAGTGCTTCATCCTGCCAAGGACTGAGGTAGTGGATGTATCTCTCCACTGGTTCTGGAGGGGGCATGGTGCCCAGAGTGCCCAACGTGCAGTGTGGCCAGTACAATTCCCTCACCTGGGTGTGTGTGCTACGAGATTGCCGAGGTACAGGTAGCATGATACGCCATGGAGGCAGCAACATACCCCACACTGCTGTAGCTTCGCCTTCCACCTGAAGGTGCAAACAGTGATGGAAGTCATGCCTCATGGAAGCTGCCCAGGGTCGAGGAACTCTCCTCCAGCCTCGGACGACTGACCACTGGGGATGGTAGCCATGTCAGTGGTGGTGCCACTGTCTGGGCACGCCGCGGGGCCGGTGGCGGTGCTTGCAGCAGAGTCTGTGGTGGCGAAGCTGGCGGTAGTGCATGGGTCAGCACCTGCTGAGGGACACAGCAGTACGTCTCCTGCAGTCTCAGATGGCTGTTCACTGGGGAAGAGGCTGGGGACTGTCGCTGAGGCTGTAGATGTGCCGGTGGCAGTGCAGGTGGCTGTGCAGGTGGCGGTGCAGGTGGCGGTGCAGGTGGCGGTTGTGGTGGCAGGGCAGCTAGCGGTGTTTGCTGCCATACAGGTTGGTATGGTCGTGGACTGAAGGTGTGACACTGGTCTCTCAGTCGATTCCACTGTGCCCTCTCCTGACCTGCTCTTCTGCTTTTGTCCCTTCCCCACCTTTGATGGTGTAGCAGTTGTCTTGCCACTATCCCCTTTTGTTTTTGCTGAGCCCTTGGTGGCTGGTATTTTCGGCTTTTCCCCCCGGGATGTGGGCACTTTTTTCACCTTGGCAGGTGGCGGAATGTCCTTGCCCTCGCTACGTGGCACACTGGCAGCCCTGATGGGTGGTGCACTCGATGACCCCGCAGTTGCTGGCACCACTGTGCCTGGGGATTTGGTGGCTGAGGTGCTGGGGTGGGACCTGGAAAGCCTGGCCCTAGGGGAAGGATGGGGGAGGAGGTGTAGGGAAGAGGTCAATGTTAGCCAGGAAGAGTTTTTTAGACACACTGGAACGGGAAGATGAAGGGGGTTTGGGAGTGGAGGAAGAGGTAGTGGTTGTAGGAGGTGTAAATCTGCTGAATTTGGGTGAAGGTGCATGGGCGGGAGGCTGTTGTGAGGTGAATGGCTGTTGGGTGGGTATGTGCCTGCGTTTGTGTAGTTTGGGAGGAGGGCTCACAGACACACTGGGAGAGGACACAGGGGATGTGTGAATTGTAGTGGGGGTGGTGATTGCACATGAGCGGTGTGTGGTGATGGGCATGCTGGTGATGGAGGCAGTGGATGAAGATGTAGTGCATGCAGGTGTGAGTGGAGACGAGACAGGGAGAGAGGAGGAGAACGTGGAGTAGGGGGACACAGTGGAGGCAGTGGATGTTGTTGTGTCGGCATGGGGATGGTGCTTGTGTGGGTGTCTGTGGGATGTGTGGTGCTTATGTTTGCCATGTCCATTCTTGTGTGTTGATGTGTATGCATGCTGGTCTGATGGTGTGCTTGGGATAGGCTGAGGTACAGGGGATTTGGTCTGGGTGGAGGAAGTTGGAGGGGGGAGGCTGGACACAGGGACAATGGCTGCCATCAGTGCTGAGGCCAGAGCCTGAAATGCTCTCTGTTGGGCTGCCTGCCCAGAATGAATGCCCTTCAGGTATGCATTTGTTTGTTGCAAATGCCTCTCAACACCCTGGATGGCATTCAAAATGGTAGATTGCCCAACAGTGAGGGATCTCAGGAGGTCAATAGCCTCCTCACTGAGGGCAGCAGGGCTGACTGGGGCAGGGCCTGAGGTGCCCTCCCCCCTGGGTGAGCGGGCACGGGACACACGCTGAGGGGCTGCTGGGAGGGTGGTGCTGGTAGGGGGGGCGGTGGCTGTACCTGTTGATGCGGTGGGCACAGAGGTGCCCGCCACCGCAAGGGAGCTCCCATCAGAGGAGGAGTCGCTGTCACTGGTGTCTGCTCCTGTCCCCGCTGTGGAGCTTCCCTCACCCTCCGTCCCACTGGTGGCTTCAGACTCCATTGCTTCACCCTCCGGGGCCAAGTGGGTTGCAGCTCCCTCCTGCTCCGGTGCCAATGCTCCTCCGCCTGATGATGCTATTGCCTACAAGATCAGGGAGACCACTAAAAGAGGGGGGAAAGACAGAAGAAAAACATGTTCAGTGCATGCAACACCACTACCATTGGCGGACACAACACACAGGGAGCAGCCCTCAGCACTATGCCATGCACTAACAGTTCCTAGAAAATTCACCTGACATTAGGGTACGAGGCCTGAGCTCAATTGCTGCACACCTGGAAGTTACAGGAGCCTGACTAGTTGTAGATGGCTCATAAAACTAGTGGGGTTGGGGTGCCACATAGCCTGCCTCACAAGGGACCTTGCCTACCAAGTTCGCCCTGGCATAGGGGAACCCACTGCCCACCTCCCCCACCCAGACACCTCGTAATGCACGCAGAGTAAGCTGAATGAGAGTGTACTCACCCCCTTGTGGCTGCTGTGATACCCTCAAGCGCCCATCCAACTCCGGATAGGCCACTGCCAGGATTCGGTACATCAGGGGGGGTCATGGTGTGACGGGCACCCCTTCCACATTGGGAGGCCATCCCCAGCTGGGCCTCCGCCGTCTTCTTGCTCCAGCAGCGCAGATCCTCCCATCTTTTACAGCAGTGGGTGCTCCGTCTGTGGTAGACCCCCAGGGTCCGGATGTCCTTGGCGATGGCACACAAAATACCCTTCTTCTGGTGGGCGCTGACCTAGAGGAATGGTACAGGGGCAAAGGAAATTACTCACCCGTCCGGACCGTCATACTCATTGCCCACCAGTTCCCACCCATGCCCTGACACACATACACTCACCATCCGCACATACAGGCCTCAGCCCCCCCATGTATCTTCCATCCACACCACTCAAAGCAGGCATTGCCCATGCAGCATGCTCACAGTGTACTCACCTGTTTGTCTGGAGGACCGTACAGTTGCGTGTACTGGGGGAGGACACCATCCATTAGTTTCTCCAACTCCTCCGAAGTGAAGGCAGGGGCCCTTTCCCCAGACACTGTAGCCATTGTCGCTTCCAGACACAGGTCACAGCAGCACTTGCTGTGTAGGTCCTCTCCTGTCGAAGGTCAGGTATCAAGTGAGTGAACAGACAGAAAATGGCGATCACGTCTGCGGCGGTGCGTAGCGTCACCACCGGCGTACATCATCTTTGGCTCCTGGGACCCATAGGGCCCAATGTTAACCAATGCAGAATTGCGCCGCGGTCTTCGACCGCCCACCGCGACGTTGTACAACGCCGGCGCAGTTACCTCATATCCCCTTGTCCCACCTTACAGGTCAGGCAGCTGCCATTTCAGGGGGCCACATGGGATGGATAAAAACTGCGTCACACCTATCTAGGCCGGGAATACAGACAGATACCGGCACATTGCGGATTAATAACGTTTCTGCAAATAACACATTGTGATAACTCAGTGTTGGATGACTCTCTGATCGCTGTTCTCCTCAATAAGGCACATCTGCTGGGGCAGGTGATGAGATGGCGGCATCCTCTGGTGTACAGACCCCTGGTGGACCTGTCGACAATGGAAGAGAGACACATCATAATCACATACAGACTTGATTGTGCAACAATCCTGGAACTGTGTGCCCAGTTGGAGCCCGACCTGATGTCAGCTATCCACCATCCCACAGGGATATCCCCTCTAATGCAGGTCCTGTCTGTGCTCCATTTCCTGGCCAGTGGGTCTTTTCAAACAACAGTGCCCATGGCATCAGGGATGTCCCAGCCAATGTTCTCTAACGTGTTGTCCAGAGTGTTGTCTGCCCTGCTGAAACACATGCGCAGTTACATCGTTTTCCCTCAGGTGGAGGATTTGCCCACAGCGAAAGGTGACTTCTATGCCATGGGACATATCCCCAACATCATTGGTGCCATTGATGGTACACATGTGGCATTTGTCCCCCCCCCCCTCAGGAATGAACAGATGTACAGAAACCGGAAAAGCTACCATTCGATGAATGTGCAGATGGGGTGTTTGGCAGACCAGTACATCTCCCATGTGAATGCCAAGTATCATTGGCTCAGTGCATGACGCTTACATTTTGAGGAATAGCAGCATCCCTTATGTGATGGGGCAACTCCTGAGGCACTGTGTGTGGCTAATAGGTGAGGCCAAGGTCGCAATACAATTGACATAGGTGTCTGGGTATGGGGTTGTCCCTGAGGGTTAGTGTGTGTCTAACAGTTGTCCCTCACATTTGCAGGTGACTCTGGTTACCCCAACCTGTCATGGCTACTGACCTTAGTGAGGAATCCCAGGACAAGGGCAGAGGACCGCTACAATGAGGCACATGGGTGAACTAGGAGGATAATAGAACGCACCTTCGGCCTCCTGAAGGCCAGATTCCGGTGCCTCAATCTGACAGGTGGTTCCCTATACTACTCACCGAAGAAGGTGTGCCAGATAATCGTGGCCTGCTGTATGCTGCACAACCTGGCTTTGTGACGCCAGGTGCCTTTTCTGCAGGAGGATGGGCCAGATGGTAGTATTGTGGCAGCTGTGGAGCCTGTGGACAGTGAAGAAGAGGAGGCAGAAGAAGATGATATCGACAACCAAAACAACCTCATCATACAATACTTCCAGTGAGACACAGGTAAGAATATGTCACTGCTTCCCGCATCTCATACTATTGTTGGAGCTAGCATAAGTCTGTCATTTTCACTCAGTGTATGGACACTGACTTGTCACTTTGGCTTTCCATTTCACAGATCTAGGTCCCACTTTGTGCCCTCTGCTATGTTTACTCCTAGCCTACAGCTGTGTTGTTTTGGTATGTGAACAAGTAAATTGATATTGCTATATTCCATAGATATTGAAATTACACATTTGTGAAAGCACAGACTGACTCCAGATTGTTTTGTGATTGAAGTGTGTTTATTCCTGTGCTAATAAGTGGAGGGGGTTGTAAAATGGGCTGGGGTGATGGTGGAGGTATGTCCATGGCAGAGTCCAGTACATTTGTTTCACAGTTGTATTGTCCAAAGAGGCATAGGATGTGGAGCAATGGCAATATAAGGATGGACAGGGTGATATGGTTGAACAGAAGGGTGACATTCAGGGGGGTCTTATTTCCTGGTGGGGGTCTTGGCAATGTTCTGTGTCTTGTTCCTGGATCTCAGGGACCGTTTGTGGGGTGGTTCCCCATCTGCAGGGGGTGGGGTGCTGGTGTCCTGTTGTTCCTGTGGCGGTGCCTCCTGTCCACTAGCGCCGGCAGGGGTGGAGGGCTGTTCATCGTCCAGGCTAGTGTCAGGGGCCCGTTGGTGTGCCATTGTGTCCCTCCTGGTGTTGAGAAAGGTCTGCCAGCACCCCTGCAATGGGGACCAGGGTGGTGTTGATGGACTTCAAGTCCTCCCTGTTCCCCATGTAGTGTTCCTCCTACAGCCGCTGGGTCTCCTGCAACTTGGCCAGTACCGTGCCCTTCGTCTCCTGGGAATGGTGGTAAGCTCTCATGATGTTGGAGAATGCCACGTGGAGAGTGGGTTCCCTGGGCCTGTCCTCCCTCTGTCGCACAGCAGTCCTCCCAGCTTCCCTGTTATCCTGTGCCTCTGTCCTCTGAACCGTTTGCCCACTGCCACTGCCCCCAGGTCCCTGATCATCCTGTGTTAGTGGGGTTGCCTGGGTTCCCTGTAGTGGTGGGCACACTGCTGATTGACGTGTCCTTGGGACAGAGGGATGGGCACGCTGGGTGGGTGCTGTGCTGGTGTTTCCTAAGGGGGGAGGCTCTGTGGTGGTTTGTGACTGTGTCCGGGGCACCGACTGTCCCGAGGTCCCTGATGGGCCGGCTGGTCATCTTGATCAAGACGTGCAGAGCTGCTGTCATCACTGTGGGTCTCTTCTGTGGGGGGACTGGATATGTCTGGCACCTCCTGTCTGGTGACTTTGGGTATGGGTCCTGTTGGGGTGTAAATGCATAGTTATCGTATCTGTGTGTGCCATCTTGTGCAATGGGTGATTGACCGTCTACTCCTGTGCTTGCATTATTGGCTTGGTCCTTGTGTGATTGGTGATTCTGGGGCATGAGTGAGTCTCTGCACTGGACATGCTTTGGTGATGGGTGTCCATGCATTGGTGTTACATGCAGGGCTTGGTTTTGGGATGTGTGGGTTGTGTTAGTGGGGTATCTGTGGGTTGTTGGGGTGATGGGTGTGAGGGTAAGGGTGGCGGTATGTGATGGCATGCAGGTGGGGTGTGGGGGATAAAATAGTAAAGATATGTCTTACCAGAGTCCAGTCCTCCTGCTACTCCTGCAAGGCCCTCAGGATGCATAATTGCCAAGACTTGCTCCTCCCATGTTGTTAGTTGTGGGGAAGGAGGTGGGGGTCCACCACCAGTCCTCTGTACAGCAATCTGGTGTCTGAATACCAAGGAACGTACCTTCCCCCTTAGGTGTTTCCACCTCTTCCTAATGTCATCTTGTCTTCTTGGATGCTGTCCCACTTCGTTAACCCTGTCGACAATTCTGTGCCATAGCTCCATCTTCCTTGCAATGGATGTCTGCTGCACCTGTGATCCGAATAGCTGTGGCTCTACCCAGACAATTGACCCACCATGACCCTGGGCTCCTCCTCAGAGAACTTGGGGTGTCTTTGAGGTGCCATGATGTGGAGAGGGTGATGTGTGAGGTGGTGTCTGGTATGATGTGTGAGGGGATGTGTTGGTGTGTGTTGTTTGAGGTGCGTTGATGTTGTGTAAGTGATGGTGTTGTGTATCTGTGGATGCTGGTGTTGTTTTAAGTAGTCTCTCTCTCTGGCCTTCTTTCAAAATTTTGGTAGTAAGGGTTTGTGGGTGATGTGGGTGTGTGCTTTATATTGGATTGGGTGTTTGGGTGTGGTGTGTGTATGTGTATCAGGTGTGTGTATTTCGATTTGTCCAATGTGGTTGTGTTTTGTAAGTGTGTGTGTATTTTGAGCGCAGCGGTGTGTAACCGCCAATGGATTACCGCGGTTGAATGGCCGCCGCGTTGATTCGTGGGTAGTGATAGTGTGGGCGTATTCTTGTTGGTGTGACGGTGTCGGTTTTGGTATCGCCAGTTTATCACAGACTTGTGTGGGTGTCTGTATTGTGGCAGATTCCTAACTGCGGGTCGTAATACCTGCCGTGGAATTCCGCGGCCGCAGCGGTATGTTGGCGGTCTTCTGCACGGCGGAAAGTGGGATTTACCGCTAGGGTTGTAATGAGGGCCTTAGTCACATCTGTCTTCATCTGCATACTGAATGGGTCTTCCTGGGCAGGAAGGGTGGAGGGCCTCACACTTACATTTCAATGGCCAGCGGCCTGCCCTCACAAAAAGTACTGATAACCCCTCCATAGTGATTCTGACAGACAGGACTTGGATGAGAGGGGTACCTGTGAATTTAAAAAACACTCTTTGCCGTTTTCCCCACTTCAAAGGCATTTTGGGGGTAAGTAAACTGAGTCTCTGACCCCACCAAATTAGACACTTCTGGACCTACACCTGCACTCTGTCAGAGGAACTGCCTGGCTACCCAGAGGACACATCTGGGCTGCTTTGCTGAGAAGGACTATTGCCTTGCTTGTTGCCCTGCTCCCCTGCTCGTCTCTGACTCTGCTGGAAGGAATCTGCCTTCCCCCTGAAGTGCTGTCCAAGGGCTTGGATTGAGCTTGCCTCCTGTTTCTGAAGTCTCAGGGCCAACAAAGACTTCACCTCTTCAAAGAGACTCCTTCAGCATCGAAAATAGACGCAATGCCTACATCGTGACTGGGAAATTTTTGCCCCTGTGACCGGATCGAAGCAGCACTGACTTCCTGATGGAGAATTCAATGCAGCGGCTGCCTTGCAATGGAAAATTAGACGCATCATGTACCAGATCGACGCAGTGCCTGTTCCTTCTACCAGTGCATCAGGGATTTTTAACGCATCGTCCTTGGGCATCAGAATCTCCCCGCATTGCAGTGAGGAACCAAGAATGTGCGTCTGAAAAACTACGCAAACCATTGCAGAGTGGAAAGAAACAATGCATTGTCTGTGCCTCACCGGAAAATCCGATGCAACACCTTATTTTTCCACGCATCGTTATTTTTGATGTACCCCTGGTACTGTGTGTTACAAAGAAACAACTATAGATTTCTTAGGATTGAGACCCTTTTTAACCTTTTTAAAGTGACACTTCAACTTGTGCTTATTGGATCTTTGTCGTTTTTACCTTATTTTATTCAGATAAATATTATCTATTTTTCTAAAGCTGTGTGGTGTATTTTTGTGTTGTTTTCACTGTGTTACTGTATGATTTATTGCACAAATAATTTACATATTGCCTTCTAAGTTAAGCCTGACTGCTCAGTACCAAGCTACCAGAGGGTGGACACTGGATTATTTGGATTGCGTTGTGACTTACCCTGACTAAAATTGTGGTCCCTACTTGGACAAAAGTGTATACCTCTGCCAACTAGAGACTCCACTTCTAACCTACATAATGGCCCAGTAACTCCTCTTTGATGCAAAGCGATGTCAAGTAGCCTTTGGCACTGGAAAGTAAATAACAATGAGTTGCTTTACGTCACTTTGTGGTAGCGGAACGCATTTGTAAATATGGGCCCACGTGATTCAACTTTACCCCTTTAGCCTAGAAACAAATAACCACTTAACGTGCATTTGCCCTGCATTGTGAGAGTTGCATAAAATACCTGTGCCTAATTTTCAATTAAAAATCATGCAGAACTACAAAATCAGCCACTGTACTATGATTTTCAAGCAAATGCAATTGTATTGCCAATCATGTAACAAAATTCAGAAACCTTGCAAAGAAACTTTTTAAACTGCTTTAATTACACTTAGAAGCTTCTTAGTATGGATCAGCAGTATGTCATTAAATTAATATTAATGGCTAATTTTAGCATTCACAAATTTTATTAGGGTTTATTCCTCTTTTTGAATCCTTTTTTTCTAACTCTAACTGACCTTCGATGCTGTATTTTAATCATTTTATTGTAACAATTGTCTTATGATTTTACTCATATCCATTAAATAAACTACCTACCTAATTAATTTCAGATTGCCATTGGCTTGCAGTCTCTATGTTCATATAGAAGCCATTATGCTGGGTTATATGCAAATACTAGCCATTGTGTGGATCCTCTATTTCACCTCCACAAATGTAGTCAACAAAATCCGAAATTATGTTGAAAAGTAATGGTGATATTGAAAATAACGTTATGATAAATATTATCTCACTTAAAATTAATAAAACCATCTCTCCCTCATTCTGCCACAACCTTTGCACCTTCTTGATTAGTTCACAAGTTTAGTTTTTTCCCAATGTGCTTGAAGAATGCTGTTTCACTATCTGTCTGTGTTCACCTCCTACCACCGTATTTCCTAGACAACCTTCATCACCTTAAACCATGAACGTCTTGTATTTAACTGACTCAAACAATGTCTTACCAGTTTAACCAATGGAACCTCACTCCTGCATGTGAGTTTCTTCAGAATGCACTCTGGAAAGACAACTGACACGTTATTACCAGTTTAAAATGGCAGAGAGCTCAATAATCCTATCAGCAATAATAGTAGTGAGCTGCTGCTAAATTGGAATATTGACAACACACTAGCACTAAATAGTAGATGAAAATACATTTAGAAATTGGACCAGTGTGCCTGTGCACTGTCAGTGACCTGGTTTGTGTATGTGTGTGTGTAAATGCTAATTGTTCCCTTAAAGCGGCGACGGACGCGACTGATTGACCCCCCTGGCAGGGCTATTTTAGCCGTTAAATGGATTTTCGGATTTGTCAATATTATTCAGTTTATGAGTTGAAGCAAAAATGTATAACAATTATGCCTTGAGAAAGCCTTGGTGAATGCACCCCAAAGGGCGAAACACGTGTTGGCTGAGTACTTACTTTGTTCTACGTTCCACCTATCTGCTGTACAATATGGAGCCACTTATTATTTTTGATTAATAAACTCTAAATTGGATCACATATCCTGGAGTACTTTTCCTTTTCTTTATGGAACTTTCTTGGAGAACTGGCAATTGGATGTCCTCAAATTATTGACACAAATGTGGGAACTTACCAAGTAATAGTTAATTGTTTAAAGCAACTATTAGACTTGCCCTTTAATATCATGCTGTCACCCTCTCCTGAACGTAGGTAGTTCGGTTATTGTTAACAGATACACCTACGTTCTTGTTTGTTGCTAGGGTCCTTTGTAGACCTTTTGTGTAAGAAATGCTTACTAATGTAAGTGTAAAACAGAGAAATTTAAAGCTAGAAGGTGAATGTCACTAGTCAGTAAATAGATCAGAAACCAGAAGCTGGTTTCCAAGTTATGATGGATGTTCACTCAGGCGTTTTATTAGAATGAGCTGTGGAAAATAAAATAGCTTCTGAAAAAAACGCTTCAGTGCACTCTCTTATAGACGAGGGCATCTAAACTCAAATCTGTGCTCTTGCAACTGTGTAGACTGCAGAATCAGGCTAATGGGCCTGCCTTTTTCACAAAAATGTGATTCATTTGCTAGAATTGGTTAGAATTAATAAATGAGGAGATGGGTACTTGGCACTGTTTAATGACTTTCTATCCAATGCCTGGGGACTAGTAAGGTATTGCCTGTAGCGGAAGGGTATCACATTGTACTTATTGTAGAATTAGTGGCTTATGGGTGAGAGTATTGCAAACACGAGAAGTGCTGTACTGTAATTATTTACTTATTCATACACTGCGATGAAGTGCGTTCTCCATCGCCGCTCCCCGCCCCAACCCGCTCCCCTCTTACCCCAACCCGCCCCTTCCCCCACCCAATGGTCAGCTGCTTTATTGCATGAACTCATAGCTGTTAATTGCGAATGATAAACGGGTACTTTAAATGTCAGTTTAGTTTTACAAGCTAATTTTACCTAAAGCCAGCTGACTAGGCAAAATACTTGCCCGTGAGTTATTTAAATTCGGATATTAACTTAGTAAGGCTTTTATTGCTGTGTTATCGATTAGGGTGTTTCTTGTTGGAGTTATATTGTTCTGCTGAGAATGATAATAGTTTACAGTGTATGACTTAAAGCCTCATTTACAGTTTGGCGGAGTGGGAGAATGGCAGCAAATCAGCAGTGCACCGCTCTGCCAACTCACTGGTACTCCGCTCTAGAGCTGTGGGAAGTGCCAGGTTTATTCAACTGGCTCCACTGATGTAAACCTCTAACCTGGCATGCCATGAACTAAGGGGCAGTCATGTGAAAGTGATGGTCACCCTACCCTGGTTAGGACGGGGCTAATGTCACTAATTGTTCCTGCCAGTGTTTGCAAATTGAAGCAAAGAAAATTAGAATGGCCCCAACGTGCAGAAAGAAAGCTTCCTGCATGTTAGGGCCATTTATGATTTCGTTCAGAAGAAATACATCTGGTTTGGGAGTTTGTTTTCTCTGATCAAACAAGTTTGTCCGGCAGACACTTGGTGCCAGATAGACAAGCTTTTAGTGCTGTAAAGGGAGCTGTTTTGACGGCAGCTCCCTTTGCAGCATAGGGATCCCACATCTCAACACAGAGGTGGCAATCGATTTGGCCAGACCATGACTGAATCACTCAATGTAAATGGAAACTAACATTAACAGATTTACAAGTCAAAATTGTTTATTTCGCAATCAAGCCCGAGATAAAACATTAAGGGTCATATTTATACTTTTTGATGCACA
Source organism: Pleurodeles waltl (assembly GCF_031143425.1). Classification (NCBI taxonomy): domain Eukaryota; kingdom Metazoa; phylum Chordata; class Amphibia; order Caudata; family Salamandridae; genus Pleurodeles; species Pleurodeles waltl. The sequence goes on along the minus strand of NC_090444.1, from coordinate 1,020,942,655 downwards.
ACTTCGCCAATGCAGTTGTGCGTCAAAAATGTTAACGCCGGCTAACGCCATTCCAAAGCGCCATGCGGGCGCCTTATTTATGGAATGACGTTAGCCGGCGGAGCTGACTGCTGTGAGTCAAAAAAAATGACCCACACCAGGCAGCGCCGGCTTAGGGGAAAATGGAGCTTGGGCGTCAAAAAATGGGGCAAGTCGGTCTGAGGCAAAAAATCTGCCTCAACCCGATTAGCGCCATTTTTTTTTACTCCAACCCTCCATTGACATGACTCCTGTCTTAGCAAAGACAGGAGTCATGCCCCCTTGCCCAATGACCATGCCCAGGGGACTTCTGTCCCCTGGGCATGGTCATTGGGCATAGTGGCATGTAGGGGGGCACAAATCAGGCCCCCCTATGCCACATAAAAAATAAAAAATAAATACTTACCTGAACTTACCTTAAGTTCCCTGGGATGGGTCCCTCCATCCTTGGGTGTCCTCCTGGGGTGGGCAAGGGTGGCAGGGGGTGTCCCTGGGGGCATGGGAGGGCACCTCTGGGCTCCTTCCGAGCCCACAGGTCCCTTAACGCCTGCCCTGACCAGGCGCTAAAAAATTACTCAAAAGCGGCTGGACGTCATTTTTTTTGACCCGCCCACTCCGTGCGCCATTTTTGCACGGGAGTTTAAATAAGGCGCACATGCCTTGGAGTCATTTTTTAGACGGGAACGCCTACCTTGCATATCATTAACGCAAGGTAGGTGTCCACGCTAAAAAATGACACAAACTCCAAGATCTTTGGCGCTAGACGGGTCTAACGCCAAAGTATAAATATGGAGTTAGCTTTGCGTCTGATTTGCGTAAAAAAAAACGACGCAATTCCGGCCCAAACAGAGTATAAATATGCCCCTAAAATGCTCATAGTAAATACTCACATTAAAGATAAAAAAACATTAAAACAACCAGTGACATCTTCAGTTCATCTCAACATAAGAGTGTAAAGTATGTATTCTGATAAAACTCTAATAGGACAAACATTGTAACATTGTACTATACTCTTACATATTTAGGGCCATATTTATACTTTTTGATGCAAAACTCGCCGCCGCAGTTTTGCGTCAAAATTTTTACCGCCGGCTAACGCCATTTCGTTGCGCCGTGCGGGCGTCAAATTTATACTTTGACGCACGGCGGCGCAACCAACAGGTGGGAGTCATTTTTTTTACGCACATTTCGGCGTCAAGTCGTAAAGGAAAAAGACGTTAACGCGGCGTAAATGACTGTGGGTCGATTTACGACACCGCAACCCGGATATGCGCCGTTTTTTTTTACGCAATAGCGTCAAAAATGCCCGCGAACACTGCCCTTTCAGCAGAGGAGAGCCAAAATGGATCCCAGATGCCACTACAGACTCCAGGAAGATGACAGCAGAGCAGGAACCAGCCAGGATGATCCATACAAGAACCAGGACATATAGAGAAAAAAAAGAAAGTGTCGCTTCAGTGCAGAGGAGCAGGAAATTCTGGTTAAAGAGGTGACGGAACACCAGCACCAACTGTTCATCACCTCTAAGTTGCCAATCAGTAGGAGAGAGGACATTTGGCAACAAATTGTTGACAAGATCAACAGTGTGGCTGAAGTACGCAGAACAGTCACCGAGTGTAAGAAACGCTGGCATGACTGCAAACGTAGGACAAAGGAAAAAATGGCCAGGAACCGTAAGGCAGCACTGCAGACTGGAGGTGGGAGTCCAGCACACCAGGAGGCCCTGGACCACATGGAGGAGATGGTCGCAGCCGTCATCCCCGAGGAGATCGTCACAGGGATTCAAGGACAGGACAGTGCAGACTACCACGAGACAACGCACATGCAGGGTAAGTCGCATGGGGATTTAAAATACAATAATGTTGACTGTAAGCAGGGGGGGAAATACCTACTACACATTGCATGTAAGTCATCATATACATGGAGTGGCATGGGTAAAGGGGTATGGCCTGGGGGCATGGCCTGCACATACAGAAGCTGGGGCACAACATAACACTACACCAACAACAGTCCCATGGGGGCATCCTGTCATGCCAACAATGGAGCAAAGGGAAAGCCTCGACAGGAGGGAAGGCCACTACGTCAAACTTACATCCTGTCACTCGTCAGCCAAAATATCTCCTACATTAACTAGGGCCCTATCAGCAATCCTGTAGCCAAAACAACAACTGCAATGTAACTGCAATAACAGTTGACACTACCACCTCTGATCTCTGTGCAGCTATAGTAGCCAATGGCAGTAACCTCCCCATGGAACATACATAGCTAAATTAGGGGGTGAGGATGACATCTGCAACAATCTCCTGAAACAAGACAAAGGCCCCAGTATACACAAATGTCAATGCCCATAATTGTCACATACATCAGCCAAAGTAAACGGCAATAGGAGCAACACAGCACTAAGAACACACCCATGCTGCATATGTCAGGGTCCTTCCCGTGCCTGGCTAACAAGGCTACATCACAAATGTCATACTGCTCAGACAACAGCATTGAGGAGGGGACACATGGAACTGGTCACTGAAATACATTGCACAGTCAGAGGACCAAATAGGACATTGATACGATAATCAGGGCAATCCAATGTAACACACATTACCCAACATCAGCAGGACACATTAACAATGTCTACATCCATATCACATCATAACATTGCCATGCATAGGATATGCCACATGTCAATTACATTTAAGTCAATGTGAAAGATCAGGGATTGGGGCAGGTCCTGAGAGGCAATTGTGCTGCCAGGACCATCAGAACACCCACAGCCAGTGAAAGGTCTCACCATAAGAATGGATATACACGGAGGGTTGAGTAGGACAAAAAGCTGGCTAGTCCCTATTTGGTACAAAGCAACACCTAGAGGCGATTAGGCAGACAAGTCTGATAACTCAATATCATACATGTGACACACAGGTGGGCCATAGGCCTATAACAATGCCCATATGAAGGACAGCAGATACCAATACCAAACAAGATCACAAAGTGAATTCATCAAAAGGCAGGCATGTTACGTAAAAATTGTCACAACACAGACACACTAATTGTACCCTGTTTCATTGCAGAGGAACATGGATCTCCTGCCGATATGCCTGTCCCTGATTTCCCTGATGACATGGATGACGAGCCCATAAACATTCTCCAGGAGACCATTCAAAAGGTCCTTGAAACCCTCCAGACCCCACCTTCAGTCACAAGGAGGAGCACAGAACAAGCAGCCATCACAGAATAACCACCCACCACCCCAATTGCAAGACCTGCCAGCTCCTATACAGCTGAGGACTCTGACGACACTGGCACCAGCTTTGAAAGAACTGTATTTGGAGTACAGCGGGAGCTGGCCAAGGAGGTGCAGGTGGGGATGCAAACTATGGCAGCCAGCCTTGAGGGGGTGCGTTCGTGCATGATGTCATCTGCTGATCAGGCAGCAGCTATGCAAGCCCTAACATCCATACTACAAGGACTACAAGAAACTGTAAAGGAATTCACCACTGCAGTAAGGGAGTTGCCACAACACCTCGCACCCCAAACTTTCCAATGCATGCACGAATGCAATCATGACTCCCTCAGGGCTGACCTGGCTGCCTACCATTGTGATGTAGCTGCTATTCTCAAAAACCAGCAGGCCCTCCTTGCTGCAGTACTGCCCTTAAGACCTTCACAGGGAGCAGTCACCGGGATGTCTGACTCCACGTCTTCTAACACTGAGGTGTGTGTTGCCCCTTCACAACCAACAACAACAAGGACAAAGCAGGCAACACACACATCAGAAGAAGAAGACATGGAACAGATCACATTCACACGGAAGAGTACGCGGAAGCACTAGTCCCTGCACCATGGCCTACTTTGACCAAGGTCCTACGTTTTGTCAATTGCCAGTCTCAATACAACTATACTCAATGACTGTTCTGCTAACCACTGTATAACTTGTCAGCATTGCCAGTGAATGTCTCTCTCCTACTAATTGGCAAATCCTGTCCCTCTACACTGTTGGTAACATCACCCCAGCATGTCCGGAGCATCATCCACACCCCTTCTGTAGGATCACCATGTAAGATTGCACTAGAACGGACTCAGCAAACCTGGACAATGTACATATTGCACTACAGCACCTATCAATAAATAGAACTTGCACACCTAATATGTCTCTGTGTAATTTGACACATCAACTGTGCAGTAGAGAACTCAAAAGTGCCTGTGTGACAACCATGTAGCTTGTCAATACAACTGTCCTGACATCATGTAGTCTGATACATCTGTGCCGTGGCCAGGATTGCATCATAGTCTGCCCATCCTGAGGAGAATAACTGATGAAGGGAGAAACCACACACAATCATGCTGTGTTGGACAGAATAATGCTCCATCAATAGAAATCAAAGTCAACTAATGGTGGCTGATAAATGTGGTCACCATGCAATACTGATACATTGAATTATGCAGTCCAATCTAAGCAAACACAACTAAACACAGCATCAATCAACCTTTCTGAGTAAACTTCCAAGAAGGGAAGTCATGCTGAATTTTTGCACACTTGATCTATGTCAGTAATGAAGACAAGAAGACAAGAGTGTTAACAACACCTCATCTACAAAGATGTCCCTGAACATCACACTGCAGTCCGACCTAAAAAACTTCCCACAATACCAAGTCCGGAAGCACACTTTGTGATGTTGAAAACATACTCATCAACACAAATCTTTTGTGATCCATGTAAACTCCAAATGGTGGTTCTATCAAATGGTGGATAGTTACCAAGTTAGCACAGGGGTAGCCGCCATTTTAAACCTCTTATTTCTTTGGTTTGTAGCATAGGACACAAATGTCATAGAACAACAATCACTACACTGATGGCAAGGCCATGATCAAGTAGCAGTTAACACATAATGCAAAGGGTTAACTATATATTTATTCATAAGTATTCACACCAGAGGCAACTAAGGGAAAAGTCATACCTACACTAATCTAACCTGACTACTCCTAACCCACAACTGTCCCTAACTAACCTAAGCTAAACTTACTCTACACATATAACGAATCGATCTAAACATCAACCCCCCACCCACCATCATGAGACAGGACACATGCAGGACAACACATACTAACCTACACACATACTATACTATCCTAAACAATCATATATTTTTTGTTATTTTTTAAAAATAATTTTTTGTAATTTTTTGTTCTAAACAGACAGGAACCCCAACATTGACTGCCACCCACACACTCAATAATGAAAAGTAGAAAGAATAAGGACCCCCCACCCTCCTCCCTAACACTAACTATGCTAACAACCTATACTAACCTAACACCAATCCCCCAAACCCACTTATCATGATAAAAAGGAAAGAGGAGGGAGGGGAGGGATAAATTAAAATAGACCATATCAGTCCTAGAGGTTGGCCCTCCGTAGGGTCCGCCTGATGGACCTGACCCGCTTCTGTATGTAGTCCACATCCTGGCTCAGCTTGTCCACCTTCCTAATGAACTTGTCCATTTTGCGGTCTAAAGCCTGGAATGCCGCAGGGTCAATTGGAGGTGCTGCTGCTGTCTGTGTGCCGGCAGAGGTGCTCTGCGTGGGATTTGATTGTAGCCCACTGGACTGTCCTGCAGCTCTTATATTGCTGGGTCCTGGTCGTGCTGCAGAGGCAGGGACAACTGTCCCGCCGTTGCTGGGGCCACTTGGGGAGAACTGGTGGTTGTGGTGGTGGTGGCTGTAGTGGGCAACGTTGGGCCACCCTGTGGTGAGGCCCACCATGCTCCGGACGCCCAATCCGCCTGGTATTTTCAGGCCATCCGTCGGAACCCCGACTGCACCTGCAGGATGTGTCGGTACCTCATGGCCCGCCTCTCAAATTCATGCCTCCGTGCGGCACTCATGTTTGCAGCTGTGAAGAGAAAGGGCAACTATTTACCATAGGAAATGCATTGTGTGGAATAGCACAATGGGTCAATTGGAAATTACTTTTACTGTAGTTGTAACAGCTCATATCACCATATAGATCATTGAAACTCTCAGAGGAAGTACATGGGAAGCCTGCATACAAAGGTCATCTCACACATAGCATATACAATTATCTACATGATGGATGACATCAGCCTAAACTTCTCATCATAAAAATTACTAATGCAGCCTACATTATGGCTGCACCTCCTCCGCCTATTGCCTGGACTCCATATGTCAGTGTATGTGATAACAATCACAACCCTCAATATGTGCAATTTGTAATTGGATTTGCTAGTATAGAACTCATGTGCCATAACCGAGTGTGTACACTAGGTTCAAAACAAAGTTTCAAATGGTCACAAGTATGTGTAACATACAGGTTGCTACAGTCCTAGGTACCCTATTCCCAAACACATGGCTGACTTTGAGGGGGGGGTGGGAAGAACATCCAACAATCCCATAATCAATGCACACCCAGGAGTGTATAGAAAGCTCAACATGTTTTTGCCTCCACACACACACCACCAGTGAAGGGCTAGCAACAAATCGGAGTCAGCTAAACCTTGTCCTATCCAAGGTCCACACATGTCAAAATGTACTGACTTAGGCCAACATCACATACTACCAGTGAGGCATATTTTTCTACAGACACAGAGGAGCAAGAACACCCATGATCATGAATAGCATGTACACCTAGGCCATTGCACTGTAGTCCCACACACTTCTACTACAACTTGTGGAAGTACATGCCCCCGGAAGATCCAACCTACAGTGTACTCAGTACATCGTTTACTAGGGAAGCAGCAGATTTCAGACAAGCCATTTGCAGAAGCTATCTGGTAGAATGTCAGTCTGAAATGCAGACTCAGTCCGAGACGAGTCCCAGAGCAACTCTTACATTAACTAGTGTATTCCACATGACTCACCCCATTCCCCATAGCGGGCCCTACAGGAATGGCCTACAGACCCAAAATCAGACAAATGGATAAACATAGGTCAACTCTAAATGAAGTGATAACTGAAATCCCAATAATGGAACAATACTAATGAATGGGCAGCGCATCAAACCTTGCAATCTGTTGAACACACAGTAGTCCATCATGCATCACCAGCAAACATAAAATAATACCACACATGCAACACTCACTGTAGGTGTTGGGGTCCTCAAAATGAGCCACCTCTCCCACTGTGTACGGTGCAGGTCCACCTGTAAAGCATGGAAGGAATAATGTACTCAGAATCCGTGCACTGACGAACAAACGAACAATTGCAAATACAAAGACAATGTAAGAATATGACATGAGTAATGAAACCCTTTCACACATGCTCATACTGCATGGAATTATTCATGCGCAACATTTACATTGGATGAGTCTCCTGCTACAGTTACACACCCTACTACACACATGCAGTGGGCCGGACAGTCATGTGGTGGCAAAGATGCACCTAAATTAGTATGCAGCAACAATATAGGTGTTAATTCATCTCATCATGTGCATCCAAGAGAGACATCCAAAAGCTGGTTACTTGAGGACTGCCTGACCTCTCAAACTCAAACAGCCTATGTGGTCATGACACATATGTGACTGATAGGTACATGGTACAGAGGGCAGGTACTTTGGCAATACCTCATGTTGTTACAGTTTCATACATTTATGTGTCCAAACAATAGTGATTGGCACCAAACATAGATGTTTGTACCCTAGTTGATACCTTTGGACTGCAATCCCTATTCTGATTTGGGCACAAGTGACAATAAATACCAGTCTAAAATGTTAGCGGAGGGCACCTGAGTCCTTAACAAATATGGTTCATGCTCAGATCAGGCACGTAACAATTAGATGTGAAGGAGCACATTTATCACGACAAGGCATGGCACTTCCAAGAACATTTTCCCTACACACCAACCAGACACACATCTGACATATGTGTGGACAACATTGCTAACTTCAATTGACGTGAAGGCAGCACTCATTTTCAGCATCATATAGGGTTTACAAATGTCAGTCTAGCTATGGCGTCTACATATGTAGGTATGATGTTTCAACGTCCATTTTTCACTGGCTATTGTGACCTGTAGAGTCCTAATTGCATCATTAATGTGTCGCTTGTCTGACACAAAGGCGGCACTACATTACATTCTGCTACAGGCAACCGGTATGTGTAGAAAACATGAGCTACCTGACTGCTAGCATTTGTCATCCTTCACATTGTGCATCAATTACCCAGTAGGTTTCCCTAGCATTACACACAGTCAGCTACTTATCTGGCAGATTGGGTAACAATCATCACATGTCACCACACAGCTTTAAATTGTGCACATGTAATTGATCTGTACTCACCAACATGGCCACCAATCCTGGTTCCCAGGTGGTCTAGCAGATCTTGCTCCCTGGATATCAGATCAGCCCAGCGGTGCTTCAATTGATGGTCATTCCTTTGGCTACCATATAGACGCACCAAGTGATGGTGCACCTTCCCCCACCGGACTTTACGGGCCTCCGTGTGATACCCCTGTATCACCCTACCCCCAGCCTCCAGCATGAGTGGGAGGAAATGGCAAACAAGCCATATAAACCTCCTCAATTCCTCCTCACCCATCCTGGAAAGCCGTGGCCTACCAGGCATGTCAGCACTGACAAAGGCGAAAAAGTTGTAGAAAAAGGAAAATGGGGAAATGGGGAAAGGTAGAGTGGGGAAATACAAAGAAAACTTAAGAAGAAGAGCCCAACTATCCCCTATATTACAGTACCCACAACAGACTGACACAGACAATAAATAAAACACTGGACTTGACAAATTAATACAACACAGACTCAGACAGTATTCTACAACAAGCCAATGATGACAAAAGCACAATTGAGATGGTACACTGGACACAAAAGCACTAATACACAGGACAACACTTTGCACACAGCCACACAGTCTAGAATAATCTGAGACTGCAAAGTGAAAGTGAAAGTACACCCACTGTACAGATTCTGTAAACAGGATATCCTATTACATCACATCCTGCATAAAATGGCTGCCGTTTTTTCCCCGCTATGCGTCATATTTTCACGCATACAGCTTGTGCGTCATATTTTTTGACGCATAGGAGTGCAAATGATGCAGAGTCAAAAAAAAATTCATCATTGGTAGATTATATTTGTTTGAGGCATATTTTACAGTTCTAGAGTTGAAAATTAAGCTGCTGCAAAATATTACATCTAATTATGAAAAATATTTTTGACTCTGCATTATATGCACTCCTGTGCGTCAAAAAATATGATGCACAAGCTGTATGCGTGGAAATATGATGCATAATGTAAAATAATGGAGGGCATGTTATGCAGGATATTATGATATCTATTTATGAAATTAATTTTTGACTCTGCATTATATGCACTCCTGTGCGTCAAAAATTATGACGTACGAACTGTATGCGTGGAAATATGACGCATTATGACAAATATGTCTTTCATTTGTCAAATTGAGAAATTAATTTTGTCATGACCAAACGGTGCTAAGTGATACACATTTGGGGTTAGCTATAGCAAATGTCCCTTATATCAAATCAAATCAAATCATTAGCATTTATAAAGCGCGCTACTCACCCGTGCGGGTCTCAAGGCGCTAGGGACAAAGGGGGTGGTTATCGCTGCTCGAACAGCCAGGTCTTTAGGAGTCTCCGGAAAGCGGAGTGGTCCTGGGTGGTCCTGAGGCTGGTGGGGAGGGAGTCAGGTCTTGGCCGCCAGGAAGGAGAAAGATCTCCCACCCGCCGTGGAGCGTCGGATGCGAGGGACGGCGGCGAGTGCGAGGCCAGAGGAGCGGAGGGGGCGGGTGGGGACGTAGAAGTTGAGCCGTCTGTTGAGGTATTCCGGTCCCTTGTCGTGGAGGGCTTTGTGTGCGTGGGTGAGAAGTCGGAAGGTGATCCTTTTGCTGACTGGGAGCCAATGCAGGTGTCTCAGGTGTGCGGAGATGTGGCTGTTGCGGGGTACGTCGAGGATGAGGCGGGCTGAGGCGTTTTGAATGCGTTGCAGGCGATTTTGGAGTTTGGCGGTGGTCCCAGCGTAGAGGGTGTTGCCGTAGTCCAGGCGGCTCGTGACGAGGGCGTGGGTCACGGTTTTTCTGGTGTCGGCGGGGATCCAGCGGAAGATCTTGCGGAGCATGCGGAGGGTGAGGAAGCAGGCGGAGGACACGGCGTTGACTTGCTTGGTCATGGTGAGAAGGGGGTCCAAGATGAAGCCGAGGTTGCGGGCGTGGTCTGCGGGGGTCGGTGCGGTGCCGAGGGCCGTGGGCCACCAGGAGTCGTCCCAGGCGGACGGGGTGTTGCCGAGGATGAGGACTTCAGTTTTTTCAGAGTTCAGCTTTAGGCGGCTGAGCCTCATCCAATCTGCGACGTCCTTCATACCCTCTTGTAGGTTGGTCTTGGCGCTGGCGGGGTCCTTGGTGAGGGAGAGTATAAGTTGGGTGTCGTCGGCGTAGGAGGTGATGATGATGTCGTGCTTGCGTACGATGTTAGCGAGGGGGCTCATGTAGACATTGAAGAGTGTCGGGCTGAGTGATGAGCCTTGAGGTACGCCGCAGATGATCTCAGTGGGTTCTGAGCGAAACGGAGGGAGGTAGACTCTTTGGGAGCGGTTTACGAGGAAGGAGGCGATCCAGTCCAGGGCCTGGTCTTGGATCCCGGTGGAGCGGAGGCGGGTGATTAGGGTACGGTGACAGACGGTGTCAAAGGCAGCCGAGAGGTCGAGAAGAATGAGGGCGACTGTTTCACCGTTGTCCATCAGGGTTCTGATGTCGTCTGTGACTGAGATGAGGGCGGTTTCAGTGCTGTGGTTGGTTCGGAATCCGGTCTGTGAGGGGTCGAGCAGGTTGTTGTCTTCCAGGAAGGTGGTCAGCTGTTTGTTGACGGTCTTCTCTAATACTTTGGCTGGGAAAGGCAGAAGGGAGATGGGGCGGAAGTTTTTCAGGTCGCTCGGGTCAGCCGTAGGTTTCTTTAGTAGGGCGTTGACTTCGGCGTGTTTCCAGCATTCGGGGAAGGTAGCAGAAGAAAAAGAAGAGTTGATGACGGTCTGGAGGTGCGGGGCGATGATGTTGTCGGCTTTGTTAAAGATGAAGTGCGGGCAGGGGTCCGAAGGGGCGCCGGAGTGGATAGAGTTCATGATGGATTTGGTTTCTTCCGTGCTGATGTGGGTCCAGTTGTTGAGGGTGATGGTCGGGGATGTGGGTTCGGTGGTGTTAGGTTGGGTCTGGTGTCCGAAGCTGTCGTGGAGGTCGCTGATCTTGCGATGGAAGAAAGTGGCGAGGGATTCGCATAGATCCTGTGAGGGCGTGAAGGTATTCACAGTGCAATGGTAATGATTGGCCAGAATGGATATTACTCATAATTGTACACATATGTAGGTAATTGCTGATTGCTAATTTCAAAATATGAATGGGATACCAGGATGTATTCCTTAGCAAAAATGTGTCCACATTTATCAAGCTAATCAAAATTAAATAAAGGCCAATTAGGTAGTGCAATTGTCGCCTAAACTTTTTTTGGGGGTAACCATGTCCTATTTACGAGTTAATGTATCTAAAATGTGTTTCACTTTTGACATGTAGGGCACATATGCACCTTATGCATGTGTGTGCTTCACATGTGCATAAAAAATGTATATTTGGTGGGCAGCAGAGGTGGACTTAGGCCCCCAGCACCCTAGGGTTTGCACTTCCAGACTTGCAAATTTATCCAAGGGTTTCCCAAATTCAGTAATGCTAAACCTTCAGCAGCAGGCCAATGGAAGCAAATAGGGTATGATTCACTGTTTGCTATTCTGTAATCCCATTTGCACATTTGACGTTTGCCCTATTGATTCTTTGGAGAATTCTGACATACCATTTTTCATTGATTTTTTGGCTAAATCTCAACGTTCCTTACGTCATGATAGCAAATAGGTTGTTGATGTATGTGGCCCTTTATGCATTACCTGGTTTAGAGGCATGTTTCATTCTTCCCGCTAGGTTACAACTGGGACACTACTGTGATCGGCTGTTTGCAACTATTTTGTTGATTGGATGGTACATGTACGTGTGTGGTCCAATATTGATCCAGTATCAACTGTCAAGGTGCATGTTGTTACTGTAACGTCCAGGTCTCCTCATGAGTTGTGGCAGCTAATTGTGTATCTAATGGGTATCGTTTGTAGCAAAATTTGAGAAAAGCCATTGAGGACATGGTCACCTACACGTGGATGGTCCCACCCTGTCACTGAAGACGTGTAATGAGACTTTCAACTGGGCAACCTTGGTGTGCTGAGTGAGAGAATGTCTCACGTGTCTGGATCCGGCATGTGTCATTGCAACATTTGTACTCCAGTTGGCCTCTGTGGATGGTAATGTATCAGGAAACATCATAGCCTCTGTGCAGAAGTAAATGGCTGGTATTCAGCACACACGACTCATCTTTATTATTTGAACAATGTTACTCAGCGTGTGAACAGTCAGGGTCCTCATATGTGTTGACTTTTCATGGACATTATCTGAGGTTGCTGGTTTGGATGGAGGCCACTTACACCATCAAACACTATGGTCCAGGTCCACTGTCACACTTTGTAGTTTAAGCATTAATGAGGGCCAGACAACGGAAGGGCCATGATTTAGCTATTCAAGGGCACTGTCACAAATCTGATACAAATAACAGTCAGATGATGCAATACTATGTATTTGAGTATACATTGATGAGGCTAATGACAAATTAGTCTCTGAGGTACAAGAGGTTTTGGACAGCACGTGTGGTCCATAGGTGGACCCCAGGTATCTTTAGGGTGACCCACGGACAGGTGCCAGTCAGGCTGACAGGGTGATGGGTCAATCAGGAGCAAGTTCTTTCAGTAATTACATGATCAGTGTTCTGACTAGGACTGGTCAGAGGGAGCAGTAGACAGTTGACATGTCACACTGTGTATGTCCTGTGTTGTTTTGAAGGTGACACATGAACCCTGATAAAGTGTTACACTGCAACATTATTAGCAATGCTTAATGATGTAATTTCTCAAATTCCAACATCTATGCTGTAGGAGGCATCAGCAGGGACGGGGCATGTACATTTGGGTGGTGTGCATGGAGGGGATCACTGGTGTGGCCTCCATCAGTGTCTCACTAGTCCTGTCAGATGAGATTTGCTGAAAATTAGCCTACAGTACCTTTCACAAGAGAATCAATCTACAGGTGATTCCGGGCCTTAAAAACTCCAAGCCAGTGTATTATATGAGCTGAGTTCCATGCAGTGAGATGGTACTATGACAATGGTAGGCATAGGAAAGGGTGTGGCACACTGGATGACTCTTGTGAGTGTGTGTGTGTAGATGAGGGAATCTCAGTGTACACAAATCAGCATTCCAGGGACCTCTTCAGACAGGTGGGGTGTGACCAGCCGCAGGTGTGTGTAATGTTTTTAGAAAAGGGCTTACATGTAGATGGGATGTAATGTGCTGGATGCTTGTCATAGGTGTAGCACTTGTGCTGTGTTTGTTCTGCTTATGTGTAACTCTAGTGACAGATAGTCATTGCAAAGATAGTAAGTAGTTTGAATTACTGTTGCCAAGAGTCTAGTACTACATTCCTGTTCCTGAAGCATTAGCATGTGAACTGCCTGATGTATGAGGCCTGTTTTACCCTAGTTGAGTGATGTTGTTTTAGTTGTGTGCCATCTGCTACGATGATCCATGTTTACTACATGTATGTGTGTCATATGTGTGGTCCTCAGCTATTGACCTTCAAAGGTGAACTGTACAGGATGTCTGTCATTTACATTGTGTGTGTATGTGACCATTCTATGGTGGCCATTACATTTGTAGTGTATTTTTTTGTGTCCTGATTGTTATATTATTATTGCTCAATGAGACAACATTCTTCTTCAGATATTTCAAGCTAAAGGTGGGCAGAAATGAATAGGCCAAACCATAATGTGGTGTTTGTTATCAGTGTTTATTTACAATAGTGCATTAAGTGGTGATGGTGATAATTATGAAAATAAATTATTTACAATCTGTTGGTGCCTACGCACTCCAGCAGCCGTGTTTGGTTGCTCCCCCTCCTGTTGCAGGCCAGCATCCTCCTCTTCTTTGTCTTCAGGCATGTATGGGTGTGGTTCGAGGAGGGGAATGTTCCTTTTTACACAAATGTTGTACAATATTGCACATGTGAGTATGATCCTACAGACCATCTCGGGGGAGTATAGTAGGCTACCACCAGTGATGTCGAGGCAGCGGAACCTTGACTTGAGGATCCCAAAGGTCAGCTCGACAATGCTGTGTGTCCTCTTATGGGCGTCGTTGTATGCCCGCTCTGCAGCAGTACTCGGGTTCCCAAATGGTGTCATTAGCCATGGCTGGATGCTATACCCCTGATCAGCTGAAAGAAAAACACAGAATGGGATCATGTTGATGTAGCTTGCATTATTGAAAAGACCTTTAATGGCAGTAGTTGTCTTGTGTTGTCTGTGACTCTTTTGTGTACTGATGTGACATCCTATACTTGTAGGCTATACCATCTGCATTGTGTTTTTACCTTGGCTGAGCACGTGTTTGTCTGCTAACCGTTTGTCATCAGTATATTTTGTGATTTTCAGTGCACTGTGCCCTCCCTAACATTGTGACTTGTGATACAGGTGTCCGTGTGTCTTCACTGGGGGTGAGATGATAGTTCCATGCACAGTTAATATTGAAAGTGTTGTTATCACGTTCATATGGAGGTACCCTGGACATCCCATACCTTTAGACTTATGCAATGTATTAATGTAAAGGTCATTGTGAGACTTACAATTTGCAAGGTGACATTTAGGCAACCACACTCATTGACGTCTTCACATTAGGCTGTACAGTAATTTCAGATGTGTGACAGGTTCAATGGTGACTTAAGAAACATGGCTAGCGATGTCACGACTTCAGTGTGTTCCTGTCCGCATGTTGCTGTTGTGGTGTATGTGTTGTGTGTCCTAGAGGGTTGCTGTGCAGTGTATATATAAGTAGGTTTTTGTACTTACCAACAAGTAGTCCATTGCCATACCGTCCATCCTGGAAGTGTTGGTTGATGGTAGAGTGACTGAAGATGAATGAGTCATGGACACTCCCAGCATATTTAGCCACTATGTTGGTGATCAATCCCTGGTGATCGACTATGGCCTGCACGTTGATGGAATGTGTGTGCTTCCTGTTGCGGTAGAGGTGTTCAGTTGCAGCAGGTGGCACAAGGCGTACGTGTGTGCAGTCGATTGCACCAAGGACGTGTGGGAAGCCACTGATTGCGTAGAACCCCTGTTTTGTTTCCTGCTGCTTCTGCAGTGTGTTAGGGAAGCAGATGTGGCGGGTGTCAGTTGAATGATGGCATCCAGTACTTTTGGCAGAAATGCGGAGAATGATGGTTGTGATATTCCGCCAACCAGGGCACCAGTTGTTTGAAAAGAGCCACTTGCCAGCATATGAAGTACGGCAAGCAGCTTTGTTTCTGTTGGTATGGTGCGGAGTGTGACAAAAGTGGGGGCCAACTGCTGTTCAATGTTTCGCAGCAGCTGCTGGATGGCCTGCCAGTTCAACTGGTACCTCTGTATGATGTCATGTTCCCTGAGGCCCTGAAGGGTTGTTCTTGGGTGGAATATTCTCTCCTGCCTTCTGCGCTGCCTTTGGGGTCCCTGCTGGTGTTGTTTTAGCTGCTGTTGTTGCTGCTGGGCTCTGCGTCTGCGTGCACGCTGGATAAGAATCACCTCCATGTCTCCCTGTTGCTGCTCTGCTGCTCTGCTGTTTGTTCTGTGTGTTCTGATTAAATACAGGTGTGTTTGCCCCATTTTAACGCCTGCCCTGACCCAGGCGTTAAATTTTGACGCACATCGGGCTGTGCGTCATTTTTTGGCTCCGCCTCCCGGCCGAGCATCATTTTTGCCCGGAAGCATAAATACGACGCATGGCTGTTTGCGTCGTTTTTTGGACGGGAACGCCTACCCTGCATATCATTAACGCATGGCGGGTTGCTGCATCCAAGAAATGACGCACACGGCGGAATTTTGTCGTCCGCAGGCTCGGGCGTCAGAGTTTAAATATGGGGCAACGTTTGCGCTGATTGTGCGTCAAATTTTTGGACGCACAATCGGCGCAAACGGAGTATAAATATGCCCCTTAATGTCTAAGCCTAGTGATGCAGTACTTGTATAACTAAGTTTAAGATAACAGGGATGGGTGCGTGCATTTGTTACATTCTTATTTGAGTCAGCGTGGCACAGGAGCAATTTATAGTGCTACAACAGAATTCCCTGTAGTAACAGGAGTTCTACATCCTCAATTGTGTAATTGCAGATTGTACCGTTTTTTGATTTAGACTGATCAGAAACCCATGTATATGTACATTTATTCAATGACAGTGTGCCTACCCTGCATTTTATGAGCAGAGAACGAGCTAAAAGTGGTACACATGCAGGCATCCATATACATTTCTATTGATGGTGTAGGTTTAGAAGACAGAAACTCGTCAACCAGCTCTCCTGCTCTTGAACTAGAATGATAAGAGTCTATCAAAGTGACCCACAATTTCTCCTTAACAACTGTCTTAGTGTTATTTATTAGAGAGGGATTATTTCAGTACATACCCAGACCTAGAGTACTCAATTGGGCTTTGAAGTAACCTGGTAATGTTTAAACTATTCCCTATGTTTACGACCACCTCCTGTGCAGACCTTTAGGGGCCCAATTCAGGAGCAGGCCACAGTATGACCCAGAAAAGTAGGGGTCTTAGTTTGCCAAATCGCCTGTCCTTCTAAGGCCAGGAAATAGGGGAATAGTTGGAGCACTTCTTGGCAGGTTAAACAAGGATTTTATAAGGTTGTTCTCTTTAGATGTCACCCCACTCGTGTCCCCTGTACCTCATATTTCAGCACAATAAGGAACTGCTGATTGCGCTTTCACCCAAAGAATTTTAAGCACCGGGGATACTGTGTTCGGGGTGGTAGTTTGATAACACTTATTGACTGCCGAGGTGCTATGCAGTAGGGATAATTCCGATTTTAGCAGTTGGGCCTTCACTTGGCAGTTGTATCAAACCTTACTCCCAGATAATCAAAATGGCCTACCTGTTGGAGTTTTATCCCCCACTTGTGGAACCCCCTCTTCAAATGATTTGTGTGCTTTGAGAAACAATGAGCTTTGTTGTGAAGGTGTTCACTTCCAAACTTCGGTGTCACAGTAACCAACAAATCAATTTAGGAGGTTCTACAGCCCAATCAGAGTGCAAAATATTAGCAAGCTGTTGTCTGCAAATAATAACGCTGGGGAGAACCCCACAGGCTGGGACCATCATGAACACAGCGTGTTAAATAGCTGACCATGTCATTAACATACAGAGAAAACATTAGGGGTGCGAGTACGCAGCCCTGCCGCAATCCACTGTCAATGGGAATGCGTTCTGTGAGCTCCTGACTACCCCCCACCTTACATGGGCAAAATTCCTTTTGTGAAGTCAAATGAAAACACCCAATAAGGTTGGCTCTATACCCAATCTAGCCAGAGTGAACCAGAGTTGTTATCTGGGGACTAGGTCATATTCAGATCTTACGTCTACAAAGGCCATGTAAAGGTGGACATTGGAAAGACGCCAAGGGCCATATTTATACTTTTTGACGCAAAACTGCGCTAACGCAGTTTTGCGTCAAAAAAATTTGCGCCGGCTAATGCCATTCTGAAGCGCCATGCGGGCGCCGTATTTAATCAATGACGTTAGCCGGCGTTAGCCGCCGGCGCTGCCTGGTGTGCGTGAAAAAAAACTACGTACACCAGGCAGCGCCGGCGTAGGGGGATATGGAGCTTGGGCGCCAAAAAATGGGGCAAGTCAGGCTGAGGCAAATTTTTCGCCTCAACCCGATTTGCGCCATTTGTTTCGACTCCCAACCCCCATAGAAATGACTCCTGTCTTAGCAAAGACAGGAGTCATGCCCCCTTGCCCAATGGCCATGCCCAGGGGACTTCTGTCCCCTGGGCATGGTCATTGGGCATAGTGGCATGTAGGGGGGCACAAATCAGGCCCCCCTATGCCACAACATTTTTTTTTTAAAATACTTACCGGAACTTACCTTAATGTCCATGGGATGGGTCCCTCCAACCTTGGGTGTCCTCCTGGGGTGGGCAAGGGTGACAGGGGGTGTCCCTGGGGGCATGGGAGGGCACCTCTGGGCTCCTTCCGAGCCCACAGGTCCCTTAACGCCTGCCTTGTCAACGCGCTAAAAAACGGCGCAAAAGCGGGCGTACGTCATTTTTTTTGACCCGCCCACTCCCGGGCGTGAATTTTGCCCGGGAGTGTAAATACGGCGCACATGCCTCGGAGTCAATTTTTTAGACGGGAACGCCTACCTTGCATATCATTAACGCAAAGTAGGTGTCCACGCTAAAAAATGACGCAAACTCCATTGACTTTGGCGCTAGACGCGTCTAACGCCAAAGTATAAATATGGAGTTAGTTTTGCGTCGGAATTGCATTAAAAAAAACTACGCAATTCCGGCACAAACAGAGTATAAATATGCCCCCAAGTATTTCCAGACTGTACAATTCAAGTGGAAGACCTGGTCAATGGTACTAACTTTGGTACGAAAACCTGCTTGGTACAGGGATAAAACCTTAAATTCATCCATCTAGCCTTGTAGCCTGTCAAGTACTTGACGAGAAAATACCTTCTTGAGGTTATCAATAAGGCTTATTGGCCTGTAATTAGTGGAAGATGTTCAGTCTCTCTATCGAAAAATAGGGATTATCTCTGCACCTCACCAGGAAAGATATTTCAGTGATTTTCTCGTACTTAATAATG
This sequence comes from Pleurodeles waltl, assembly GCF_031143425.1. Classification (NCBI taxonomy): domain Eukaryota; kingdom Metazoa; phylum Chordata; class Amphibia; order Caudata; family Salamandridae; genus Pleurodeles; species Pleurodeles waltl. Next base: position 1,020,923,882 of record NC_090444.1, on the reverse strand, counting down.
AATCTGTAAATTAATTTATCCAGAGTATTTCTGAATCCCTCAATATAAATGTAACCTAACATTAACTGATCTATGTTTTTGCTTATTTATTAATTTGTTTAATTTATTGGTGACTTTTAAATAGTATTAACCAGACCTAAGGTTAATTAACAGCTACAGTAAGAGTGAGAAGTTTGTGCATTGTGTAGGCTACACCGGACTGATATAATGTGTAGCTATAAAACCAAAGTATACAAAGAGCATCTGAAAAGAAAGTATTTTGAGGAGTATTTGGCAAATATTACTGGTGTTGAAAGAGGGAGCTGAGATGTTGGAGAGTACAATATCAATTAGCCCTCTTGCACGACACGGGAAAATATTGTTGAAAAAGTCATTACTCTTTGAATATTGCATAATCTGGGTTTGTTCCAATAGCTGGGGTGTGGCATTCCAGACCTTGTGAGCATACTCCGAAAAAGTTTGTGTGAGAGTTCTTTCTCCATAAAGGTTGTGGACCTTCATAGAAATCTGGATCCTACAGAAATTGAGTTTTGTGATCATGTGATAAGGAGTTCTGTTATCAAGAGAATGCGCACAGTGCATGGCATATTAAAAAGGTTTCTGTCTTCCAAGGGTAGTTACTTGAGGATTACCAGAACTGGTATGATATGGTCCAACCTTGTAGATCCAAGCTAATCTTGCTATTTCATGAAGAGCAACATTCAGCAAAAGAAGTTGGAGTCTGGGGACACTGACTAATAGAAAGTTGCCATAGAAAATCCTGCGGATTGTGCCTTGGATTTGAAGTTAACATAAGAAACGAAGGGTTTAACTCCCTGAAGAAATTACAGTGCTATTGACCATACCTATCAGTATTTTTAACTACGTAACCTATGCAGGCACGGAGATTAAAATTTTTGTGAACTTCACATGCAAGAGATTTAGCACATTCTACTATGGGTAGCATGCAGTTAAACATGCGAAAGGCACTGAACTAGCCTTAAACAGGAATGCGGTGATGAAATGGGGAAATGAAGAGCAGTTCCATTTTAGTGGGCTGTGTTTTAAGTGTGGATGGACATCATGAATGGGATTTTATTATGCCTTCAAGGGAGGACACCTGCATGTATAGCGTGGTGCCATCAAAATAATGATGGAAGGACATTTTAGAACTTCTCAAGGGGGCACCTTGGAGGCAAATTTAGATGTTTAAGAGAGTGGTCACTGAATAGAGCCCTGAATGACTTATTGAGCAACACAGGTCGGGAGGGTGAGAGAGCTGGATATTTTTATCAGCTGAGAGTGGTTGTTGAGATAGGATGGCCATCTGACAACTGTTCCACTGAGCCCCTTTAATTTTTTTAAGAGTTTGTTTAAGGGAGAAAAGTGATTGATGGATGTATTGCTAGTCCATTGTCACATTTCTACAGTTCCCCTCTATGTATTCATCTCAATGCGTGCCAGGGGTGTCATAACTCTAAACATATATAGGAAGGTCCCATTATGGTACTCTTATATTCTGATAGCACTGACGTCTCTTGATAACACTGAGTCCCATATTATTGTGATGTGCTGTCTCTAGGATAGTTAAAATGTTTGGGTTTGAATGGGGAGTTAGGGATTACAGAGACTGCGGCTGGAACCTGACGCCAACGCTCCTGATGGATGGAATCTTTTCATGTTAACCTCTCAAATAAATCCTGAATCTTTATACACAAGTGCGTGTAGCAATTTCACACTGGAGACGAGGGTCAAGAAAAACAGTAAAGCGAGATCTCAATAATGCAGTAGCTGAACTTTTCTACTATGGGATATATGGAAGACATTATAAACCTGCCCAGTAAACAAGCGGGCACCACTTCTGGATTACAAATCACTATTGATGAGAAGTCTGTATCGTCATGAGCCAATTACTGTGTGTGTGTCTTTTATTTACATTTCCTCCAGTGACCTGCTCTCCGGCAGCTCATGCCCTGCTTCTGTCTACTGACAGCTCCAACATTTTGCGCTCTGTGACATGAGCTTTTGACACTAGAGCAAAGTCCCCAGCATTAAGCCACATTGCATTGCGATATCTTCAGCTACCATCTTCATTTAGGATCCTTTGGGGCATATTTATACTCCGTTTGCGCCGAATTTGCGTCGTTTTTTTCGACGCAAATTCGACGCAAAACTAACTCCATATTTATACTTTCGCATTAGACGTGTCTAGCGCCAAAGTTCATGGAGTTAGCGTCATTTTTTTGCGTGAACACCTTCCTTGCGCTAATGATATGCAAGGTAGGCGTTCCCGTCTTAAAAAATGACTCCGATGCATATGCGTCGTATTTATACTCCCGGGAAAAAATGACACCCGGGAGTGGGCGGGTCTAAAAAACCTGCATTAGCGCCGGATTTTAGCACCTGGGTCAGGGCAGGCGTTAAGGGACCTGTGGGCTCAGAATGAGCCCAGAGGTGCCCTCCCCTGCCCCCAGGGACACCCCCTGCCACCCTTGCCCACCCCAGGAGGACACCCAAGGATGGAGGGACCCACCCAGGGACATTAAGGTAAGTTCAGGTAAGTATTTCTTTTAATTTTTTTTGTGGCATAGGGGGGCCTGATTTGTGCCCCCCTACATGCCACTATGCCCAATGACCATGCCCAGGGGACAGAAGTCCCCTGGGCATGGCCATTGGGCAAGGGGGCATGACTCCTGTCTTTGCTAAGACAGGAGTCATTTCAATGGGGGTTGGGCGTCGTAAAAAAATGGCGCAAATCGGGTTGAGGCGATTTTTTTGCCTCAGCCTGACTTGCACCATTTGTGGTCGCCCATACGCCATTTTCCCCCTACGCCGGCGCTGCCTGGTGTACGTCGTTTTTTTTAACGCACACCAGACAGCGCCGGCGGCTAACGCCGGCTAACGTCATTGAATAAATACGGCGCCTGCATGGCGCTTCAGAATGGCGTTAGCCGGCGCTAATTTTTTTGGCGCAAAACTGCGTTAGTGCAGTTTTGCGTCAAAAAGTATAAATATGGCCCTTTGTGTTCCAGCAACATTATTGGTGACGATCAATGTCTCATTCTTATAGGAGTATGGCATCTATTGCGCTCTGAACAAGCAATTTCTTCTGATCATGCTCATAATATAGGAGTGTGGCATCTATTTTGTTCAATTGCTATAGACTACTAGTTTTTTGTGTTGCGTCATCTTTAGCGTGTGATGTTTTCATTAACTATTTCAGACAATTTTCACTTGGAGACAATTAAGGATCTTGGATCAATTCCTCCACATGTTGTTGGCAACAGTTTCTGGACATTTGTAGGTTAATCTTTCCTTCCTTTACAGACACTCTCAGTTATCACTTTGAATACTGGTAATTGGGCCCCAGGTATCACTTCGAATACTGTTTTTTTGTGTGTTTTCTTTCACTTCTACATATGAGAGTATTGTTTTTTTGTTTTGGCATCATGCAGAATATAATTGCACCTCCATTTTTTCTTTCTTCACCCGATGATCCTCCCATACCTTGGCAGAAGTGGAAAAAGGGTTTTAACTATCGTTCCAGAGTTTGTGGGAAATCTCCAAGTGCAGAACGAAAGATGTTGTTGCTTATGCATTGTTTGGTTCCAGAAAGGCAATATGTTTTTGAACATCTTCCAGACCTTTCTTGTGAGGAACCTAGCATCTTAAATGAGTAAGCGATATGTTTTAGAAAATTAGATTTACATTATCTTTCTAAGTAGAATACTGTTTAAGATCGTTACAATTTTGGAAAAAATATGCAATGGTTGGGTAAGTCATATATTGCTATGTTAAAGAAATTGACATCTACCTGTAATTTTGGGCCAGCAGCTGAAGAAATATTGCATGATCAATTCATGATAGGTTGTACTTTGGAGAAAGCAAGGGAAGTCATGAGTCAAAAAGATAATCCTTTGATCAAAGAAATACTTACTATAGCTAATTCTTGTGAACATTTGCAACCATGTGTAGAAAGTTATTTGCAAGAACTTGATTTACAGTGATAAATAGGATTATGAAGGTTTGCAGGTGGCGAAGACAGAGACACGATCTAAACTAGAGCCTACATCATGTGGTAGACAAGAGCTAAAATGTGTGAGAAAATTACAAGGGAAATTCTTTATCTGTGGCAATGTGGGACATGTAGCTAATTTTAAGGAATGCCCTTGGTGGAAATCTATGTGTAAAGCATGTGGAAAGAAAGTCACTTCACAAGCTGCTGTAGGCCTGCCAAAGATAAGTAGAAAGTGAAGGAGGTGTTTTATAACTCTGATCAAGTGTATGGAGATGGTTTTGTAGATTAAGGACAAGATGAATGAATGCCCATTTCCTGAAGTACAGATTAATGGAATTACAGTTTAAATGTTCTTTGTTTTCAGTGCAAAAGTAAGGTAAGTACCTAAGACATTTTTTGAAGAGAAATTGAAGCAAACAGTAAAGCTGATAAAAACAGACATAAGACCCAAAGGATACAGTGGGTAACCAATTAAACTGCTAGGATACTTTTGGGGTATCATTGAGTTCGCTGATAGGCTAACCCCTGTTAAAATCTATGTCTTTATCACAGGAGATTCTTTATCAGTTGGTTCCGCCAGAGTGATTAAGCAGTATACCTTGGCCCCAACAAAACTCCTTCTGTCAAACTGAAGGAATGTATTATGGTTGATGAGGTGGTAGGCAATCCTGTAGCTCAACACAACTATGAGGACCAATTCCCTCAAGTTTTTAGAAAGGGTCTGGGATGATGAGGAATTATGTTCATTTCATAAAACTTAAACCTGGTTCTCTACCTAAAGTGAGGAAGGCGAGGAATGTGGCCATCATGGTAAGGGAGACATTGAGAAAAGAATTAGAGGAACTTAAAAAATGGGATGATTCAGGAGGTGCAAGTGACTGAATGGTTGGAGCGTGTGGTGAAGGCTCAAAAAGCAAATGTGGAAGCGAGATTATGTATTGGGTTAAGGGAACGAAACAAGGCTATTGTTGTTGATCACTATACTCTAACATAATGCCGAAGTTGTGTGGTTGAGATGGTGCAAGACATTCTTCATCGCTAGATTTGACATCAGGCCACCGCCAGATCTCATTGCATCCAAGACCTCAGGAGTTGACATCTTTCATCACACCATTGCCAACCTATCAATTTTTACGCATGTCTTTTCAGCCTCATTGTTTTTCCAAAGGGTCATACAGCATATTTTGAAAGAGGTTGATTTAGTCAAGGAATATCAAGATTAGCTATTAGTCTATGGAATGAGTCAGGAGGTACATGATGTTAGATCGCAAGATGTCTTGAAGAGACTAAGAGATGGTGGTCTGATGCATAAGTTGGATAAATGTAAGTTTAATATGTTGGAAATAGTTAATTTGATTACGTCGGAGGGCATACGTCCCAAAAATAATTTGGTAAATGGTATTAAGAAAATGCCTAGCCCTTGTAACAAATATGAGCCTTAATGTTCTTGGGGACAGCATAATACTACAGTAAGTTTGCTCCAGACTGTGCATTGTATGAGGAATTTGTTGAAGAAGAGTGTGAAATATTTGTGGTCAGAAGATTGTAAGAAGGAGTTCAAAATATTAAGCTTAACTTGTGTACATCTTTGAGCTTAGGCAGCTTTGAACAAGAGCAAAAATAATTCTAATGACGGATGACACCTTGAAAGGCCTTGGTACAGTTGTGGAATAGGTATTTGGTGGGAAGGAAAATATTATCATGCGTATTGCTCTTGGGATGAAAGGAATTGAAGTTAATTAATCAGTCATTGAAAAGGAGGCCCTAGATGGGTATTGGGCAGTGAGAAAGGTGATTTCTTTTTTTGCAGGGCAGCCTCTTTGAGATTAAGGTGGATCATAAGCCGTTAACGGAGGTTTTCACCAAAAAAGGGATTGATTCCATCTCTAGCAGGATATGTAGATGGGTGGTGGAGTTGCAGGAATTTGACTTTATTTTGCCATATTTCCAAGGTGCTATGAATACTGTAGCAGACTGCTGTTCTAGAATGTGGGTGGAAGAATCTGAATGTGGAGGTTTGTACAGTGAGTTTTTGGATGGTGATTTTGGCAATTATAGTGTTAAAGTGTGTTTACTCACAAGTGCCATTACACTTTTAGATTAGTGGAGAAAAGAACTAGAAAGTGCAAAAAAAGGGAGCACACTGCCTCACACTCCAGCAAAAAGTTGGCCCCAATGCATCTTGGTAAATGCAGTCAGATTCATTTCACATTATCAAAAGTAATCAAAGTCTTTCACCTTAGTAGGTGCAGCAAGTGCTGTGTATCTCTGGACACGTGTTTCTGGGTTTCGCCCGTCATCAGCAGAGAGCAGCAGCATATTTTGTGGGGTTGCTTGAAATGCCACTTTCAAGTAAGCGTTAAATTTGAACTGCATTTACCACGATGCAAAGGGGCGAACTCGACTGGGATGTGAGGCAGTGTGCTCCCAACCCGCCTTCCTGTTAAAAGGCTCCCTTGAGCCACTGAGCTGACGAGCTCTGGAGATTCACCTGTGAGCCTGTGAGTGGTACTAGACCTGAGACGATTTTGGCAGCATTTCCAGCAACCCCAGATATTTTTTGATGCTTTCTACTCTCTACTGATGAAGGGCAATTACCCAGAAACACGTGTATAGAGATGAACAGCAATGACTGCACTAACTTTAGTGAAAAACTACGGACACTTTCAAGTAAGCGTTAAATTTGAACTGCATTTACCAGGATGCAAAGGGGCAAACTCGACTGGGATGTGAGGCAGTGTGCTCCCAACCCGCCTTTCTGTTAAAAGGCTCCCTTGAGCCACTGAGCTGACGAGCTCTGGAGATGCACCTGTGAGCCTGTGAGTGGTACTAGACCTGAGACGATTTTGGCAGCATTTCCAGCAACCCCAGATATTTTATGATGCTTTCTACTCTCTACTGATGAAGGGCAATTACCCAGAAACACGTGTATAGAGATGAACAGCAATGACTGCACTAACTTTAGTGAAAAACTACGGACACTTTCAAGTAAGCGTTAAATTTGAACTGCATTTACCAGGATGCAAAGGGGCGAACTCGACTGGGATGTGAGGCAGTGTGCTCCCAACCTGCCTTCCTAAGAACTAGAAAGTGATGAGGATTTATTGGAGGTGATTTGTAAATTGAAAGAGGGGTAGAAGTTCAAAGGCAAATGTGATGCTAACATGAAAGGACATTGGCAGACCCCAGTGACTGTGCTCTCGCCTCTAAAGTTGGTTGCTGGTAAACTTTTTACCCCCACAATTGGCATACGGGTGCACCCATGTAAGTCCCTAGTATAAGGTACTTAGGTACCCAGGGCATTGGTACACCAGGGGTCTCCCATTGGCTGCAGCATATATTGTGGCACCCATGGGATGCCATGCAAACTGTTTCTGCAGACCTACCATTGCAGCCTGCATGAAATGGTGCATGCACCCTTTAATCACCGATCCCGGTCACTGCACTTAGACACTATAAGTCAACCCTCTGGTAAGCCCCTCAGCCAAAGGGCAGGGTGCATGTCCCTAAGTGTGAGGGAACTCCTGCATGAGCAGGGTGCCCCTACAGACCACAGGCCCATTTCCTGACTCTGTAGGTGTGGGGAAGCCATCTTAAGGAACATAGTGAACACTGGTCAACACCAGTGGTCCAACTACATAATGAGTTCTCCAAACCTAGGCATGTTTGGTATCAAGTATGTTGGAATCACACAACTACACTGATTTCAGTGCTAGTTGCATGATACCATGTACTTTGGGGGTTCCATGGAGGATCTCCCAGTTTTGCCTGTTCAGCCTTGCTGGGTCTAGCTGCCAGCCCACTCTGCTGCTGACTCCAGCCACTGGAGGCAATATATATACACACGCATATCGAAGATCAGCCCCTGTCCTGTAACTCCTGTGACGTTGGACTTCTGTTTTGTTGTGCTGCTGAGGCCTCCTTGTGACTCCCTGTGTCCATCACCTGTGGGTCACTCATGGGGGCTCCAATGACTTTTGGTGGCCTTCCTGCATGCTGAGGGATAGCCCTGACTCCCCCTCATGGATAGAGTCTCCTGGACCTTGCTGGTCCCCAAAGCTGTGCAAATACTTCTTCAACTCCTGGTTGCATTTTCCAGTGCTTTTTGGTGACCTGGTTGGTCACTGACCCTTCTGCAATTCGGCAACCATTAAGAGATGACTCTTAGGTGACTCCTGGGATCTTCTGGAGCTCCTGGACCCCTCATCTGGATTTCTTCTTCCACCGACTTGCAGGAACTTTACCGCTAGGAAGTGGGCATTGCCACTTCCACCACATTGGCATCTCCAAGGGTGCTGGACTCTGTCTCTTTCTTTTTCAGTGCCTCCACATCCCGAATCCATCCTTGGATTCCACTGGCCTGGTCCACAGGTCGTGACAGCAGCTGGACAATCCAAGGCTTCCACAGACTTCCTGAGAGAGTCCCTTCTCCCCTCTGCATCAGGTCCCTGGTGTAGGTACTCCTGTGTTCTGGGTATCCTGTGATGAGGGCACTCTCCAACCTTGCTCTTATCTGCTGGTTTCCTAGAGGTCTACTGGGAAGGGTCCTGAATCACACAAACTCCAACCACAACTCTCTATGTTAGCCCATGGGACGACTGGGTGGTTAACTACCTTGCACGTGATCGTTGGGGACACTTACCATACTTACCTCAGGTGTTTTCATTTACCCCCAGCCCCTAGCTAACTACCACACTTACATTGGCTGGGTTCACTATTTCACCTTCCACTTTCTTAGTATATGGTTTTGCCCTCCCATAGTGCCCTGTATATTTCATGCTATTTCTGTTGTTTATTTTGGATATATACTGTGTGTGGATATCTCCAAAGGGAGATATACAAATGCTAGTCTAGTAATAGTGCTAGAATAAGGTATCCTTTATTTTTGGAACACTTGTGTGATTCTTTCCTGTGAGTGAATTCTCTCTGACAACTGTGGTACTGCAAGTGCCTTACATACCTCCTAGTTCAGCTTCTGCTACTCACCTCAGCTATCCCTAGATATCTTTTGCTATCTGGACACCTAATCACTATCACTAAGGGTTGCCTGATCTCATCATAGGGTGCCACACCATAGGTGTACACCATAAACTGAGCCACCCTCCTACACCCTATATGATACTAAATGCAACATGGCCCTAGAGTCCCCCCAAAATATCTCTTGTATTGCACGATTCAAGAATATCCAATATATGATATTTCACATGGCCCATCTCACACCTTCTAGCTGAATCACATATTTCCCATGGCGTATATTACATGCCCCAGATGCTAGTCCCACGCAGGCGACCTTCAGCACATGATGTGGTCATGCCCCACCTTAACTTACTATTGGAGCGCAATACACAATATCTTGGCTACCAAAACTGAGCTCTCCACACTGAACACCTGGGAGGCAAATGCCCCTGTAATTTACAAATGGGGAAAGACCCAAAAAGTGCAAGCATGATTCACAAATCTCACCCTGCAGTTGGCTAAGCAAACCCTCACCTTGCACTGGAGAGCCAATCAATCCCCATTTATCTCACAATGGGACAGAGAACTTCTCCACTGGCGAGAAGCAGACAGCACCACCCTAGACTGGAAAGAAGCCCAACATCTCCACAAATGACCAATATCTGCAGTAAAGGACACCATGTTCATACAGTTCTGGGAATTGACACATGAAGCCTCCTCTCTCTTATAAGCCTCCCCACCTATTTTATGTAATGTTCTCCACTGGGCCTGCTGCCCCCACCCATTCACTCAACATATACAAAGAGTCCCTCTGCTGGATCTCTCACAAGAGGAGGACCTAGTTGACTGTGTAGGTACCCCAGATGCCACCATCCCCAGGGACCTCTTGTCGGCATATAGGGCCTGATTACAACTTTGGAGGAAGGTGTTAATCCGTCCCAAATGTGACGGATATACCACCAGCCGTATTAGGAGTCCATTATATCCTATGGAACTCGTAATACGGCTGGTGGTAAATCCATCACATTTGGGACTGATTAACACCTCCTCCAAAATTGTAATTAGGCCCATAATCTCTCCCTGAGCTCACCCCTTCAACTCTTGCTACCATCCAGTTACCCCTCTCCTTGCAACTTCCCTCTCCCCCTCCTTCTTCCTTCCTTAAAGTTCAGAGGTCCATAAATATTGTCATTCCGCATGGGGGCCCTGAAACACGTCACACCTGGCCTAGTTACATACGAGCAGAATTCCCATGCAATGTTCCTCTATGAAGGTCTTGCCATACCGTCTTGATGTATGTTTGAATGTTTAACTAATTGCAATGCATAGATTGGATATGTTGTCCCTACGAATAGTCATAATTATTCATCTATGGTTTCCTTTTTCTCCTTTTTCCTTATTCTCTCTACTGTGCCTGTGAATATTACTCAAATGCCTTAAAACCTCAATAAAAAGTGTTTTAAAAAAAACCTGAATGGGTATTGGCATGTGAAAGATGAACTTTCCTTGGAGGATGTTTTACTCATGAGAGAAACTGACTTGTGCCACCTGTCAATTTGAGGATGAAGTTGATTTAATGTTCTCATGAGAGTCATCCATGCATATCCAAGATAAAGGAAAGTGTCTGAGAGATTTACTGGTGGCCTGCTGTGGATTTATTGATAGAAAAAGTGGTAAGGGATTGTGTTGAGTGCAGGAAAAGTAATACCATTTTTAAATGTATGATTCAACCCATGGTGATCAGGGAGCTGGGGTCCAGACCCTGGGTGTATGTGGCCCTAGATATTATAGGTCCTACTAGGATTTCTAGTACAGATGGGTATATCATAGAGGTATATCATAGCATATTTGGAATGTTTACCCAATGGCCTGAGGTGAAAATTGTAATCTCTGTGGAGACGTGTGACATAATCAGATTTTTAGAAGATCTCTTTGTAAAATGAGATTTTCCCACTATTTTATTGGTGGACATTGGTATACAAATAGCATCTAATGCCATGGAGGAGTTTTTGGGGGTAAGGTGAATCAAACAGAAAAACTGAGTTATATCATCCAGAGGCCAATTGCATGATAGAACACTTTAACAAAGCACATAAGGAATCTATGAAACATGTTTTGATTAACAGGTTGAACTGGATTGAGGAGTTTAATAGGAAGGTGTGGGTTCACAGGTTAACTTCACATTCCACAACTGAGGTTCTACTCTTTGAGTTGTTTAGGAAAATAGCTCTTAATAACCTAATGTGGCCATCAAGGGTGATTAAAAGAGAATACAATGTGTGGATGGTGTTTCTGTGGAAGATGCTGGTTGGATGGAAAGAGAGAAAGATAAAATTAGAAAAAAAGGTGGATTATGAGAAGCACATGGCTGTTAAAGGAACAAAGGTGTGTGTTGGTGATTGGGTGAGAGTAAAGAAACAGAGGAAAGTGGGGTTCATTGACAAGTTCAGCCAGCCCTGGAATGTAATAAAACTTTGCAAAAATGCTATCAAGACCTTCGTTCACAGTACTTGGAATCTGGGGAGAGTTACTGTTAGGGCTTCGGTTCAGAAAAGGACAGTTTTTCCAAGGACATGCAGGGAGGCAGAAGGAAGAGCTTATGTGAAGCTACTTTTGCCAAGGATGCTAAGGTCAAGCAAGATGGCAGGAGGCAGAGCTCCTGTGTTGGAAAAGACCATCCTATCTGGAAGATTTTATTTGAATTTGATTGGAATTTGCTTTGTCAATTACTATTAGCAAGTCCATGTATGGTTGTCAGAGTATGCACCCAGAATAAGCAGGAACCACAAGTCATGGTAAGTCAGACACACTAAAAGATAACCTGTGCTCACCCTCTGGTAGCTTGGCACAGAGCAGGCAGCCTTATTTAAAGAGGCAATGTATAAAGTATTTGTGAAACACAACCACAGTAACAAAATGAAGCTACACACCAGGTTAGAAAAATAGACAATAATTTTATAAATAAACCAAGACCAAAAAGGCAAAACTCAAATGAGTAGTAGTCAAGTTATGATTTTTTAAAGAATAAAAAGAGTTTCAGCACTTAGGATAAATAAGTGCCGATGGGGGTTATCTGGTCACACTGGACCGGGGCAAAGTCAAAAGTGCATACCAACTGCAATGGAGCACATGGCGGGGATAAGAGCCATGCCCGGTGAACAGAGTACCTTAACCCTGGTCACACCAGTGAGATGTAGGGAACTGATGCAAGATGCATCGAGCTAGACCTGCAGTTGAGGTAATGCATTGATTTTCCATATCAATGGTGATGTGTCAGTTCCGAGGCCGAAGGGCTAAGCTGGGATGCATTGGTTCTGAAGTACGATGCCCCAGGTTTCTCAGCGCAGTCAAGGGAATGCGCCAATCTCTTCAAGCTGCTGCGAAGGTGATGCACAATTCCGGGCATGGGGGTCTCGAGGAGATGCGTAGATGCAGAGGGTGATGCGCCAGTTCTGCTCCTGCAACTGGGTCGATGCACAGGTTCTGCTCCAAGCAGACTGGAGGTATGTTGATTGCTCTGATGCAACTATCTGGGTCTACTTCCAGTGAATCAAGCACAGGGACAGGGGTAGAGACTTTGATATCGCTGAGTCTCAAGCAACTGGAGACAAGCCAACAAGCCCTTAGAGATCACTTCAGTTGCAAGGCAGAGTCCAGCTCTCCCTTAGCAGGGTCAGAGAGCAGCAGGCAGCAAAAGAGCACAGCAGATAAGCAGTCCTTCCAGGTTATCAGTCCAGCAGGGTAACAGTCCTTGATGCAGCACAGCAGTTCTTTCACAGAGTCCAGTTTGTAGGTCCAGAAGTGTTTGATTTGGTTGGGTCAAAGACCCAGTACTTATACTCAGTTGTGCTTTTGAAGTGGGGTGACATCAGTAGGGGGCAATCAGTCCCTGGTGTGGGGACAGGCACTGCCTATTCAGGTGTGTCAGCCCCTCCGACCCTTCCTGCCCAGGAAGAGCCATCAGAATGCAAATGAGTGCTCAGTCACACCTAATCTTCCCGTGTTTGTGGCGGTCTAAAGGGAATGCACAAAGTGAGGCTGTCACCCACCCAGGCGTATATTGGAGACAGGCTGCAGGCACACAGAGCTGTTAGAGCAGAGAAATGCTCACTTTCTAAAAGTAGCATTTCTGAAATAGTAATGTTAAATCCGACTTTAGCAGTAAGGAAGATGTATCATTACCATTCCAGTTATATGAAACAGGACATAGCTACCCATTCACAATCAGAATTTACAGCTTAAAAATGTAATCAAGAATTCCCTATGTTAACCAATGAGAGGAGTAGGCCTCAAAGTAGTGAAAACGAATTTGAGTGTTTTTCAGTACTAGGGCATGCAAAATGTAAAAGTTCATGCATGCACAGCACCCTGCCCTATGAGCTAACTAGCGCCTACCTAAGGGGTGATTTAAGTATAATAAAAGGGCAGTTTAAAGCTTGGCAAATGGTTTTAAATGCCAAGTCGACCTGGCAGTAAAACTGCACACAAAGACTGCAGTGGCAGACCTAAGATGTTTAAAGGGCTACTTGTGTGGGTGGTACAAACAGCTCTGCATGCCTAATAGTAGAATTTAATTTAAAGGTGCCCTGGGTAGATGGTATACCACTTTACAAAGGACTTAAAAGTAAATTAAATATGCTAATTGTGTATACACCAGTGTTACCATGTTTAGGGAGAAGGTCATGCCCTTTAGCACTGAACAGCAGTGGTAAAGTGCTCTGAGTCCTAAGGCCAAAAAATTAAGCAAAAGGATGAGGCAAGCATGCAAAAGGGTGGGGGGAGACCACCCAAAGGCTGAGAGGTCTAACAATTACCTCTTTGTATTGTTTTGAATGTAATTTCTTTGGGGTAATAAAACTATGTATATTTTAGTTTATTAAGTGAGAGGTGTGGTATTCCGATACTATTGATAGCACTGAGGGGCTCATTTGCAAGCCCCTTGCGCTACAGTACCATCATTTTTTTTAGACTATGGCAGGACAAAACAGTCGCCCACCCTGCTCCATATTTGCAAACTGGTGCAATGTCACCATGGCACCAGTTTGTGAACCCTTGCACCACATTATTCCTGCTCTAGGTATAGTGCATGCAAGGGAGTCGTTCCCCCACAGGGAAGCCCCAAAAATGGCGCAGTGAAATCTACAAGATTTCACTGCGTCTATCTTGCATCATTTTTTAACTCCTCCCCTAGGCACTAGGCTCTTTTCAATGGGCCTCCCCGAGCTTTGCTGAACTAGCGTCAACATTTTTGATGCTAGTCCAGCAAAGCATCACAACAGCGTGAAAAATTAGCAGTTGTGCTAACAAGAGTCCTGATGCACTGTTTTATAAATATAGTGCTTCCATGTTGTCATTAGGGGGCGCAGTGCGACGTAAGGAAACTGGCTCATCAGAGCTGATGCACCAGTTACTTTTAAATGACGTCCAGAGTTCTGTTGTTAGCACTGAGTTCTAGAATACTGCGATGTGCTTGCTGCCTGTAGGATAGTTAGAATGTGTGGGTTTGATTAGGGAAGTTGGCGGTTAAAGATACTGTGGCTGGAAACTGACACGGATATCCCAGATGAATTGGTTCTTTGCATGTTAATCTCTGAAATGAACCTGTATCATTTTCACAGTCCCGTCTACCCAACCATGTAGGCCTTTGTGTCTAATGGCCTGATTTAGAGTTTGGCAGACCAGTACCATATCACAAAAGTGATGGTTATTTCATCCGTCTTATTATAAGTGCCCTAGGATATATAGCGCAGGTAAACAGGATATCCGTCTTGTTTGTGATGGAGTAACTTACCCACCAAACTATAAATCAGGCAGTAAGTCTCCTCATGAGTGCCTCAAAGGTCATGCTTAAGAAGAGGCCACCATTGTCTGTGCATTCCCAGTCTAGGCATCTAGGGTGGTTTGTCATTACTTTGCCTAGATAGCTCCACCTGCATCAACTCCCAATTTGGCACTTGATCTCCATGCTCCAGAGAGCTGCCCAACTTCCTCAAAGCTGCACAATAATCTGTTGCCTGTTCAAAGATACATTTGTGCAGTGCCATAGGAAAATCCGAGCACTCGTTTTTGGTGATTTGAACTTATTTTTCATCATAGACTTTTACACAGAGCAAGAGAGAGAAAGGCAGGTAGGGATGAAAAAGGTGTAAAAATTTGATAAGAAGACAGAATCAGTAGGGTTGTGGAAGAAAGCGGCATGAGATGGAATTTTGGCTCTCATTATGACATTGGCGGTCCCACCACGGGACTGCCAGTGCTGCAGGGAGGAAGCCACTGCCATGCTGGTGGCACCCCCCCAGCTGTATTACAATGTTCCCAACGGGCTGACTGGCGGGAACACTTTATTACAACATTTCCTCTGGGCTGGAGGTAGGAACAGTGCTATTGTACTGACCTCGGAGGTTGCGTATTCTGAGAGTGCTCGGACGGGGAGCCCTGCACTGCTCATGTCATGGGCATGGGCAGTGCAGGGCCCCTCAGTGGCCCCTGGCACAGGATTTCCACCAGCCTTTCCATGGTGGGGTGGCAGCCATGATAAGGCTCGGAGAAAGCTAAGTTGTAATCAGCATCGCAACACTGAGTTCAGTGCCACCATGGCTGACCACAACTCAGACCTCCATCTAACCATCGGGCACCACATTCCTGGTGGTGATGGCGGTCTTTAGGAGGTCCCACCTGCCAGGGTCGTAATGAGGCGATGGGACTATGAGGAGTGTGGCAGTCCCACCACCACCATGAGTGTGGCGATCTGAAGACCGCCACACTTGTAATGAGACCATAACACTAAGCAGAATTGGTATTTGTCAGCCACTGCATTTGGCAGCACTAGTAGTGGCTCCAAACGTTTTTTGACCCTGTACTTATTTTATTGTTTAGATTATGCACTCAGTCCTTGCACATAGATCATTCTCCCCACGTGGTAAATCTAAGGCCTGCTGTTCACTTACACAACATGGTGATCCTGAACTTTGCAAGCAGAAATACTGGGATAGTTAACCTGCACTCTGGACTCCCACTCACTGGGCCAACCAGCAGCCTCAGCTTTGTCAAAGTCAAAGTCAAAATAAGCTTTATTCGATTTTACATAAAAATGATAAAAGCATACACAATAATAATTTAAGAAGAAATTGAAACTAACAAAATCTTTAAATTGCACATGGCATTAGAAGCAATAAAAATCATAAAAAATCTAGCAAAAACAGTCTTAAAACCAATATATTAGATCTGTATTGTTTTTCTATATTTTATCCCAGCCCATAAATATCTAGACATAACATTGCAAATATATATAGATGTCAAGATTTGTGAGAACAAATATGAGCACCGACATTGTACGAAATCAAATGACCATTCGTCTTAGGAAAACTCAGCAAACAGTGCAATATCTCCAATCTAAATTGTGTTCAAACAAACCTGTGCTGAGCGTTATTTACGTCTTTTAAATAAGGTTGCATTTCATAAGTTATTAACACCAATTGTTTTTTAAGTACACTGGGCTCTGGGAGTTCAGCAGACAATCTTGACTCCTCAAGTATGGATGTTGTAGTTGAACTGTTGCTCTAGGCAAGACTGCTGGTTTAGAGATAACAGCACTTTTGTTTGTAGGCAGCTAGGCCAATCCTATAACAAGTTGCAACTGTCGGCCCAGTTCTCCTAGCTCACAAGCAGTACCTAACCAAAACCTCAAACAGTAAAAGGTGATTTCTGGCAGCCTTCATGCATGGACTCTAGAATGCGACATCTCAGGGGAGGTGTGGTTAAAAGTACCCTTTTCTCACATGAGCAAAAAGTCTCAGTTACACACAGGCAATGAAGGAGACGCAGTAAAATTTTCAATAGGTTTTATTATCAAGACTGCAATCTACTATAAAATGCATGAGCGGCAATGATTAAGATAACGAACAATGCGAGAAGCAGAATTGTAAATATGAGAGTCATGATTACAAAGACCTCCACCATGTTACAATCACATGAAATGTAAAATAGGCCCTAATACCCTAACACGGAGAACCTAATCTCTAACCTAAAGAGAGCTAGGTGTGATTTACCTAATCTGCCAGTACCATGTCCGCGAGAAGAGCCCCCAACCCTCGTTACCTTGGAATGAGGTCTCTAGATCAGACTCCGTGGTGACATGAAGGCTGGGTCTGCATCAAGGTGACTTGTAATATAGCTAGCGTGGATGGCATCTGATAGGAATCCCTCTGATAACCTTGTGGTGTGAGCTGTATTATTTATACAGATCTTGTGGGACCCCCTGACGCAGGTATGTTCCCAAACAATAGATAAAAGTACATTATGTTCCTGTCCCACATAAGTGGGAAAGGGACATGATGTGAATACCTACTGATATCACTTGTCTTTGACGCTGAAAGTGACGCCTTCACAAAGTGGCAGTGATAACATGAAATCAAAACATCTTCCTAACTGTAAACATAGCAGCCATCTAGGAAGAAATAAATTAAATAAATGCACTGAAACAGAGCAGGCTAAGTAGCTTAAAAGTCACTAGGTGATGGGGGCACAGATCTGCAAGCCAGAAGGCTAAACAAGCTCCTGATTCCCAATAAAATTAAATAGGATCCACCACAAGGACAAGCACTTGTTTTTTAAGGTCTTTCTCACGCCATGGTTTCAAGCTTTTCGAAATATTCCGAATGCCCCAGATCACCCATGAAGATTTTAATATAGTTTAGCCACAGAACATTTAATGCAAAAGCTGATCTGTGACAATCCCTGATTAGCTCACGATTAAGCCCAGTATACTCAGAAGTCCAGCTCTTGTGCCACAAAAGAATTGGCTGGATCTTTGCTATGTCACTTATGAAAGATACTCCTACCTCAGTGTGACAAACATATGAGGGGCTACTAGTGGGGAGAGAAAGAAGATATCTTAAAAATGCATTTCTATCAATTGCAGAACAGGACAATTGGCACATCCCCAGAGACTCACCCCGTATAATGCTGTGGACAAACACTTAGAGCCTCATTACGAGTTGGGCGGTCTTTTGGCAAGACAGCTGTGGTGGCAGCTGCCAAAAGACCTCCATATTGGCGGTAATCAGAACGCTGTATTATGACTCACACTGTGAAAACTGCCAAAGAACTGCAAATAATCTGAAACCACCAGGACACTGAAGGACGGAAAAGAGGCAGTCCCACCACCAGTACTGCCAGCCAGACAAAAATGCACCCACCAATTATGAGCCACAAATCACAACAGTTCTTCTTCCTTGGCGGAAAACCATTGGCGGTGCGAACACCACACTACATTGATAGTTTGAATACCCCGCACCTGACACACATCCACACACCCGACACACCTACTCACTGTACTATATAACACAGCCCTACACAACCCACAATCATTTGCAAACAGAATGCCATTCAGATACTCTGAGAAGCCGTAATATAAATGTAGCTCTTTTACTCTATAAACACACATACACATCCCACTCAGCACACATCCCAAATTAGCACAACTATCACAATACACACATCACCAGCACCCACAATCCGCAATGACTGTCTTCAACTCACATCTTAGCACCCACAACTCACCAATTACTTACCACTGTACCCTTACACTCACAACACCCACTCACACTGTCTAAACAACTGCTACCATGTCCCCACAAAAACACCCACGTTTCACTGATGACTAGTTAAGAGTCATGGTGGATGAAATTGTCAGGATAGAGCCACAGCTCTTTGGAGAACAGGTCTGACAAACATCTATTGCCAGGAAAATGGAGTTGTGGCAAAGGATAGTCAACAGGGTCAACTCTGTAGGCAGTCATCCATGCACAAGGGATGACATCAGGAAGAGGTGGAACAACCTATGGGGTAAGGTCCGTACCAGATAGCCGTGCTGAAGGCTGGTGGTGGGCTTCCACCTTCTACCCCACAGTTCACATGATGGGAGGAGAAGGTCTTGGACATACCTCATCCTGAGGGCCTAACAGGAATACTTGGGGGTCTGGAGTCTGGTAAGTACGCACAACATTAATGTGACACAATTGACTAGTCCTTCATGCTTCCCCACTACCCAAATCCTCCCTATTTAACTATTGTAGCCACTACACCTCTCACCTAATCACCTAATGCCCCTCTCTGGCATGGTACCTCCCCACGTAGCCTAACTGCCTTCACAGCCCTTAAAAATGGCACGTTAACTACAGGCTGATCAGATCACTACAACTCCCAGAATGCACTAACCCATTATTATGAAAACCTGGATTGTGAACATTACATCACGTTATGCATGTATAAATAAAATACAAGCTACACCATTTAGATTGTTCTAGTGAGGACCAATACATGGCAAAGACAGTAATGCAATGGCACACTCACAATAGCAACCAAAGCAAAACACAGCTACAGCTGAGTAACCATTCCCAATGGCCACAGATCAAATATTCCAAACCAGAAATAGAAAGATCTGGATTGGAAAGTAAGATGGCAGAGTCGATGCACATGCACAACATATATTTACAGGAAAATTTCCCCAGCATACTCACATACTGTGTTCCGACTAGGACACCATGGTGCATTGTGCAGCTTTAATCTGTGACATATAGCAAGCCTGACTATTCACTAGGGGCCAGATGTAGCAAACGTTTTGCGACTCGCAAACGGCAAAATTTGCCGTTTGCGAGTCGCAAAACGCGTATCCCAATGCAGAAATGCATTTTGCGAGTCGTTACCGACTCGCAAAATGCATTTCAGACTCGCAAATAGGAAGGGGTGTTCCCTTCCTATTTGCGAGTCGCATTGGGATGCAATACCATTTGCGACCGCAAATGCGGTCGCAAATGGCATCGCAGTTACCATCCACTTCAAGTGGATGGTAACCCAATCGCAAATTGGAAGGGGTCCCCATGGGACCCCTTCCAGTTTGTGACTGGAGCCCAAAATATTTTTTCAGGGCAGGGAGTGGTCCAAGGGAGCACTCCCTGCCCTGAAAAAAAACCGAAACTAAAGGTTTCGTTTTTTTTGAAGTGCAGCTCGTTTTCCCTTAGGGAAAACGGCTACACTTAAAAAAAAAAAAAATGCTTTATTTAAAAGCAGGTCGCTAACATGGAGGTCTGCTGACGTCAGCAGGCCTCCATGTTAGCGAGTGCCTATACTCGCAATGGGGCCGCAATTTGCGACCCACCTCATGAATATTCATGAGGTGGGTCATTGCGACCCCATTGCGAGTTGCAGTCGGTGTCTGAGACACCGTACTGCATAGCAATTTGCGACTTGCAAATTGCGAGTCGCAGGGACTCGCAATTTGCAAGTCGTAAATTGCTTTTTTCCTACATCTGGCCCCTAGGTAACAGTGCTGAACAGTCATGTCATATATCAGACATAATCAGATTGCATCTGCACAAAAATCTGTACCCAATTAGTATGACAGCTCTCAACATGGAGTAAGGAAAACAAGTGACAGAGTTGTATGCACAACTAAGGTGTTCTGTGCAGCATCTGTCAATGTCATTACAGTGAATCATGTTAAGCCACTGTGTGCATCTCACAAAAAGCAACCAATTACACATTCTAACTGGAACTCTGTGTCCACATGTAACCTTGCCATTGCCACCATGGAGAGGATACCTGAGAATGTCAGTCCCCCTCAGGATGAAGGTCCCAGTGAGGACAACATGCTTGGATGTCTGGACACTGATAAACAACTTGGCCCATCTAGGACACCTGGTCAGTCAATGACTCTCAGCCTCACCCTGCCCACATCAAATTCCCCCAACACTGTAGTATCCACATCACAGCAAACTATTCGCCCCCACACCTGTGACCCAAGAGCTGTTCAATCTATTGTGTGCCCCACAGTACAGAGACCTGAGTCTATCCTTGATACCCCTAACAATAATTAACCTCCAACCACTGTGAGTGGGCACCCTGTGCCACAGTGCATGGGAGGTATGTTGTGGGCCAGAGGGTGGGGCCTCAAAAGGACACAACTGACCAGGAATCCATCTCCCAAGTTTTGGGAGCTTACCAAAGTTCCCAAGACAGGATGGGCCAAATCATCACCATGTTGGGGGAAAATCAAAGGCTGCATAGGGAAACACCACCAGGAAGTCATGCAGCAGTGGCAGGCACAAAATGCCCACATGGCTACCATTGCAGGGGTACTGAGGGACAGCAATAACACCCTGATTAGTTTCTCCAGACAACATCAGGCACCTTCCACTAGCAATGTTACATATGCCTCTTCTACATCTGCAGCAGCTAGTGGAATGGAGGCCCTGCCAGGGGAAGGACATTCCTCAGACACCCCTCCCTCTGTAGCTAAAAAAGCCCATCCCCTGCAAATGTGGATGTCCACCAAGACATCCAGCTGGAGAGATGCCAAAACCAAACCCAATGCCAGGAAGTGAACCTCTCCTGATTTGTCACCCTTCTGTGCCACAGATACACCCTGTTGACTGTTCCGAAACCTAAATTCATTTTCCCATGGTACAAAGACACTGGACTTGTGTAACCAACTGGTGTAGCAGCTACCCTGATGAATACATCAACCATGACTTCACTCATCACTGTTATTTTCATTTATGCACTTTAATTGTAACTGATAGTATTTTGATATGCACAGGAAATCATAATTAAACACAGCTACTGTCTATGTGTCCTTTACAATACATGTACAATAGTCATGCTTGCCAACTGCGGTCTGGTCGTGCCTCCCTGTATCAAACAGCCAGTGTAGTGGTCATCGGACGGAGGATCCCTCAGCAGGAGACACATTACAACATAAATGTCACAGGACAGATGTCAGAGAGGTTGAAATCCAGGTCAACACAATTGTATAGTCAGTATTGCAATCTTCAATTAGAGCATGACAGAGAGAACCATCAGGATGTAAGCCATGGTGTTATACAATGCACGTACACAGGTTGTAGAAGTCAGGCTCATGGTAATCTACCTACAAAGCATGGGCATACAGATAGGTCCTCTATATCAACAGGTAGAGGTTCATCACATACCCATTCCATAGCTACAAAATCACATTGCCCATGGAACACACAAATGACATGACAGAGGAACCTAGGGCCATATTTATACTTTTTGACGCAAAACTGCGCTAATGCAGTTTTGCGTCAAAAAAATTAGCGCTGGCTAACGCCATTCTGAAGCGCCATGCGGGCGCCGTATTTAATCAATGACGTTAGCTGGCGTTAGACGCCGGCGCTGCCTGGTGTGCGTGGAAAAAAACGAGGTACACCAGGCAGCGCCGGCGTAGGGGGATATGGAGCTTGAGCGTCAAAAAATGGGGCAAGTCAGGCTGAGGCAAATTTTTTGCCTCAACCCGATTTGCGTCATTTTTTTTCACTCCCAACCCCCATTGAAATGACTCCTGTCTTAGCAAAGACAGGAGTCATGCCCCCTTGCCCAATGGCCATGCCCTTGGGACTTCTGTCCCCTGGGCATGGTCATTGGGCATAGTGGCATGTAGGGGGGCACAAATCAGGCCCCCCTATGCCACCCAAAAATAAATAAATACCTACCTGAACTTACCTTAAGTTTCCAGGGACGGGTCCCTCCATCCTTGGGTGTCCTCCTGGGGTGGGCAAGGGTGACAGGGGGTGTCCCTGGGGGCATGGGAGGGCACCTCTGGGCTCCTTCAGAGCCCACAGGTCCCTTAACACCTGCCTTTTCCAGGCGCAAAAAAACGGCGCAAAAGCGGCCGTACGTCATTTTTTTTGACCCGCCCACTCCCGAGCGTGAATTTTGCCCGGGAGTGTAAATACGGCGCACATGCCTCGGAGTCAATTTTTTAGACGGGAACGCCTACCTTGCATCTCATTAACGCAAAGTAGGTGTCCACGCAAAAAATGACGCAAACTCCATGGACTTTGGCGCTAGACGCGTCTAACGCCAAAGTATAAATATGGAGTTAGTTTTGCGTCGGAATTGCGTCAAAAAAAACAACGCAATTCCGGCGTAAACAGAGTATAAATATGCCCCCTAGTACTTAAAACATACATTAACATAGGCCCCATACCTGTAGGATTGTCACTCACCTATGTCAGTATACAGTTACATGCACCTTGGACAGCAAAAGTAGAACACAAACACAGCTAGGTCCCATGGCCATCACAAAGTACTCCACCCATTGTGAAGCAAGAGGCCGTGATCGAACCTTCACACATGTGCCACAAACTTCACCTGACACATTATTCACCATTTTACATCCTCCTCAACCCCACAGGTAAAAGAAAAGAACTAAGCATTTGCCACCTCACTTGTATGAAGGATAAACTATCAAGGTACCACCCCACTGAAACTAATCTCAGTTTACCAGGTATCTGTCAAGTACACCCCTCATGTCTGTCAGTAATAACCATTAGCTACTGACACTGAATACTTCAAGCCTAGGCTGCACATCCAAACAGGAAATAGCTAAATCAGTGAGTGGAAGGAAAAGAGGATAGGAGATTGCACGACACAAGCCTCAAATCTGAGAAGTTTATTTTTTCCAGAAGTGTAGGCTAGCATCTGCAAACAATACATAAAAGCAGGACATTCTTTCCTGGACACATTACAATCTATCAGTCTGCATCCACATCTCACACATACATATTGGAGCTCATTATACCCCTACTGATGAAGCAAGAAAGGAGGTGTACGGGAGCCATCTACTACAAGTTGTGCACAGGCATCACAACAAAAGGGCCACTTCAGATACCTGTATGTCAGTTGAACTACTGATTGATGAGATCTGCCCCGGAGTCAACTGCTCCATCTTCCTCTGGCTCTTCATCACATGCTATATCATCATTTCCAGCCACTGGTCCAGCTTCCTCCCCCTCATCTGCTATCAATGGTATCTGACGTCTCAGGGCTACATTGTGGAGCATGCAGCAGGCAACAATTATTTGGCATACCCTGTGGGGCGAGTAGAGGAGGGATCCTCCAGATATGCCCTGGCACCTAAATCTTGCCTTCAGGAGCCCAAAAGTAAACTCTACACGCCTTGTCCTCCCGTGGGCCTCATTGTAATGGAGTTCCCCTTGCATGGTTGGGTACCTCACTATTGACCGTCATGTACATAGCGGCAGTGACCGCCATCTTCTGCACTATTGCTCACTTGAGTCCTGACACTTTTGCCGGCAAGAGCTCCATGACGTGAGCTGCTGTGTACTGCCTCTGAGAGCCTTCATGCCACATCCATGGTTGTTCTGTGTGCCATTGCATCGGGCATGTGAACTTGTGAGGGTGTTGATGCAACTTTACTCTGGTAGTCAAGTGATTGGTGTCACACTTTAGCAGGTGACTACTGGGAATACATAGTACTCAAGTTGTCTGACTACAAGATCGAGAGCTGGCCTAAGGGTTGGCATGTGGATGTGTGAAGGAATATGTATGACTGCATGTGGAGATGCATTCTTGACTGTGCCACATGTGTGACTCTACCCAGCCATATAAATGGCTGTAAGCTGCTCTATCGTCCTACCCATCTAGTATTTCCAGGTCCATTAATCTAAATATTTGATTATGTAGGTCTAAGGTGTCAGACCACTCCCATCTGTAAAGATCAGCTGTTTGTGCTACATAGTGCCTGATATATTTGGTACAGGGCCTAGATACCTTGTGTCCTGGTACAGACATTGACTCCATGTGAGGCTGGCATTTCATACAGTCAATAGGTATGGCCAGTATTGGACTGTTTACATGGGTTTGTGGAGGTGTCCCCATTGTCCCTTAATATTCATACGATGGGTATGTGAAGGTTGTAACGGAAGGACATCCAACTGTGTGTGTCTGATTTTGTTTATTTGCCCTTACCAAGCATTTCCATGCCATTGAAATGTGGGCAAATCACTTTTATCCCAATGCCTTTGTTTTAGAGGAGGTAAGTGGTTAGGCTGTCCTACCCTTTGACAGTGTGCAATGTCCATGCTGTATATGCCAGTGCCCCACCCATAGGAGTGCAACATATGGCATTAGCTGCCTACATCATGTCTCAAAGGTTACTCGGGGCAGATCTGGTAGAGTGGAACAATCATTGCTATCCTTATCCTAGCTGATATGGGTAGTTTGGACAGAAATTGGTTTTGGCTCACCTCATAATTCAACATGTCATGGTTTAGTTGTACTACTATTTCTCATACAGGTATTGTTGTTGTGGGAAATGTTGTCAGTGCAATGGCAGTTGTGCAGGTTCATGTGTATATCATGTATACATGTCTTTTCAGTGGGATACGTGTGTTGTCCTGAATTAGCTACTGGAAATCACATGTCAAGAATGGTGTGAGTGATTTTGGAGTACTCATGTTGTAATGCCTTGGCTCTGTATCTGCATGTCAGGTGGAATGTAATGTGCCCTATTAGAAATTAGTAGTCTGTTCTTTGTTTGGTTGTTTTAACTATGCTCTCTGTGATTGTCACTGAATGTCTCATGTGTGCTAGGTAGGCTACTGTAGCTGTACATGCATGTTAGATGGAATATCTGTAAATAGTAACTGCAGCTATTCCTCTCAGATTTGGTAGATGTAGTGACATAGCTGTTCTCCAGACATGGAATGTAAAAATGTGATGGCAACTGTATGGGACTGCCATATGTTGTGTCTTCATCAGAGATTGTTGCCATTGTGTCATATATGTACAGAGGGATCAGCTAGGCATGTGATTGGAATGGCAGGTGCTGTGTTGTTTGTGAAGAGAGTTGTCTTTACATGCATGGAACATGACTTTCCTAAAGGTGATAAGATTATGGAGAGTTGTGACCTGGATCAGGACGATATATCAGCTTTACCCAGGACATGATGAGCATGCTGACACAGATTTACAGGTGATTTGATAGGATGCTCCAATTGTGCTATCTTACATGGATTATGATGTCGTAGAGAGAGATGACAAATGGGGTAGATAGAAGTATCATGTTTTGACATGGTGTAGGATCTGTGGGTTTCAATATGGGATTACCTTGCCAGGAGATGTATACCTACAGCTGTGCATGTTTTAATGTGTGTATGTGAAGGATGTGATGACCGTCTCTCACTCCCTCTCTACCTCTCCCTCCCTCTCTCTCTGTTTGTGTGCATCAGCATCGGCAGGTGAAGGAGACAGGGCACAGGCGGGTGGGGATGCTGTTGGCCACTGGACCCAGAGTGCTGATACCACCTATAGCGAGGGACCCAGTGGCCCAGAGGCCGAGGGGAGTGCCACGTGGGAGACTGGATCCAGCACATCATCTTCGGAATCCTCCTCCAGTGGACAATCCCTGGCAGTGACAGACCTATCTGAGACCACCCCAACACCATCTTTGTCTGCCACCACCCTTTCTACCAACACCCTCCCTGTAGCTCCCCCCCAGTAGTCTGTGCCCGCTCACCCAAGAGGGTGGGCATCTCCTTTGCCACAGGCACCTCCGCCCCTGTCCCTGTCAGTGCAGCTGCCCTCAGTGAGAAGACTATTGATTGCTTGAGGTCGATCTCTGTGGGTCAGTCGACCATTGTGAACGCCATCCGGGGACTGGCAACTCAGATACCACAGAGTAATCCATCCCTGGAGGGCATTCACAGTGCACTGGCTGGCCTACAGAGATAATTTCAGGCTCTGGCCTCCACACTGACAGCAGCCAGTAACCCTTTGTCTTCTGTCCCCCCTCCACCTTCCTCTTTCCAAACCCAAATGTCTCTTCCCTGACCCAGCCACAGCACATAAATAGACAGGCATGCATACACCTGAACATCTAAGGGTAGCACTTTCAAACACAAGTACCATAAGACCCACCACAAGCATGCACATAAGCAACATGCACCTGCAGATACATCAACAGTCACACTGATACAGCCACACCACCTATCCTATCCACAATCAGCACAAATGCAAACCCTCAGATATCCACTCCAGTCACCACATCCACAAGCACTACAACCACAGACATGCCTACATGCAACACATCCACCATGCCTGCAGTCACCACCCCAACAGACAGTCACCCATCCACCACGGCATCACCCAGCACCTCCACCCCCCTCCTCCCAAGACACATAAACGCCCACACTCACCCACCCAACAGACACCTAGCACCCACAAGCATCCCTTGCATACACATGCATCCAAGACATCCTCCAAAACACCTCAGACAACCAATCCCTCGCTCTCCAAACCCAAACCCTTTTGCCATGACCGTCCCTGTGTATCAAAGAAAGCTTTCCTCTCAGAGTTAAACCTTTTCCGTATTCCTCTCCCACCCCATGTGACCCCCAAACACTGTCCCTCCCCAAGTCCAGCCCTTCTACCTCCACCACCTCACCTGTCCCCATGCAAGTACCCATGCCTTTCCCCGCAGAGAAATGTGCACCTCCCAAGAGTTCCCAACCCTCCCCTTAGCCGAAACCCAAGCCAAAAGATTGCCCTTCCAACCCCAAGCTCAAACCCCACTTTGCCTTCCCAATGCCTGAGGTACATGCTGCCCCCTTGATGCACCTGCCTGTTGAGTTTACATGGCAGTCAGGAGTCAAGTTAGGGGAACATACAGGTGCCATATGTGCAAGTTGCACTTGTCTGTTGTCTGATTTGGACTAACCTATGGCCTTTATCTTTGTATATAATAATGTGTGTATATATATATATATATATATATATATATATCTCGCACGGCCAACCTGTTGTTGGTTCAAAGTTTGCAACCTTTGTCCCGCTTTTATTTTCTTAGGGCAGTTTTGGTCTTGACTGATTTTGTTTGTGTGTGAGTAAGTTTTGTGTGAGCTGGCAGCATGTGTGGTTGTGTGCAGTGCATTTGTCCCCCAGTGATGGATATGTACAGTGTGATGGGCATGTGTATGTTGGGGACATGTTGTCGTGTTTGTATTGTGTGATATTTGTGTTGACATGTGTTACTTGCATTGTTGCGTGCCTTTGTGCGGTTCTACTGTGTGCGTGAGTGTATGTGGAGATTGGTATGTCAGAACCATTGTCGTGTGTTTGCGGGGTATGAAGTATGCCTCATTCTTTGGATGTGTAATTGTGTGTGTTCGTTCTCTGGTATTGGTACGTTGTGTTGTATGTATGATTTGTCAAGTGGTGGTGTGTAATGTGGGTGCTTGACCATGCTTTTGTGGTGTTGCGGTTGTGGTGTAGTTGTGTTTCTTGGTGGTGTTGTGTGTTGTTATATGTGACTGTGCCAGTAATGTGCATCTGTGTATCTGGTGGTTGGTGTGTGTTTCAGCTGTGTGTGTGTGTCGGCCATAGTGTGATTACTAAGTATGTACATGTTGGTATGTGGCTGTGTGTAAGTGTGTGTCAGTGTGAGGTTACATGTGTGTGTTGCGCTCGCCACCCATTACCGATTGGTATTTTGTGTGTGCATAGGTACTTTGACATTTTACAACAGTGACAGTTAAGTGTGTGTACTCATGGTTGCTGGTTCCAAAGTCATTGGGCAAGCAGGAGCAGCAGGAAGATGTGTAGTTCCGGTTCCATGGCAGCTCCAGATGGGTATTGCTTCCTGAAGGTGAGTGTCTCCTTTTAAGCTGATGGTTTCCACCAGCGTTTCTGTGGTGGTGCAACTGCAGCAGAAACTTTGGTGGTGTGCAGCTTCAAAATATGTCTGACGGGAACATGGTATCCGCTGGCCTGCAGGTGGCTACAGTCGACAGTGGCGGCCTGACCACACTGCCGGTGCTGGCAGTGGTTTGGCTTTATTCTGTTGGGAATACCGTCATGGTCATAATTTGGAGTTCTTCTCTGCCAGCCTGTTGGCGGTTTGACTGCCACTGCCAACATCGAGGTCCTGAGTCCGCCAAACTTGTAATGACTCCCTTAGCCTTGTAAATAGTTAGTAATTCCACAGGGGTCTTCTTTCCCAGTTTCTAGGCAAAGTTACACAGAGTCGTGGTTGTTTTCTGAAAGTGTAACTTCCTTGTGGTTATGGCCTTTGTCCACAAGCCTTCCTGGTCAAACACAATACCCAAGTACGAAAAGGTTTTGGTGTTGCAGATACTAGTGCCACTTATCATTAATTTTCGGGACTTTGGAATTATTTTCCCACATCTCATAGCAAAATTATTACTTCTGTTGACTAGTAGCTCTAATTCCTCCAAATAGGAGACAAAGGGGGTTATTACAACTTTGGAGGAGGTGTTAAGTCATCCCAAAAGTGACGGTAAAGTGACGGATATACCATCAGCCGTATTACGAGTTCCATAGGATATAGGTGGTCATTCCAACCTCGGCGGTAAAAGGCGCTTACCGCCAGACAGAAGACCGCCATAACACTGCCGCGGTCGCGGTAAACCGCCACAGTCACTCTGACCCACACTAGGCAAACCGCCAAAATACTGCCATCCACAAAAGTCCGCCACACCAAAGGTCAGCGATAAACTGGCGATGACCAAACGTCCACCGTCACGCCAACAGAAATACACCAATGCCATTACGACCCACGAATCCACGCAGCGGTCTTTCAACCGCGGTATTCTATTGGCGGTACACACCGCCGCGGTCGAAATACACATACACCTACAAAACACTACCACATTGGACAATTCGAAATACACACACCTGATACACATACATACACCACTCCCACACACCCAATACAATATAAAACACACACCTCCCACAAACCCCTACGGCCAAAAATTTCGAACGAAGACCGGAGAGAGACACCACAGTCAACTACCAAGCATCCACAGGCACACAATACCAATACCCACAGAACTTCCACGCACCTCACACAACACACCACTAAATAGCACCCCACCTATCACTACACACTCCACCCCACACATCATCCACACCACCCCATGGCACCTCAAAGACACCCCAGGTTCTCGGATGCTGAACTCAGGGTCATGGTGGAGGAAATCCTACGAGTAGAGCCCCAGCTGTTCGGGACACAGGTGCAGCACACCACCATTGCCAGGAAGATGGAGCTATGGAGCAGAATAGTGGACAGGGTCAACGCTGTGGGACAGCACCCAAGAAATCGGGATGACATCAGGAAGAGGTGGAACGACCTACGGGGGAAGGTGCGTTCCATGGTATCAAGGCACAACATCGCGGTACAGCGGACTGGCGGCGGACCCCCACCTCCTCCCCCCGAATTTACAACATGGGAGGAGCAAGTCTTGAACATCCTGCATCCTGAGGGCCTCGCTGGAGTATCTGGAGGAATGGACTCTGGTAAGTCTCATCTTCACTACTTCATCCCCCCCACCCCACCTGCATGCCAACTCATACCCCCACCCTCACCCCCTTCACAACTACCCCTTGCAAATGTCTCACCATCACATCCCACCCATCCCAAAACTTAGCCCTGCATGCGGCCCCAAAGCATGGACACCCATCACCAAAGCATGCCCAATGCACATACCCATCGCCCCCCCCCCCCAAAACACCGTCACAACAGCCCCCACAAAGGAATGCCAGCACTGGGGTACACGGGCATCCACCCATTGCACGCCATTGGCACACACAGAGGCAATAACCATACTTTTATACCCCTGCAGGACCCGAACGCCAGGTCACCGCGCAGGAGGGTCCACAAATGTCCACTCCATCCCCAGAAGAGGTCCACAGTGATGACAGCAGCTCTGTCTCCCTGGATCTAGATGACCAGCCTGGTCCATCGGGGACCTCGGGACAGTCGGTTCCCCTCAGACAGACACAGGCCACAGCAGACCTTCCCCCCTCTGGGAACACGAGCACAGCATCCACCCAGCGGGCCCATACCTCTGCCCCCAGGACACGTCAATCAGCGGTGTGTCCACCCCTACAGGGAACCCAGGCTAACCCACTACCCCAACAACAACAGGGACCTGGGGGCAGTGGTAGTGGGCACACGGTCCAGGGGACGGAGGCCCAAGGAAACAGGGGAACTGGGAGGGCAGCTGTGCGACGGGGGGACAGGCCCTGGGAACCCACTCTCCACTAGGCCCTCTCCTCCATCGTGGGAGCATACCACCACTCCCAGCAGACGATGGCGACGGTCCTGGCCAGGTTTCAGGAAATCCAGCTTCTGCAGGAACAACAGTATATGGGGTTCAGGGAGGAACTGAGAAACATCAGTACCGCCATGGGTACCATCGTAGTGGCCCTGAATGAGTTAATCTCCACTTTGCGGACCACTGTGGCACCTCAAAGGGCCCCTGACACTAGCATGGACCAAGAACAGGCTACCACCTCCGCCGGCGCTAGTGGACAGGAGGCCCCGACAGAAGACCAACAGGCCACCAGAACCCCACCCCCTGCAGAAGGAGAACCACCCCGCAAGCGGGCCCTGAGATCCAGGAAGAAGACAGAGTAACATGTCAAGACCCCCGCCAGCAAAGGATACCGCCCTGATTGTCATCCCACTGTCCCACATTGTCACCCTGTCCAACCTTAAACTGCCCCTGCTCCACTTCCCACAGGCATTTGGACAATGCACCTGTGAACCTGATAGTCTGGACTCTGTCATGGACAATCCTCCACCATCTCCCCTCACCGATTTGCAACCACCCATCCAAATTAGAGCACTTGAATAAACACACTTATTGCACATAAACAATCTGGAGTCTGTCTCTGATTTTAACAAATGTATTAGACATGACAGTGCCAAAATTGTTATTCACATTGTGATGCCAACAAACCGCTGTCACACAGCTGTAGTCCATGGGGAAACAAAGCAGATGTCACGCAGTGGGGCCCACAGCTCTGAAAACGGAAGGGAAAGTCACAACACAGTTACCATACACTGGGGGAAAAAGTCAGACAGTAGAGAGGTAGGAGTCTTTAAGTAAATGTAATATGCCGGTGTCTACTCTTACCTGTGTGTCACTGAAAGTATTGCTCTATTACTGTGTTCCTGTTGTCTATGTCGTCCTCTTCGGCTTCCTCTTCTTCACTCTCCACAGGCTCCACAGCTGCTACAACACCACCATCTGGACCATCCTCCTGCAGAAAAGGCACCTGGCGGCGCAAAGCCAGGTTGTGAAGCATACAGCAGGCCACAATGATCTGGCACACCTTCTTTAGTGAGTACATTAGGGATCCACCTGTCATATGGAGGCACCTGAACCTGGCATTCAGGAGACCAAAGGTGCGTTCGATCACCCTCCTAGTCCGCCCATGGGCCTCATTGTAGCGTTCCTCTGCCCTGGTCCTGGTATTCCTCACTGGGATCAATAGCCTAGAAAGTTTGGGGTAACCAGAGTCCCCTAATAGCCACACACGGTGCCTCTGGAGTTGACCCATCACATACGAGATGCTGCTATTGCGCAGGATGTAGGCGTCATGCACAGAGCCAGGGAACTTGGCATTAACATGTGAGATGTACTGGTCTGCCAAACACACCATCTGTACATTCATCGAATGATAACTTTTCCTGTTCCTGTATACCTGTTCACTTTCTCTGGGGGGTACCAAAGCCACATGGGTCCCATCAATGGCACCTATGATGTTGGGGATATGTCCAAGGGCATAGAAGACACCCTTCACTGTAGGCAAATCCCCCACCTCAGGGAAAACGATGTAGCTCCGCATGTGTTTGAGCAGGGCAGACAACACTCTGGACAACACCTTGGAAAACATAGGTTGAGACATCCCTGATGATATGGCCACTCTTGTTTGAAATGGCCCACTTGCTAAGAAATGGAGTACTGACAGCACCTGCACTAGAGGGGGGATCCCTGTGGGTTGGCGGATGGGTGACATCAGGTCTGCCTCCAGCTGGGCACACAGTTCATGTATAGTGGCTCGGTCAAGCCTGTATGTCAGAATGACATGTCGTTCCTCCATTGTCGACAGGTCCACCAGCGGTCTGTACACGGGAAGATTCCTCCATCTCCTCGCATTGCCAAGCGGACGGTGCCTAGGAAGGACAACAGCGAGCACAGAGTCAATCAACCCACAGGTACGTTCCCACAGCTTGCACACAACACGATTCACTATGCATTGAATGGTGTGTATGAGTGTTGAGGAGAGGCCTAGGTATGTGTGACGCAGTAGAAATTAAGCCATGTGGGCCCTTGAAATGGCGGCTGCCTGACCTGTGAAGTGTGACAATGGGATGTGAGGTCAATGCGCTGGCGTGGCACATCGTGGCGGTAGGCGGTCGAAGACCGCGGCGCAAAGCCGCATTGGTTTACATTGAATCCTATGGGTTTCAGGAGCCAATGACGATGTGCGCAGGCGGTCGCGGTACGCACCGCCGCGGTACGCACCGCTGCGGGCTTGACCGCCATTTTCTATCAGCTTAATCACTCGATACCTGATCTTCCACAGGAGAGGACCTACACTGCAAGTGCTGCTGTGACCTCGGTCTGGAAGAGACAATGGCTGCTGCGACTGAGGAAAGGGCCCCTGTCTTCACTTCTGAAGAATTGGAGAAACTCGTGGATGGGGTCCTCCCCCAGTATGCGCTACTCTACGGTCCTCCAGACCAACAGGTAAGTACACTGGGAGCATGCTTTGTGGGCAATGCCTAGGTTGAGTCGGGTGGATGAAAGATGGTGGGGAGGGGAGCGATTGAGTCATGTATCAGACGACAGATGAGAGCATGTGCCACATGGCAAGGGTGGGGATGGGGGGCCACTCACATCGAGCATGCAGAAGGTGATGACAATTTTGCTCTCCCTGTACATGTCACATAGGTCAGCGCCCACCAGAAAATCGTGATTTGGCGTGCCATCGCCAAGGACGTCCGGACCCTGGGGGTCCACAACAGACGGGGCACCCACTGCCGGAAGAGGTGGGAGGACATCCGCCGCGGGAGCAGGAAGACGGCGGAGGCTCTGCTGGGGATGGCCTCCCAACGTAGGAGGGGTGCCAG
The DNA here is from genome assembly GCF_031143425.1 of Pleurodeles waltl. Classification (NCBI taxonomy): domain Eukaryota; kingdom Metazoa; phylum Chordata; class Amphibia; order Caudata; family Salamandridae; genus Pleurodeles; species Pleurodeles waltl. The sequence continues at coordinate 1,020,890,160 of NC_090444.1, read as the reverse complement.
TCGTCAATTGACCCCCCTGATGTCCCGGATCCTGGCGGTGGCCTACCCCGATTTGGATGGGCGCGTGAGGACATCACAGCAGACACAAGGGGGTGAGTACAGTCTCATTCTGGTGACTTTGCGCGCAGTGGAGGTGTCTGGGTGAGGGAGGAGGGCTGTGGGTCTCCCTAGGCCAGGGCGAATTCTGTAGGCTAGGCCCCTCCATAAGGCATGGCCCTGTGCCCCCGCCCCCCACCTCTGTAGGGTGCCAAGTTCAGGTATCCATGACCCTGTGTCATCTATGTGTGCAGTTGTCGTCAATAGGCTTGTAGGCCATGTCCCACGGATTGCGTAGAGGAGGTAGGTGGTTAGACTGTCCTACCCTTTGACAGTGTGCAATGTCCATGCTATATATGCCTGTAGTGCTTTCCTCTTATCTAGTTTCTAAGCACTAACATAACACAACAGAAATGCACTTCTGAGGTCAAAGAAGACTTTTATTGTTGTTAATTCTTCCCCAACCACAATATTTATGAATGACGAATTAGTAGCTTTCAAGTCCGCGTTAATCAAACAAAATATATCAGTTTGCAATATACACAGCAGGTTATATTTATAAGATATTGAATGCAAAGCAAAACAAATACTTCACCGTGTGGGAACTATTTACAGCTTCATCTTTCTAAGGTCTGCAAGCTGATGACCCCTGTCAGCCGCGAGAAAGAGATTCATCTACCCACACGGGATTGCTGGCAGCTGGCGCCAAGCTCCAGCACGAGGTCCGGCAGATTCGAATCTGACTCTCTGCAGCCTGTTACTTTCGTTACAAAGGTGTGCCCCCTTCTCTCAGACCTGGGAAACTGAGCAAGCCTTTTGGAGACTGGCCAGGTCTCCAAGACTACTCCTGTTCCCAAGCTCATACCATGTACTCTCTCTTATCATGTCTAGTCTACTGTGAGAAAAACATCTTGGTTCTCTGGTGCAAAAACACAGCTTGGAAAAATACAGCTTGGATTCTCAACTGCAATGTCTAACTCCACGTTAAAGGCAATGGGCAGCTAACCTAAATATCAAATGCAATGTCTAGTGTCATGTCAAAGCCAATAAGCATCTAAGCTGAATACAAAATGCAATGTCTTATATCATGTCAAAGCCCATAGGCAGCTGAGCTGAATACAAAATGCAATGTATAATATCATGTCAAAGCCAATAGGCAGCTGAGCTGAATATAAAATGCAATGTATAATATCATGTTAAAGCCAATAGGCAGCTGAGCTGAATATAAAATGTAATATATGATATCATGTCAAAGCCAATAAGCATCTAAGCTGAATACAAAATACAATATATAATATCATGTCAAAGCCCATAGGCAGAATATCTAATAGCATGTCAAAGTCAATAGGCAGCTAAATTGAATACATCATGTCAAAGCCAATAGGAATGCAATGTCAAAGCCAATAGGCGGATAGACTGGATACAGCATGTCAAAGCCAATAGGCAGAATACAGAATGTAATGGCTAATGCAATGTCAAAGCCCATAGGCGGCTCAACTGAATACAGAAAGTAATGGCTAATGCCATGTCAAAGCCAATAGGCAGAATACAGAATGTAATGACTAATGCAATGTCCAAGCCCATAGGCGGCTAAACTGAACAAAACATACCATGTGCTACTGGTGAACATTGAGCAACTAATATGCGCAGTGGTGAAACACAAAGTCATTGGTCAAAACAAACTCCATCAAATGGCAGTACATTCCGCCCTTTGACCAATGAATTTTTGTTTCACATATCTCCTGTTTCAAACAAAAACAAAAAACACAATTCCTGTAAAGCAATAAAAGTGAATTAACACATTGATTTCATAACCTTTCACATCAGATACATCTACATAGAAAAGACTGGGCAATTTTTATACTCTGAATGAGTCTCTAATTCAACAGTGTTAGCAATTTGATGTGGCATGAGTTCTGCTCATGTAAAGGTGCACGGTCCACCTGAAAGGTTTGCTGGAAGATAAGCAAAAGTCAGAGTTCCATACGAGAGGGAAAAAAAAAAAACACAGCTTAGTTCCAGTGGAAGAATGCAATCAAACAAGTTGAACTTGAACTGAAGGCGCAGTTTGCGCAAAATGGATCCATGGTGCTGGCACTTTACTCAGCCAGGTTCAGGTTGGGGATTCGGTCCCTTCCCCGACCCCACACGCACACACCGGAAGGGGGACCACACAGCACACTCAGGGACAGTGGCGAAACGTGGTAGGATCTGCAAAAGAAACAAGTATGACTTTTCTTGCAAATAAAATTTTTCATTTAAACTGCACCCTTCCTCTTTCTTTCCCTGTTTTATAATCAGCAGGACGTTTTTGGGGCCCTTTGTTATATTTTCTGCAGGTTCTGGAGGGTCACTTGGGGCTTCAGCCCACACATCAGCACTGAGGTTTTTATCTGCTGCACCACAGCTTCCCTTTTCTTGCACTGTCAGAAGGGCTGGGGCAGACTCCTTCTTTACCAAACCTCCATTCACTGCACTTTTGTCAATTTGGGCCATTCTGTCTCCAATTTGTATGAATGAATCAGATTCTTTTCTAGGTATCAGCATAATTTCGATTTTTCCTTGGTAATTTGCAACAATCACTCTCCCTAAAACCTGATCAATTTGCCATTTCTGTTCTGGTAACTTTCCTCTCCCCAACTGCTCTGTAACTGCTTGCATGACAGATTGCTTTTGTACGTGCTGCACAGTTTTTATCAAATCTAGGGGAATGTGCATCTCTCTCATCTCTGCCCACCTGTAAGTGGCTTTTTCTCTCAGCTGTTCACATTTCTGGGGCACCCACTTAGCCATCCCCACTAAGGCAGAATTCTGGGTGAACACTTCTCTCTCTGAATTTTTCTCATTAACATCTGCAAGGTAATTGAACCAGTTAGGTGCTAAAACATTAGCAATGAACCAAAAATCAGTGTAAAAATGACACATCTCACGTAGCTCTTGCTTTAAAATCTGACACACATTATACAACGCTGTTCCTTCTACTGTGCCAGAAAACAACATTTCAGTCAATGAATCATTAGTAAAACAAACATGCTTTTTATCTTCAGTGGACACGAATTCAAATGGTGCACACAATTTCACCGGTAATTCTTTTACCTGTGGTACTCTAGCCCTGTCTTGCAAGTACCAGATCCATTGTATGATTCTAGCTAGGGGCACTATCTTCTTTCCTTGTTCTTGATTTACATGTACATAAGTATTTTCCTATTGCACTGCGCAAAAACCAAAAGTCTGCATTATTTCATTTGCCAAATCACAAGCGCGCAGCTGCATATTATTTTTCACAGTGACCATATACAAAAGTGTTAGGATTTCACTCAAATGAGGGCTATTCTTTTTCCAAAAATCAAACAAGCTAATGAAACTCAGTGTCTCTTCCTTTAAAACCTTTCTTTTTACTTCATTCTGCAACGGTAACTCGTAAATCACATTCTGGTCTCTCTCGTCCGTGTTATCAGTTAAGGAATGCATTTTGGCTGCCAAAAACCCTGGCTCACACGAAAACTCAGTGCAGCTCGGAGCTGTCTTAACCCCCTCATTACTGGAATGGGACAAGAAAGATTCTTCAAAAACAGCCTTTTTATAACTTTCAGTCGGGCTAATTTGCTCACGTAAATTCCTATTTTCATGTTCCAACTTCCTACATTTCTCCTGCATTTCTCTGTAAGCAGATAAAGGTATCCAGACCTTTCTGTCATCATTACTTCCAAAAGACACTTTTTCTACATATGTACAACAGAAATTATTTCTCAAAACACTATCAGGCATTTTAGCTACACATGCATTTTCAAAAATGGTCTGCTGTGCTTCTGTAATTCTCCAAACAGAAAACAATTCACAGTTTTTCTTAGCACCATCAGGCAGTTTATCAACACATGCATTCTCAGACATGGTCTGCCGTGCTACTGTGATTCTCCAAACAAAAAACAACTCACAGTTTTTCTTAGCACCATCAGGCAGTTTATCAACACATGCATTCTCAGACATGGTCTGCCGTGCTACTGTGATTCTCCAAAAAAAAAACAATTTCTGTAATTCTCCAAACAACAAAAAACAATTACACTTTTAAAGTGTGCACTTAGAAATCTACCAACTCGTCAACACCCTCTTAATCACCTCTTAATGACCGACGCCCCACTTCTGGTACCAATTGTAGTGCTTTCCTCTTATCTAGTTTCTAAGCACTAACATAACACAACAGAAATGCACTTCTGAGGTCAAAGAAGACTTTTATTGTTGTTAATTCTTCCCCAACCACAATATTTATGAATGACGAATTAGTAGCTTTCAAGTCCGCGTTAATCAAACAAAATATATCAGTTTGCAATATACACAGCAGGTTATATTTATAAGATATTGAATGCAAAGCAAAACAAATACTTCACCGTGTGGGAACTATTTACAGCTTCATCTTTCTAAGGTCTGCAAGCTGATGACCCCTGTCAGCCGCGAGAAAGAGATTCATCTACCCACATGGGATTGCTGGCAGCTGGCGCCAAGCTCCAGCACGAGGTCCGGCAGATTCGAATCTGACTCTCTGCAGCCTGTTACTTTCGTTACAAAGGTGTGCCCCCTCCTCTCAGACCTGGGAAACTGAGCAAGCCTTTTGGAGACTGGCCAGGTCTCCAAGACTACTCCTGTTCCCAAGCTCAAGCAGAGAGAACAACACCATGTACTCTCTCTTATCATGTCTAGTCTACTGTGAGAAAAACATCTTGGTTCTCTGGTGCAAAAACACAGCTTGGATTCTCAACTGCAATGTCTAACTCCACGTTAAAGGCAATGGGCAGCTAACCTAAATATCAAATGCAATGTCTAGTGTCATGTCAAAGCCAATAAGCATCTAAGCTGAATACAAAATGCAATGTATAATATCATGTCAAAGCCAATAGGCAGCTGAGCTGAATATAAAATGCAATGTATAATATCATGTCAAAGCCAATAGGCAGCTGAGCTGAATATAAAATGTAATATATGATATCATGTCAAAGCCAATAAGCATCTAAGCTGAATACAAAATACAATATATAATATCATGTCAAAGCTCATAGGCAGAATATCTAATAGCATGTCAAAGTCAATAGGCAGCTAAATTGAATACATCATGTCAAAGCCAATAGGAATGCAATGTCAAAGCCAATAGGCGGATAGACTGGATACAGCATGTCAAAGCCAATAGGCAGAATACAGAATGTAATGGCTAATGCAATGTCAAAGCCCATAGGCGGCTCAACTGAATACAGAAAGTAATGGCTAATGCCATGTCAAAGCCAATAGGCAGAATACAGAATGTAATGACTAATGCAATGTCCAAGCCCATAGGCGGCTAAACTGAACAAAACATACCATGTGCTACTGGTGAACATTGAGCAACTAATATGCGCAGTGGTGAAACACAAAGTCATTGGTCAAAACAAACTCCATCAAATGGCAGTACATTCCGCCCTTTGACCAATGAATTTTTGTTTCACATATCTCCTGTTTCAAACAAAAACAAAAAACACAATTCCTGTAAAGCAATAAAAGTGAATTAACACATTGATTTCATAACCTTTCACATCAGATACATCTACATAGAAAAGACTGGGCAATTTTTATACTCTGAATGAGTCTCTAATTCAACAGTGTTAGCAATTTGATGTGGCATGAGTTCTGCTCATGTAAAGGTGCACGGTCCACCTGAAAGGTTTGCTGGAAGATAAGCAAAAGTCAGAGTTCCATACGAGAGGGAAAAAAAAAAAACACAGCTTAGTTCCAGTGGAAGAATGCAATCAAACAAGTTGAACTTGAACTGAAGGCGCAGTTTGCGCAAAATGGATCCATGGTGCTGGCACTTTACTCAGCCAGGTTCAGGTTGGGGATTCGGTCCCTTCCCCGACCCCACACGCACACACCGGAAGGGGGACCACACAGCACACTCAGGGACAGTGGCGAAACGTGGTAGGATCTGCAAAAGAAACAAGTATGACTTTTCTTGCAAATAACATTTTTCATTTAAACTGCACCCTTCCTCTTTCTTTCCCTGTTTTATAATCAGCAGGACGTTTTTGGGGCCCTTTGTTATATTTTCTGCAGGTTCTGGAGGGTCACTTGGGGCTTCAGCCCACACATCAGCACTGAGGTTTTTATCTGCTGCACCACAGCTTCCCTTTTCTTGCACTGTCAGAAGGGCTGGGGCAGACTCCTTCTTTACCAAACCTCCATTCACTGCACTTTTGTCAATTTGGGCCATTCTGTCTCCAATTTGTATGAATGAATCAGATTCTTTTCTAGGTATCAGCATAATTTCGATTTTTCCTTGGTAATTTGCAACAATCACTCTCCCTAAAACCTGATCAATTTGCCATTTCTGTTCTGGTAACTTTCCTCTCCCCAACTGCTCTGTAACTGCTTGCATGACAGATTGCTTTTGTACGTGCTGCACAGTTTTTATCAAATCTAGGGGAATGTGCATCTCTCTCATCTCTGCCCACCTGTAAGTGGCTTTTTCTCTCAGCTGTTCACATTTCTGGGGCACCCACTTAGCCATCCCCACTAAGGCAGAATTCTGGGTGAACACTTCTCTCTCTGAATTTTTCTCATTAACATCTGCAAGGTAATTGAACCAGTTAGGTGCTAAAACATTAGCAATGAACCAAAAATCAGTGTAAAAATGACACATCTCACGTAGCTCTTGCTTTAAAATCTGACACACATTATACAACGCTGTTCCTTCTACTGTGCCAGAAAACAACATTTCAGTCAATGAATCATTAGTAAAACAAACATGCTTTTTATCTTCAGTGGACACGAATTCAAATGGTGCACACAATTTCACCGGTAATTCTTTTACCTGTGGTACTCTAGCCCTGTCTTGCAAGTACCAGATCCATTGTATGATTCTAGCTAGGGGCACTATTTTCTTTCCTTGTTCTTGATTTACATGTACATAAGTATTTTCCTATTGCACTGCGCAAAAACCAAAAGTCTGCATTATTTCATTTGCCAAATCACAAGCGCGCAGCTGCATATTATTTTTCACAGTGACCATATACAAAAGTGTTAGGATTTCACTCAAATGAGGGCTATTCTTTTTCCAAAAATCAAACAAGCTAATGAAACTCAGTGTCTCTTCCTTTAAAACCTTTCTTTTTACTTCATTCTGCAACGGTAACTCGTAAATCACATTCTGGTCTCTCTCGTACGTGTTATCAGTTAAGGAATGCATTTTGGCTGCCAAAAACCCTGGCTCACACGAAAACTCAGTGCAGCTCGGAGCTGTCTTAACCCCCTCATTACTGGAATGGGACAAGAAAGATTCTTCAAAAACAGCCTTTTTATAACTTTCAGTCGGGCTAATTTGCTCACGTAAATTCCTATTTTCATGTTCCAACTTCCTACATTTCTCCTGCATTTCTCTGTAAGCAGATAAAGGTATCCAGACCTTTCTGTCATCATTACTTCCAAAAGACACTTTTTCTACATATGTACAACAGAAATTATTTCTCAAAACACTATCAGGCATTTTAGCTACACATGCATTTTCAAAAATGGTCTGCTGTGCTTCTGTAATTCTCCAAACAGAAAACAATTCACAGTTTTTCTTAGCACCATCAGGCAGTTTATCAACACATGCATTCTCAGACATGGTCTGCCGTGCTACTGTGATTCTCCAAACAAAAAACAACTCACAGTTTTTCTTAGCACCATCAGGCAGTTTATCAACACATGCATTCTCAGACATGGTCTGCCGTGCTACTGTGATTCTCCCAAAAAAAAACAATTTCTGTAATTCTCCAAACAACAAAAAACAATTACACTTTTAAAGTGTGCACTTAGAAATCTACCAACTCGTCAACACCCTCTTAATCACCTCTTAATGACCGACGCCCCACTTCTGGTACCAATTGTAGTGCTTTCCTCTTATCTAGTTTCTAAGCACTAACATAACACAACAGAAATGCACTTCTGAGGTCAAAGAAGACTTTTATTGTTGTTAATTCTTCCCCAACCACAATATTTATGAATGACGAATTAGTAGCTTTCAAGTCCGCGTTAATCAAAAAAATATATCAGTTTGCAATATACACAGCAGGTTATATTTATAAGATATTGAATGCAAAGCAAAACAAATACTTCACCGTGTGGGAACTATTTACAGCTTCATCTTTCTAAGGTCTGCAAGCTGATGACCCCTGTCAGCCGCGAGAAAGAGATTCATCTACCCACATGGGATTGCTGGCAGCTGGCGCCAAGCTCCAGCACGAGGTCCGGCAGATTCGAATCTGACTCTCTGCAGCCTGTTACTTTCGTTACAAAGGTGTGCCCCCTCCTCTCAGACCTGGGAAACTGAGCAAGCCTTTTGGAGACTGGCCAGGTCTCCAAGACTACTCCTGTTCCCAAGCTCAAGCAGAGAGAACAACACCATGTACTCTCTCTTATCATGTCTAGTCTACTGTGAGAAAAACATCTTGGTTCTCTGGTGCAAAAACACAGCTTGGATTCTCAACTGCAATGTCTAACTCCACGTTAAAGGCAATGGGCAGCTAACCTAAATATCAAATGCAATGTCTAGTGTCATGTCAAAGCCAATAAGCATCTAAGCTGAATACAAAATGCAATGTCTTATATCATGTCAAAGCCCATAGGCAGCTGAGCTGAATACAAAATGCAATGTATAATATCATGTCAAAGCCAATAGGCAGCTGAGCTGAATATAAAATGCAATGTATAATATCATGTCAAAGCCAATAGGCAGCTGAACTGAATATAAAATGTAATATATGATATCATGTCAAAGCCAATAAGCATCTAAGCTGAATACAAAATACAATATATAATATCATGTCAAAGCTCATAGGCAGAATATCTAATAGCATGTCAAAGTCAATAGGCAGCTAAATTGAATACATCATGTCAAAGCCAATAGGAATGCAATGTCAAAGCCAATAGGCGGCTAGACTGGATACAGCATGTCAAAGCCAATAGGCAGAATACAGAATGTAATGGCTAATGCAATGTCAAAGCCCATAGGCGGCTCAACTGAATACAGAAAGTAATGGCTAATGCCATGTCAAAGCCAATAGGCAGAATACAGAATGTAATGACTAATGCAATGTCAAAGCCCATAGGCGGCTAAACTGAACAAAACATACCATGTGCTACTGGTGAACATTGAGCAACTAATATGCGCAGTGGTGAAACACAAAGTCATTGGTCAAAACAAACTCCATCAAATGGCAGTACAATGCCAGTGCCCCACCAATAGGAGTGCAACATATGGCATTAGCTGCCTACATCATGTCTCAAAGGTTTCTCGGGGCAGATCTGGTAGAGTGGAACAATCATTGCTATCCTTATCCTAGCTGATATGGGTAGTTTGGACAGAAATTGGTTTTGGCTCACCTCATAATTCAACATGTCATGGTTTAGTTGTACTACTATTTCTCATACAGGTATTGTTGTTGTGGGAAATGTTGTCAGTGCAATGGCAGTTGTGAAGGTTCATGTGTATATCATGTATACATGTCTTTTCAGTGGGATACGTGTGTTGTCCTGAATTAGCTACTGGAAATCACATGTCAAGAATGGTGTGAGTGATTTTGGAGTACTCATGTTGTAATGCCTTGGCTCTGTATCTGCATGTCAGGTGGAATGTAATGTACCCTATTAGAAATTAGTAGGCTGTTCTTTGTTTGGTTGTTTTAACTATGCTCTCTGTGATTGTCACTGAATGTCTCATGTGTGCTAGGTAGGCTACTGTAGCTGTACATGCATGTTAGATGGAATATCTGTAAATAGTAACTGCAGCTATTCCTCTCAGATTTGGTAGATGTAGTGACATAGCTGTTCTCCAGACATGGAATGTAAAAATGTGATGGCAACTGTATGGGACTGCCATATGTTGTGTCTTCATCAGAGATTGTTGCAATTGTGTCATATATGTACAGAGGGATCCGCTAGGCATGTGATTGGAATGGCAGGTGCTGTGTTGTTTGTGAAGAGAGTTGTCTTTACATGCATGGAACATGACTTTCCTAAAGGTGATAAGATTATGGAGAGTTGTGACCTGGATCAGGACGATATATCAGCTTTACCCAGGGCATGATGAGCATGCTGACACAGAATTACAGGTGATTTGATAGGATGCTCCAATTGTGCTATCTTACATGGATTATGATGTCGTAGAGAGAGATGACAAATGGGGTAGATAGAAGTATCCTGTTTTGACATGGTGTACGATCTATGGGTTTCAATATGGGATTACCTTGCCAGGAGATGTATACCTACAGCTGTGCATGTTTTAATGTGTGTATGTGAAGGATGTGATGACCGTCTCTCACTCCCTCTCTACCTCTCCCTCCCTCTCTCTCTGTTTGTGTGCATCAGCATCGGCAGGTGAAGGAGACAGGGCACAGGCGGGTGGGGATGCTGTTGGCCACTGGACCCAGAGTGCTGATACCACCTATAGCGAGGGACCCAGTGGCCCAGAGGCCGAGGGGAGTGCCACGTGGGAGACTGGATCCAGCACATCATCTTCGGAATCCTCCTCCAGTGGACAATCCCTGGCAGTGACAGATCTATCTGAGACCACCCCAACACCATCTTTGTCTGCCACCACCCTTTCTACCACCACCCTCCCTGTAGCTCCCCCCAGTAGTCTGTGCCCGCTCACCCAAGAGGGTGGGCATCTCCTTTGCCACAGGCACCTCCGCCCCTGTCCCTGTCAGTGCAGCTGCCCTCAGTGAGAAGACTATTGACTGCTTGAGGTCGATCTCTGTGGGTAAGTCGACCATTGTGAATGCCAACTGGGGACTGGCAACTCAGATACCACAGAGTAATGCATCCCTGGAGGGCATTCACAGTGCACTGGCTGGCCTACAGAGATAATTTCAGGCTCTGGCCTCCACACTGACAGCAGCCAGTAACCCTTTGTCTTCTGTCCCCCCTCCACCTTCCTCTTTCCAAACCCAAACGTCTCTTCCCTGACCCAGCCACAGCACATAAATAGACAGGCATGAATACACCTGAACATCTAAGGGTAGCACTTTCAAACACAAGTACCATAAGACCCACCACAAGCATGCACACAAGCAACATGCACCTGCAGATACATCAACAGTCACACTGATACAGCCACACCACCTACCCTATCCACAATCAGCACAAATGCAAACCCTCAGATGTCCACTCCAGTCACCACATCCACAAGCACCACAACCACAGACATGCCTACATGCAACACATCACCATGCCTGCAGTCACCACCCCAACAGACAGTCACCCATCCACCACGGCATCACCCAGCACCTCCACCCCCCTCCTCCCAAGACACATAAACGCCCACACTCACCCACCCAACAGACACCTAGCACCCACAAGCATCCCTTGCATACACATGCATCCAAGACATCCTCCAAAACACCTCAGACAACCAATCCCTCTCTCTCCAAACCCAAACCCTTTTGCCATGACCGTCCCTGTGTATCAAAGAAAGCTTTCCTCTCAGAGTTAAACCTTTTCCGTATTCCTCTCCCACCCCATGTGACCCCCAAACACTGTCCCTCCCCAAGTCCAGCCCTTCTACCTCCACCACCTCACCTGTCCCCATGCAAGTACCCATGCCTTTCCCCGCAGAGAAATGTGCACCTCCCAAGAGTTCCCAACCCTCCCCTTAGCCGAAACCCAAGCCAAAAGATTGCCCTTCCAACCCCAAGCTCAAACCCCACTTTGCCTTCCCAATCCCTGAGGTACATGCTGCCCCCTTCATGCACCTACCTGTTGATTTTACATGGCTTTCAGGAGTCAAGTTAGGGGAACATACAGGTGCCATATGTGCATGTTGCACTTGTCTGTTGTCTGATTTGGACTAGCCTATGGCCTTTATCTTTGTATATAATAATGTGTGTATATATATATATGTATATATATATATATCTCGCACGGCCAACCTGTTGTTGGTTCAAAGGTTGCAACCTTTGTCCCGCTTTTATTTTCTTAGGGCAGTTTTGGTCTTGACTGATTTTGTTTGTGTGTGAGTAAGTTTTGTGTGAGCGGGCAGCTATGTGGTTGTGTGCAGTGCATTTGTCCCCCAGTGATGGATATGTACAGTGTGATGGGCATGTGTATGTTGGGGACATGTTGTCGTGTTTGTATTGTGTGATATTTGTGTTGACATGTATTACTTGCATTGTTGCGTGCCTTTGTGCGGTTCTACTGTGTGCGTGAGTGTATGTGGAGATTGGTATGTCAGAACCATTGTCGTGTGTTTGCGGGGTATGAAGTATGCCTCATTCTTTGGATGTGTAATTGTGTGTGTTCGTTCTCTGGTATTGGTACGTTGTGTTGTATGTATGATTTGTCAAGTGGTGGTGTGTAATGTGGGTGCTTGACCATGCTTTTGTGGTGTTGCGGTTGTGGTATAGTTGTGTTTCTTGGTGGTGTTGTGTGTTGTTATATGTGACTGTGCCAGTAATGTGCATCTGTGTATCTGGTGGTTGGTGTGTGTTTCAGCTGTGTGTGTGTGTCGGCCGTAGTGTGATTACTAAGTATGTACATGTTGGTATGTGGCTGTGTGTAAGTGTGTGTCAGTGTGAGGTTACATGTGTGTGTTGCGCTCGCCACCCATTACCGATTGGTATTTTGTGTGTGCATAGGTACTTTGACATTTTACAACAGTGACAGGTAAGTGTGTGTACTCATGGTTGCTGGTTCCAAAGTCATTGGGCAAGCAGGAGCAGCAGGAAGATGTGTAGTTCCGGTTCCATTGCAGCTCCAGATGGGTATGGCTTCCTGAAGGTGAGTGTCTCCTTTTACACTGATGGTTTCCACCAGCGTTTCTGTGGTGGTGCAACTGCAGCAGAAACTTTGCTGGTGTGCAGCTTCAAAATATGTCTGACGGGAACATGGTATCCGCTGGCCTGCAGGTGGCTACAGTCGACAGTGGCGGCCTGACCACACTGCCGGTGCTGGCGGTGGTTTGGCTGTATTCTGTTGGGAATACCGTCATGGTCATAATTTGGAGTTCTTCTCTGCCAGCCTGTTGGCGGTTTGACCGCCACTGCCAACATCGAGGTCCTGAGTCCGCCAAACTTGTAATGACTCCCTTAGCCTTGTAAATAGTTAGTAATTCCACAGGGGTCTTCTTTCCCAGTTTCTAGGCAAAGTTACACAGAGTCGTGGTTGTTTTCTGAAAGTGTAACTTCCTTGTGTTTATGGCCTTTGTCCACAAGCCTTCCTGGTCAAACACAATACCCAAGTACGAAAAGGTTTTGGTGTTGCAGATACTAGTGCCACTTATCATTAATTCTCGGGACTTTGGAATTATTTTCCCACATCTCATAGCAAAATTATTACTTCTGTTGACTAGTAGCTCTAATTCCTCCAAATAGGAGACAAAGGGGGTTATTGCAACTTTGGAGGAGGTGTTAATCCATCCCAAAAGTGACGGTAAAGTGACGGATATACCACCAGCCATATTACGAGTTCCATAGGATATAGGTGGTCATTCCAACCTCGGCGGTAAAAGGCGCTTACCACCAGACAGAAGACCACCATAACACCGCCGCGGTAAACTGTCACGGTCATTCTGACCCACACTAGGCAAACTGCCAAAACACAGCCATCCACAAAAGTCCGCCACACCAAAGGTCAGCGATAAACTGTCGATGACCAAACCTCCACCGTCACGCCAACAGAAATACGCCCATGCCATTACGACCCACGAATCCACGTGGCGGTCTTTCACCCGCGGTCGAAATACACATACACCTACAAAACACTACCACATTGGACAATTCGAAATACACACACCTGATACACACACACACACCACTCCCACACACCCAATACAATATAAAACACACACCCACATCTCCCACAAACCCCTACGGCCAAAAATTTCGAATGAAGACCAGAGAGAGACACCACAGTCAACTACCAAGCATCCACAGGCACACAATACCAATACCCACAGAACTTCCACGCACCTCACACAACACACCACTAAATAGCACCCCACCTATCACTACACACTCCACCCCACACATCATCCACACCACCCCATGGCACCTCAAAGACACCCCAGGTTCTCAGATGCTGAACTCAGGGTCATGGTGGAGGAAATCCTACGAGTAGAGCCCCAGCTGTTCGGGACACAGGTGCAGCACACCACCATTGCCAGGAAGATGGAGCTATGGAGCAGAATAGTGGACAGGGTCAACGCTGTGGGACAGCACCCAAGAAATCGGGATGACATCAGGAAGAGGTGGAACGACCTACGGGGGAAGGTGCGTTCCATGGTATCAAGGCACAACATCGCGGTACAGCGGACTGGCGGCGGACCCCCACCTCCTCCCCCTGAATTTACAACATGGGAGGAGCAAGTCTTGAACATCCTGCATCCTGAGGGCCTCGCTGGAGTATCTGAAGGAATGGACTCTGGTAAGTCTCATCTTCACTACTTCATCCCCCCCACCCTCCTGCATGCCAACTCATACCCCCACCCTCACCCCCTTCACAACTACCCCTTGCAAATGTCTCACCATCACAACCCTACCATCTCAAAACTTAGCCCTGCATGCGGCCCCAAAGCATGGACACCCATCACCAAAGCATGCCCAATGCACATACCCATCACCCCCCCCCCCAAAACACCGTCACAACAGCCCCCACAAAGGAATGCCAGCACAGGGGTACACGGGCACCCACCCATTGCACGCCATTGGCACACACAGAAGCAATAACCATACTTTTATACCCCTGCAGGACACGAACGCCAGGTCACCACGCAGGAGGGTCAACAAATGTCCACTCCACCCCCAGAAGAGGCCCACAGTGATGACAGCAGCTCTGTCTCCCTGGATCTAGATGACCAGCCCGGTCCATCGGGGACCTCGGGACAGTCGGTTCCCCTCAGACAGGCACAGGCCACAGCAGACCTTCCCCCCTCTGGGAACACCAGCACAGCACCCACCCAGCGGGCCCATACCTCTGTCCCCAGGACACGTCAATCAGCGGTGTGTCAACCACTACAGGGAACCCAGGCTAACCCACCACCCCAACAACAACAGGGACCTGGGGGCAGTGGTAGTGGGCACACGGTCCAGGGGATGGAGGCCCAAGGAAACAGGGGAACTGGGAGGGCAGCTGTGCGACGGGGGGGACAGGCCCAGGAAACCCACTCTCCACGAGGCCCTCTCCTCCATCATGGGAGCATACCACCACTCCCAGGAGACGTTGGCGACGGTCCTGGACAGTTTTCAGGAAATCCAGCTTCTGCAGGAACAACAGTATATGGGGTTCAGGGAGGAACTGAGAAACATCAGTACCGCCATAGGTACCATCGTAGTGGCCCTGAATGAGTTAATCTCCACTTTGCGG
Source organism: Pleurodeles waltl (assembly GCF_031143425.1). Classification (NCBI taxonomy): domain Eukaryota; kingdom Metazoa; phylum Chordata; class Amphibia; order Caudata; family Salamandridae; genus Pleurodeles; species Pleurodeles waltl. The sequence continues at coordinate 1,020,874,764 of NC_090444.1, read as the reverse complement.
ACCACTGTGACACCTCAAAGGGCCCCTGACACTAGCATGGACCAAGAACAGGCTACCACCTCCGCCGGCGCTAGTGGACAGGAGGCCCCGACAGAAGACCAACAGGCCACCAGAACCCCATCCCCTGCAAAAGGAGAACCACCCCACAAGCGGGCCCTGAGATCCAGGAAGAAGACAGAGTAACATGTCAAGACCCCCGCCAGCAAAGGATACCGCCCTGATTGTCATCCCACTGTCCCACATTGTCACCCTGTCCAACCTTAAACTGCCCCTGCTCCACTTCCCACAGGCATTTGGACAATGCACTTGTGAACCTGATAGTCTGGACTCTGCCATGGACAATCCTCCACCATCACCACTCACCGATTTGCAGCCGCCCATCCAAATTAGAGTACTTGAATAAACACACTTATTGCACATAAACAATCTGGAGTCTGTCTGTGATTTTAACAAATGTATTAGACATGACAGTGCCAAAATTGTTATTCACATTGTGATGCCAACAAACCGCTGTCACACAGCTGTAGTCCATGGGGAAATAAAGCAGATGTCACGCAGTGGGGCCCACAGCTCTGAAAACGGAAGGGAAAGTCACAACACAGTTACCATACACTGGGGGGAAAAGTCAGACAGTAGAGAGGTAGGAGTCTTTAAGTAAATGTAATATGCCGGTGTCTACTCTTACCTGTGTGTCACTGAAAGTATTGCTCTATTACTGTGTTCCTGTTGTCTATGTCGTCCTCTTTGGCTTCGTCTTCTTCACTCTCCACAGGCTCCACAGCTGCTACAACACCACCATCTGGACCATCCTCCTGCAGAAAAGGCACCTGGCGGCGCAAAGCCAGGTTGTGAAGCATACAGCAGGCCACGATGATCTGGCACACCTTCTTTGGTGAGTACATTAGGGATCCACCTGTCATATGGAGGCACCTGAACCTGGCCTTCAGGAGGCCGAAGGTGCGTTCGATCACCCTCCTAGTCCGCCCATGGGCCTCATTGTAGCGTTCCTCTGCCCTGGTCCTGGGATTCCTCACTGGGGTCAATAGCCAGAAAAGGTTGGGGTAACCAGAGTCCCCTAATAGCCACACACGGTGCCTCTGGAGTTGACCCATCACATACGGGATGCTGCTATTGCGCAGGATGTAGGCGTCATGCACAGAGCCAGGGAACTTGGCATTAACATGTGAGATGTACTGGTCTGCCAAACACACCATCTGTACATTCATGGAATGATAACTTTTCCTGTTCCTGTACACCTGTTCACTTTATCTGGGGGGTACCAAAGCCACATGGGTCCCATCAATGGCACCTATGATGTTGGGGATATGTCCAAGGGCATAGAAGTCACCCTTCACTGTAGGCAAATCCCCCACCTCAGGGAAAACGATGTAGCTCCACATGTGTTTGAGCAGGGCAGACAACACTCTGGACAACACCTTGGAAAACATAGGTTGAGACATCCCGGATGATATGGCCACTGTTGTTTGAAATGACCCACTTGCTAAGAAATGGAGTACTGACAGCACCTGCACTAGAGGGGGGATCCCTGTGGGTTGGCGGATGGGTGACATCAGGTCTGCCTCCAGCTGGGCACACAGTTCATGTATAGTGGCTCGGTCAAGCCTGTATGTCAGAATGACATGTCGTCCTCCATTGTCGACAGGTCCACCAGCGGTCTGTACACGGGAAGATTCCTCCATCTCCTCGCATTGCCAAGCGGACGGTGCCTAGGAAGGACAACTGCGAGCACAGAGTCAATCAACCCACAGGTACGTTCCCACAGCTTGCACACAACACGATTCACTATGCATTGAATGGTGTGTATGAGTGTTGAGGAAAGGCCTAGGTATGTGTGACGCAGTAGAAATTAAGCCATGTGGGCCCTTGAAATGGCGGCTGCCTGACCTGTGAAGTGTGACAATGGGATGTGAGGTAAATGCGCTGGCGTGGCACACCGTGGCGGTAGGCGGTCGAAGACTGCGGCGCAAAGCCGCATTGGTTTACATTGAATCCTATGGGTTTCAGGAGCCAATGACGATGTGCGCCAGCGGTCGCGGTACGCACTGCTACAGACGTGACCGCCATTTTCTATCAGCTTAATCACTCGATACCTAATCTTCCACAGGAGAGGACCTACACTGCAAGTGCTGCTGTGACCTCGGTCTGGAAGAGACAATGGCTGCTGCGACTGGGGAAAGGGCCCCTGCCTTCACTTCTGAAGAATTGGAGAAACTTGTGGATGGGGTCCTCCCCCAGTATGCGCTACTCTACGGTCCTCCAGACCAACAGGTAAGTACACTGGGAGCATGCTTTGTGGGCAATGTCTGGGTTGAGTCGGGTGGATGAAAGATGGTGGGGAGGGGAGCGATTGAGTCATGTATCAGACGACAGATGAGAGCATGTGCCACATGGCAAGGGTGGGGATGGGGGGCCACTCATATCGAGCATGCAGAAGGTGATGACAATTTTGCTCTCCCTGTACATGTCACATAGGTCAGCGCCCACCAGAAAATCGCGATTTGGCGTGCCATCGCCAAGGACGTCCGGACCCTGGGGGTCCACAACAGACGGGGCACCCACTGCCGGAAGAGGTGGGAGGACATCCGCCGCGGGAGCAGGAAGACGGCAGAGGCTCTGCTGGGGATGGCCTCCCAACGTAGGAGGGGTGCCAGTCGTCAATTGACCCCCCTGATGTCCCGGATCCTGGCGGTGGCCTACCCCGATTTGGATGGGCGCGTGAGGACATCACAGCAGACACAAGGGGGTGAGTACAGTCTCATTCTGGTGACTTTGCGCGCAGTGGAGGTGTCTGGGTGGGGGAGGAGGGCTGTGGGTCTCCCTAGGCCAGGGCGAATTCTGTAGGCTAGGCCCCTCCGTAAGGCATGGCCCTGTGCCCCCGCCCCCCACCTCTGTAGGGTGCCAAGTTCAGGTATCCATGGCCCTGTGTCATCTATGTGTGCCGTTGTCGTCGATAGGCTTGTAGGCCATGTCCCACGGATTGCGTAGTGGACCCCAAGTGCGCGGCGTAGTGCAGGGGGCTTCTGTGTCTGTCTTGTCCGCCAACGGTAGCGGTAATCCATGCACTCAACATGTCTTCATTTCTCCCCCCCCCTTTTTTGTGGTCTTCCTGTTCATGTGTGCATCAGCATCATCAGGCAGAGGAGAAGTGGCATCGGAGCATGAGGGAGCTGCATCTCACATGGCCATGGCGGGCCATGCAACTGACTCGGATTTCACCAGTGAGACGGAGGGCCAGGGGAGCTCCACAGCGGGGACTCGTGCTGATGTCAGTGGCAGCGACTCGTCCTCTGAAGGGAGCTCCCTTGTGGTGGTGGCAACATCCATGCCCCCCGCAACAACAGGTACAGCCGCCACCCAGCGCACCAGCACCGCCCTCCCAGCAGCCCCTCAGCCTTCACCCCGTGTCCGCTCACCCAGGAAGGTGGGCATCTCCTTCACCCCATGCACCTCAGGCCCTGCCCCAGTCACCTCTGCTGCCCTCAGTGAGGAGGTCATTGACCTCCTGAGGACCATCATTGTTGGGCAGTCTACCCTTTTGAATGCCATCCAGGGTGTAGAAAGGGAGGTGCACCGGAGTAATGCAAACCTGGAGGGCATTCATTCGGGTCAGGCTGCCCATCAGCGATCGTTCAACGCTCTGGCCTCAGCACTGACGGCAGCAATTGTCCCTGTCTCTAGCCTCCTCCCTCCAACTTCCTCCACCCAGACCCAATCCCCAGTACCTCTGCCTATCCCAGACACACCTACAGACCAGCCTGCACACACCTCAACACCCAAGGGAAGCTCATCCAGACATAAGCACCACACATCACACAAGCATTCACACAAGCAACATCCACATGCAGACATACCAACAGCCACTGCCTCCACTGTGTCCCCCTCCTCCTCGTCTCCCTCCTCTCTCCCTGTGGCGTCTCCACTCACACTTGCATGCACAACATCTTCAGCCACTACGTCCATCACCAGCACACCCACCAGAACACTCCGCACACGTGCAGTCACCACCCCACTACCATTTACACGTCCCCTGTGTCCTCTCCCACTGTGTCTGTCACCCCCTCTTCCAAACCACACAAACGCAAGCAGCCACCCACCCAACAGCCATCCACTTCACGACAGCCTCCAGCCCAAGCACCTGCAACCAAAGACACCACACTTCACACTCCTACAACCACATCCTCTTCCTCCACTCCCATACCCACTACACCTACCCGTCACTCTCTTTCCAAATTGCTTTTCCTTGCCAACCTTAACCTCTTTCCAACAACTCCCCCACCCCGTCCATCTCATAAGACTGCAATCAGCACCTCAGCCACCACCAAACCAGGACCTATCAGGACTGTTGTCCAAGGACTGTGGAGTCCCCCACCCTCTAGGGCAACAACTCCGGCGAGGAGCCAAGGCACGGCCAGCCCACCCCCGGAAAAGCACCTAAAAGTTAGCAGTGCCCGGCGCGAGAGGCCACGGACACCAGGGACCAAAATCCCTACCCTGGCTCCGTCTGGAAGTGGGGTGCCACCTGGCACACCGCCAAAGGTGTCAAAGGGCCACAGACGACCAGGGAAGGGTGGGAAGGGCAGCACGCCGACAAGTCCGGCAGCAGGCCAGCTGCCCAGGAGTGCCCCACCAGCCCCCTCCCAGGTGTGCAGGAGGACACCCAGAGGCCCGGTACGGCAGCCCAGGAGGGCCCCGCAAGCCAACGTACAGATGGGCAGGAAGGCCCTGCCAGCCACATGCCAGGTGGCGAGTGACACCCATGCCTGGGCCGGAACCGCTGAACTGGGCCCTTTCAAACAAGCACCGCTGAACTGGGCCCTTTCAAACAAGCACCGCTGAACTGGGCACCGCCGTCTCAAGCACCGCTGAACAGGGCACTGCCGTCTCAAGCACCGCTGAACAGGGCACCACCATCTCAAGAACCTCTGAACTGGGCCCTTCATCTCAAGCACCGCTGAACTGGGCCCTTCATCTCAAGCACTGCTCCGCTGGGCCCTTCATCTCAAGCACCGCTCCGCTAGACACCTCCATCTCAAGCACAGCTCCGCTGGGCACCGCCGTCTCAAGCACCGCTCCGCTGGGCACCACCGTCTCAAGCACCGCTCCGCTGGGCCCTTCATCTCAAGCACTGCTCCGCTGGGCCCTTCATCTCAAGCACCGCTCCGTTGGCCCCTCATCTCAAGCACCGCTCCGCTGGGCACCGCCGTCTCAAGCACCGCTCCGCTGGGCCCTTCATCTCAAGCACCGCTCCGCAGGGCACCGCCGTCTCAAGCACCGCTCCGCTGGGCACCGCCGTCTCAAGCACCGCTCCGCTGGGCCCTTCATCTCAAACACCGCTCCGCTGGGCCCTTCATCTCAAGCACCGCCCCGCTGGGCCCTTCATCTCAAGCACCGCTCCGCTGGGCACCGCCGTCTCAAGCACCGCTCCGCTGGGCACTGCCGTCTCAAGCACTGCTCCGCTGGGCACCGCCGTCTCAAGCACCGCTCTGCTGGGCCCTTCATCTCAAGCACCGCTCCGCTGGGCACCGCCGTCTCAAGCACCGCTGAACTGGACACCGCCGTCTCAAGCACCACTGAACTGGACACCGCCGTCTCAAGCACCGCTGAACAGGGCACCGCCATCTCAAGCACCGCTGAACTGGGCACCGCCGTCTCAAGCACCGCTGAACAGGGCACCGCCATCTCCAGAACCGCTGAACTGGGCCCTTCATCTCAAGCACCGCTGAACTGGGCCCTTCTTCTCAAGCACCGCTCCGCTGGGCCCTTCATCTCAAGCACCGCTCCGCTGGGCACCACCATCTCAAGCACCGCTCTGCTGGGCACCGCCGTCTCAAGCACCGCTCCGCTGGGCCCTTCATCTCAAGCACCGCTCCGCTGGGCACTGCCGTCTCAAGCATCGCTCCGCTGGGCCCTTCATCTCAAGCACCGCTCCGCTGGGCACCGCCGTCTCAAGCACCGCTCCGCTGGGCACCGCCGTCTCAAGCACCGCTCCACTGGGCACCGCCGTCTCAAGCACCGCTCCGCTGGGCCCTTCATCTCAAGCACCGCTCCGCTGGGCACCGCCGTCTCAAGCACCGCTGAACTGGACACCGCCGTCTCAAGCACCGTTGAACTGGGCACCGCCGTCTCAAGCACCGCTGAACTGGGCACCACCGTCTCAAGCACCGCTGAACTGGGCACCGCCGTCTCAAGCTCCGCTGTACAGGGCACCGCCGTCTCAAGCACCGCTGTACAGGGCACCGCCGTCTCAAGCACCGCTGAACAGGGCCCCGCCGTCTCAAGCACCGCTGAACAGGGCACCGCCGTCTCAAGCACCGCTGAACAGGGCACCGCCGTCTCAAGCACCGCTCCGCTGGGCCCTTCATATCAAGCACCGCTGAACTGGGCCCTTCATCTCAAGCACCGCTGGCCCATTGGCGGAAGGGGCAGGCCCGCATCTGTGTCGGGCAGGGCTGCACGAAGCACTCTGGGCACTAGTCCCCCTCCAGTACCAGTGGAGACTGTTATCCACTTGAGAGACTGTGGCTTTGAACTCCCCAGGATTGAACAGTGGGCAACCCACCCACTGTAGAGACTTGAGAGACTGTGGCTTTGCACTCCCCAGGATGGCACAGTGGGCAACACACCCACTGTAGAGACTTGTGAGACTGTGGCTTTGCACTCCCCCGGATGGGACAGTGGCCATGGAGGCCCCTCGTGGATCTGGGGTCGTGTACTCATGTGTCTGAGGTGCCCGCCCTTCCCTTCCCCCTGAGGTGCCTGTAGTTTTTCTATCTGATGCCCCTGCAGTGTTCTCTCCGTTGGTGTCAGGTATCTTGTGTGGGCCTTGCCCATGTGATTTGGGCCCAGTGGTCCACGGACAATGACAGCTAGAATTATCAGACTTTTAATATTTATGTATATATTAGTTTTAGATGTGTGATATTTTTATAAGGCAATAATACAATATATTCGACTGTTTATGATCTATTCCTTTTGTCTTTGCATTCTTTCAGGGGGGTTTGGGGGTTGTAACAGTGATGTATTGCTATGCATTGATGTGTGTGTTGTAGTGGGTGGGGGTGGGTGTGTCGCGTATGTGTGTCCCCGTAATATTTTCTCCTCCCCCTCCCCTGTGTCCTAGGTGCAGTACTCACCGTTGTCTTCTGCGCCGGCGTTCGTGCTCCTGGTAGAGGAGCAGGAATACAATAGCTGGTAGGATGTGTAATTCGGGTTCCATGCTGTCCAAATTCCTCGTGGGGTGTATGGTGGTGAGCGTTTTCGGTTTGAAATGTCTGTTTCCGCCGTGTTTTTATCGGCGGGGCTACCGCCCCGGAAAAGGTGGCAGATTGGTGGGTTGTGATAGGGTGGGCGGTACATTGACTCCCGCCTGTCTGTTGGCGGTGACCGCCGCGCTGTTTGTTTGGCCCGCCGTGGCGGTCGGAGTGTTAAAGTGGCGGTCTCTGTTGGCGGTTTCCGCCAGGGTCAGAATTCGATTTTTTCAACCGCCAGCCTGTTGGCGGGTTAGCCGCCGCTTTAACACCGACCGCCAGGGTTGGAATGACCCCCATAATGGACTCGTAATACGGCTGGTGGTATATCCGTCACTTTACCGTCACTTTTGGGACGGATTAACACCTCCTCCAAAGTTGTAATAACCCCCAAAATGTGTTAATAGCTGCTTCAAACCCATGGGTGTACATGCCATGAGCACTGCATTGTCAGCATAGAGAAGGGCAGGGACCAGTCGATATCCAATTTGGGACAGATTTCTACAGTGTTCTGCTAGCACCCTTCCCAAATTGTTTATGCATAGTGTAAAAATAAAGGGTGCATGAACACAGCCCTGCCTCACCCTCTTCTCCATGCTGAATGGCCAGGTACACTCGCCCTTAAATCCATACCGCACCCTCTGCCTATACCCTTGGTAAAGTTGCCTGAGAAACTGTAGTATGGGGGATCCACAGCAAGGTCCAACATGGTTGACCACAACTTATTATGAACAAAGCAATCAAATGCATATGATAGGTCAACAAAAAACAGGAACAAGCTTCCTGGTTTGATCAGGCAATATTTCTAAATTAGCAACTTTCAGTTGAGTCCCTACTCAATGGTCCCCACTACAGATCGGAAATCGTACTATAAATCAGATAGAATTTCAATGTCTTCTGCCCAGACCCGCAATCTATCCAGAACAATACATCCGACCAAAGAATCTAATAATTAATTCACCCGGTAGCAGGCTAGACTTTGTCGGTCCCCCTTTTTATAAAAGGGGACAATAAGAGACTCTGACCATGATGCTAGAAAACCTACTGTACAACACGCACCTAAGGCCCGAGTCAATAACGGTCCCCACAGAGGAATATTGGATTTGAAAAGATCCACAGGGATGCTGTCAGGTCCCTTAGTCTTCCCCCTTTACTTACATTTAAGGCCTTAACTACTTCATCTGATGTAAATGATAAATTACTGCAAAAGTGAGTCAAGACAATGGTACAGCTGGGAAATGCCTTGTGATCACAATTACCCGACCCTTTGAAAGAAGCCAAATAAATACTTGAAAACTGGGATACCAAGTTTGACTCACTGATCACAATTTCCAAACGGGGCCCGTCTGCGACTCTCAAATATGGGGAGTTAATTACACGCCAGATTGCAGTATTTTCCTTAGAATAACTGGCCCCTTGTAGAGACTCCCAAACTTCCTCCCTCAAGCCTTTTCTTTGATGATTCAGTGCTAGTTTATTGTTCTTCTTGGCCACCTGAATTTCATGCACGCATCAAGGGGATTTATGCCACGCAGTTTTTGAACTTCTGTGTTCTTTGGAGCAGAAACTGTCAAACCAGCCCTTATTCTTGTATCTTGGACATCTCCTAACAGCCAATAAGCCATCCTTAACCCCACTTGCGATGGTCAGAAAAGCCACTATAACTTTCTCAGGGTCAGTTACATCATCAAGGTAAACCTTGAATGCCTCCTTGTGTCCCCTGATTAGTTGTTCTAAGAATTAAATAGGCTAAATTTGGGACCATCACAGTGAGTATCCATTAATACTAGCAATATCAATATTGCCTAATGCATGAGAGATTGGATTTGACTTCTCAATATTTGTGTCTTTAGTGGTAAGGTTAAGAAAAATACTCTGTGGATAATGATCGTTGAAAACATTGTTATGGGTAGCAAAATTCACAACCTTTAGAGAGTGACGGTTGGTAATCAATACATAGTCTATAATCAAATTTTGCCCTCTGACATTATAAGTACACTTAAATGGAACTGACGGTGTACATATTTCATTACAGAAAGCCAGATCATAATTGAATAAAAGGTTGTTTAACTTATCTCCATAGCAATTATGTGAGAAATTTAATTGGGCAGAGTTATCGCAATTAGTTAGACCACAAATCTTTTCTGATGGTTTTGTACACAATCTACTGTTAAAATCATCTCCCCACAATATAATCAGACCATTTCAGGTACCGTTATCAATGGTTCCAAATCTTTGTCTAGTTGACGCAAAAACAATACTTATATCCACTGTTGGAACATTGTTATAGAAGTTGACCACTGCTAACAAACAAGCGGATCAAATGTCAGTAGTGACAATCTGATAGCGTCTGTACCGCCAACAGGCTGGCGGTACGGAGGCCCTCATTACGACTGCGGCGGTAGCGCTGCCGTCGCACCGCCGGGGCCGGCGGTTTCCCCCCGTTTTAGCCCCAGCGGTGATAATACGCCAGGGCAGCGCTGCAAGCAGTGCTGCCCTGGGGATTATGACACCCCTACCGCCAGCCTGTTTCTGGCGGTTTGCACCGCCAGGAAGAGGCTGGCGGTAAGGGGTGTCCTGGGGCCCTTGGGGCATGGGCAGTGCAGGGGCCCCCTAACAGGGCCCCGGCCAGCTTTTCACTGTCTGCATAGCAAATTTAACCCATTCTGCCATTATGCTCTTATTCTGCATGCTTGCAACATTCCAAAATAAATCCCTAATCATGGCGCATTCAGAGAGAACATTAGAACTAGTAAGACTTCCAAAAGTATTATGCATACACCTGTTGGACAAAAACGGCCCTTGCTGAAAATATCCAGATTCCACTAGAAGTCAATCAACACCATCTCAATGCACTAAACTGGCAATACAGTTGCTAGCATGAATAAGGCGGTGCTCCCTAAGTACCATATTGGAAGTCAAAGGTCATCTAGGTTCCTCCCAGTTGCTTGCTGGTTGATAAAATTAACCTAGAGGTAATAGTGATACACAGATTGGGGACACTGTAAGAGAGACTGCTCTGTCTGATATAGTTCCAACCAGAAGAGGTGTTTTAAAAGACAAAATCACTGTATTATTTTACGACCCCTCCCAACCCATTTCACTCTCCTATCAATCTTTACATCCCCAAAAAGATAATGTGTTGGCCCTGTTTTATTGCCCAACCAATGGAGGGCTTTGTTCCTCAGTGAACCCATGATTCCTTTTCCATTAGAGGTTATGTGGGAACATTAGCCAGAGCTACCACGTAGGGTGATGCCACAAGGGGTAAATTAAAAAACTCCGGGACTCTTCCTGTCATTCCAACTCTCACTGTACTTATGTGGCTTTGCGCAATGTGGGGGGTATTGAATTGCCATGATTGTTCTTGGTACTTGAGGTTTGCAAATTGGAAACTGTCTGCAAAATGGGTGGGTGAATTGCTGTACATAATAAAAGCCCACTGTTAGATGAAGTCTTACAAACACCTGAGAGCAGATGTGATGCAGCGGTAGAACCCCATTCTTCAATGGGTGAATATAATGTCAGTCGCATTAAGCCCTGTTGAAACATCCAACAAACTATGAGCCACTTGTAAAGGAAGTCTGTTTTTAATAGATCTACACAGGTGGAGGCAAGTCATTCTACCTGGGTCACACTTACAGTGAGGGAAAACCAATGTGGACTTAACAAAAGTTTCCAAAGATTGTACTTGAGTTAATAAGGATTTCAGATTATTAGATGAGGCCTTGCCCGTTACCTTTTTGTAGTTAAATTAGCAGAAGCTAATTTTATAGGTAATTTAGAAATAAGTGTTGCTGCCTGGGCTTCCTCAACCATTGGGACAATAGTGTTAGGGGGAATCCCTGATGTGCTAGAGTGTTTTAACGGTGGCTGGGAATCAACCTCACAAATGGATACGGAATCTGAATGATTTTGAATCTATCCATTACTGCTCTTTTCTATCATGTTCGCCGCCGTGATTCTAGGTGATTTATCACAGTCACTACACTCTCTGGTTGCAGAGGAAGTGGCGCTTCCTCAACACATTTAGATAAGGTCTCCTCCACACTCATGATTTCCTATTCAACTGCCCCCATGGCCCCTATGATATAATTTATTAGGGACGCACATGGAGTATTTATGGTTTTAGCCTTGCACCAGACATAGGGTGCTTTCTCTTCTCCATCGTCTGGAGTGAGAAACAACTAACACAATCTCTGTCTTAAAAAAGACTGTAGTTATAATCACCCTCTATCCTAGCTCCTTAAACCAATAACTAGTTGTCAAGGAAATCACACTTCCAGTTTGAGCCCTAATTGGCTTACATACCCTCAATAATTAGGGCCAATTTAAAACCTCATAAAAATGCTTAAAGAAATAAAGAAGTACACACAGTCCAAATGAAAAATCAAGAACAACTTAACAGAAGAGAGGCCCCAAAAAAAGTGAATCCCCCTGGCCATGTATTGACAATTCAATAAGGCCCAAGTCAGGAAAGAAGGTCTGTAAAACTTTAACAGCTAAAGTGGCCGCACTTGGATGTTCTGGGATATCTGCACAAGAACCCCAGTGCAGGACCAAGGAGGGTGGCCCTGCCGCTTCCTGGGGCTGACAGGTGCAGGATGGGCCTGCCCTTGTCTCGTGTTTCGCCCAAATGTGGCCCATGTGCATCCCGTGCCACGGGGGGAGAGACAGTGCTATAAGCCAGGTGTAAGTACCTCTCCCTCAGCGCAGCTATGATAGTTCTAAGAGGACAGTGGTGCACCCTGGGACAGGGAGTCCCACCAGGGTGAGGTCAGCTCAGTGTAGGGCAGCCACCAGACCAATGATGAGCCCTGCATCGAGAGGGGAGAGGCAGCACTATAAGCTCGGTGCTAGCGCCTACCCCTTAGTCAGCTGTAATAGTTCAGGGAAGACAGCGGTGCACCATGGGACAGGGAGTCCCACCAGGGTGAGGTCAGCTCAGCGCAGGGCAGCCCCCCATACCAACTATGCATCCGCACTGCAGGGGGAGAGGCAGAGCTATGAGCTTTGTGTAAGCGCCTCCCCGTCAGCGCAGGTGTGGTAGTTCAGGGAAGACAGTGGTGCACCTTGGAATAGGGAGTCCCTCCAGGGTGAGGTTCAGCTCAGTGTAGGGCAGCCCTCGGACTAACAATGCGTCCCGCCAGCATTGCCACTATTAATATTGATAAACATATCATTATTTATCATATTAATTAACGAAACAATCCATTGTTATTGTCGTACAAATTGTTCATGATCATTGCTTTTAGATGTGATTCGTTGAAGTCATTAGCAATTGGAGTCTTTAGCAATGACAGCTGTTAGATGATTTGTGACAGACGATGCTGGAGAAATTTGAACAGTAAATTTACAGCATTTACCATTTTGCCTTTGGAGCAGTTCACAGTCAAGTGAAAATCTAAACACCCTAATCTCCAGTTAATATCTTGTGACTCAACAAACATTCTTGACTTTCATCTTGTTTTTCCTTCTACTTCTACATTGGAGCAAACTATTCTCTTCATGTGTAAAGCTCTTAATATTGTTTGGTCTGGCATGTCAATTGTTGGTTCCAAGCATGGTAATTGAAGGTCATCATCAGATATCTCACTCTTTTTCACCTTTAGAATTGGGGGATAGACAAATAGGGGGTCATTCTGACCCCGGCGGTCATGGACCGCCGGGGCCAGGGTTGGAGGGAGCACCGCCAACAGGCTGGCGGTGCTCCACAGGGTATTCTGACCGCGGCGGTTCAGCCGCGGCCAGAAAGGGAAAACCGGCGGTCTCCCGCCGGTTTTCCGCTGCCCTGGGAATCCCCCATGGCGGCGCAGCTTGCTGCGCCGCCATGGGGGATTCTGACACCCCATACCGCCATCCTGTTCCTGGCGGTTCGCCCGCCAGGAACAGGATGGCGGTATGGGGTGTCGTGGGGCCCCTGGGGGCCCCTGCAGTGCCCATGCCAATGGCATGGGCACTGCAGGGGCCCCCGTAAGAGGGCCCCACTTTGTATTTCAGTGTCTGCCTTGCAGACACTGAAATACGCGACGGGTGCCACTGCACCCGTCGCACCTTCCCACTCCGCCGGCTCAATTCTGAGCCGGCGTCCACGTGGGAAGGATGATTTGCACTGGGCTGGCGGGCGGCCTTTTGGCGGTCGCCCGCCAGCCCAGTGCAAATCCCAAAATACCCTCAGCGGTCTTTCGACCGCGGAGCGGTATTTTGGAGGGAGGAACTCTGGCGGGCGGCCTCTGCCGCCCGCCAGGGTGAGAATCACCCCCATAGTGTTAAATATCATTAAATTATTAAAATTATTTAAATGGTAACACGTATAAATAAATGTACATTAATGTTTAAAATGTGTACAAAAATACTGCATATTTATTATGTAAGTAATAATAATGGCAATATAAATGTACTAAAAAATACTAACTATGAATAAAAAGTAAAAACCAATGGGAGTATTGTTACATTTAATTAAAGTATTTTAAACAGTTAAAATGTCAAATATATGTGAACTAATGTTAAAAGAAGATACAAAATAGCACATATTCATTATTTCATTGTTTTGTGAATACAGAAAGGTTGTAAACTTACCCAAAAGTGTAAACTTTCTCAAAACTGTAAGTTATCTTTGTGAATCGTGTCCACATGTCTACACAACCTCAAATGAGTGTGGAGCCTCAAACAGCAGAATTTATGATTTGGAGGTTATTACTAGTAACTTTTCATCTGTTGGTAGAGTTTGTCATTACCATAGGAACATTTAAACAGTATTAAAACCACAGCAGCCCTAAGGCCTCTTTCCTATTGGATTCGTTTATGGAAATCTGTTGAACTTGAACCATACAGGCTGGCCATAAGAGAGCTCATAGCCACCCCCCAAGCACTGGAGAAAATTCCATGGTTGAAGGAAATGAAATCTGCCTGGGTCAAAATAGGTTTTCCTTCCTACTGGAAATACCCGGAGCAAATCCCCGATAATGCAAGGAAACTTGTCACAAAAAGATATTGAGAGAAAGTCAATGAAGACTCCTTGCATCAAAAAGGGGCGGGCAGGCTAACAATGGAATTCCTCCAACTCAAGCACGAGCCCTGGCCTGAGAACTTCTTGAACCTTCCCATGCCTCCGTACGCCCGTGCTTTATATCTCCAACTAAGATATGGCACACTGCCTATTAATGGTTTTACGGCTCACTGGTCATCTAACATCGTTTCAAATGATAGATGTATCTCTTGCCAAAATTGTAAAGAAACAATAGAGCACATACTATTTTTTTGCCCTTTGTATAAGAGTCCCAGAGGGAGGTGGATCATTCCCCTCTGCAAAAACATGTCATTACACGATAGAGCAAACGCCACCAGAATTTGTACATACGACACATCCTCCGTGGTAGCTATTACAGTTACCAAATTTTTAGCGGAGGCCTGGTACATCCGGCGTAGGCTTATTGTTTTAAAGGGCATGTGAGTCATCCTGACATTAGTCGACAGAAGGAGTCTCAGCTGTTATTTGTTAGTAGTATCAGTAGAAATTTTTTAGCAGGAGCCTGTTGTCCCCTATATGAGGATTGACGAGGGCCAGGTCTTACGGGGAAATATTTGCACTCATTGGTATGTTAGACAGAATTTTATATCCTAGTTTTTATCCTTTCTCTCTTAACATTTTAAGCCATGTCTTATTTATTGTACTTTTTATCTATAACCAAATATTTAGTCTTGTTGATCTTATTCTAATATTGTCCTGATTACTACTGTTTTTATATTGTTATTTTTTTTTATTTTATTTTTTTTCAACAAACACTATTTATTATGTATGATTGTTAACTTTGTTATTTTAAATGGCCTAGATCTCTAGACCGAATGAACTCAATATAAATAAAATACTGGACAATTTTGAACACCAGCATATAGCGAAATTTAATGAAGTCTATAATTAAAAAATATATATATTTATCCATAATGCAAAGTAAAGTATAAATGTAAATTAATTATTAACCTAAAACTAAGAAATAAAATATCACATCACATTAAACCATCATATTAAATGTCTAATAAATAATAAAATAATTTAAATATCTTCCTTTAAATGAAACACTTAGGCCCTCATTACAACATTGGTGGTAAAAGCCGTTTACCGCCGTGCAGCAGACCGACCAACAACATTCCACTGCGGTCATTATGACCCACAGCACGGAATCCACCAAAATTCAGACACTCACACAAGTCCGCCACACCAAAGGTCAGTGATAAACTGGCGAAAACAAAACCTCCACCGTCACGCCAACAGAAATACGCCCACACTATCACGACCCACGAATCCACGCGGCGTTCTTTCAACTGCGGTATTCCATTGGCGATACACACCGCCGCACTCAAAATACGCACACACATACAAAACACAGCCACATTGGACAATTCCAAATACACACACCTGATACACATACACACACCACTCCCACACACTCAATACAATATAAAACACACACCCACATCACCCAAAAACCCCTATTACCCAAAATCCTGAACAAAGGCCAGAGAGAGACACCATAAAACAACTACCAAGCATCCACAGGCACACAATACCATCACCCACAGAACTTCCACGCACCTCACACAACACACCACTAAATATCACCCCACCTATCACCTCACACATCACCCCACACAGCACCCACACCACCCCATGGCACGGCAAAGACACCCCAGGTTCTCGGAGGAGGAGCTCAGGGTCATGGTGGAGGGAATCGTCCGGGTAGAGCCACAGCTATTCGGATCACAGGTGCAGCACACCTCCATTGCTAGGAAGATGGAGCTATGGCGAAGAATCGTGGACAGGGTCAACGCAGTGGGACAGCACCAATGAAATCGGGATGACATCAGGAAGAGGTGGAACGACCTACGGGGGAAGGTGTGTTCCATGGTCTCAAGACACCACCTTGCGGTTCAGCGGACTGGCGGCAGACCTCCACCTCCTCCCCCACAACTAACAACATGGGAGGAGCAGGTCTTGGCGATTCTGCACCCTGAGGGCCTCGCAGGAGTAGATGGAGGAATGGACTCTGGTAAGTCAAATCTTAACTATTTACGATCCCCCACCTTACCTGCATGCCATCACATAGCCCCACCCTCACCCACACCCACACCCCCATCACTCCAACTCCTCACAAATGTCCCACTATCACAACCCACACATCCTAACACCAAGCCCTGCATGCAACAACAAAGCATGGACACCCATCACCAAAGCATGGCCACTGCACATACCCATACACCCCCCTAAACCATCACCACACAAGGTCCTACACAGGAATGCAAGCACTGGGGTACACGGACACCCACCCATTGCACACCATGGCATACACAGATGTAATAAACATCCTTTTATACCCCTGCAGGACCCCTACCCAACGTCACCGGACAGGAGGGTCCACACATGTCCACACCACCAACAGAAGAGGCCCACAGTGATGTCAGCACCTCTGTCCAACTGGTTCTAGATGACCAGCCCGGACCATCGGGGACCTCTGGACAGTCGGTTCCCCTGACACAGTCACAGGCCACCACAGAGCTTCCCCCCTCTGGAAACACCAGCACAGCACCCACCCAGCGGGCCCATACCTCTGTCCCCAGGACACGTTATTCAGCAGTGTGTCCACCATTACAGGGAACCCAGGCTAACCCACCACCCCAACAACAACAGGGACCTGGGTGCAGTGGTAGTGGGCACACCGTCCAGGGGACGGAGGCCCAGGAACACAAGGGAACTGGGAGTGCTGCTGTGCGGCAGGGGGAGGACAGGCCCAGGAAACCCACTCTCCACGAGGCCATCACCTCCATCATGGGAGCCTACCACCACTCCCAGGAGACGATGGCAACGGTACTGGCCACATTTCAGGAGATCCAGCGCCTGCAGGAGGAACAGTATTTGGGCTTCAGGGAGGAACTCAGAGCCATAAATTCCATCCTGGGCACCATCGTAGGGTGCTGAAGGAAATAATCAACACCAGGAGGGACACTGTGGCACAACAAGGGGCCCCTGACACTAGCATGGACGATGAACTGCCCACCACCTCCGCCGGCGCTAGTGGACAGGAGGCACCACCACAGGACCACCACACCAGCACCCCACCCCCTGCAGAGGGAGAACCACCCTGCAAACGGTCCCTGAGATCCAGGACAAAGACAGAGAATGATGCCAAGACCCCCGCCAAGAAATAAGACCACCCTGAATGTCATCCTTCTGGCCTACTTTGTCAACCTGGCCATCCTTAAACTGCCCCAGCTCCACTTCCTATGCCCATTTGGGCAATGCACCTGCGAGACTAATAGACTGGACTCTGCCATGGACATTCCTCCACCATCAACCCTCACCATTTTGCAACCCCCTCCAATATTGAGCACATAAATAAACACCCTTGAAGCACAAAACAATCTGGAGTCAGTCTGTGATTTCGGAATAGTGTATTAGAAATTATTGTGGCAAAATGCACTTTCAATTGTAATGTCAACATACCTATGTCACACAGCTCTAGTCCATGAGGAATCAAAGCAGATGTCACACAGTGGGACCCACATCTGTAAAATCGTAAGGGAAAGTGACAACTCAGTGACTATACACTGGGTGAAAACGACAGACAGTAGAGAGGTAGTAGTTTTAAAGTACACTTACCTGTGTCTCACTGGAAGTATTGCAGGATCACCGAGTTCCTGTTGTCCATGTCCTCTTCTCCTGCTTCCTCATCTTCACTGTCCACAGGCTCCACAGCTGCAACAACACCACCATCTGGACCATCCTCCTGCAGAAAAAGCACCTGTCGTCACAAAGCCAAGTTGTGAAGCATACAGCAGGCCACGATGATCTGGCACACCTTCTTTGGTGAGTAGAATAGTGATCCACCTGTCATATGGAGGCACCGGAACCTGGCCTTCAGGAGGCCGAAGGTGCGCTCTATTATCCGCCATGTTTGCCCATGGGCCTCATTGTAGTGTTCCTCTGCCCTTGTCCTGGGATTCCTCACTGGCGTCAGTAGCCATGACAGGTTGGGGTAACCAGAGTCACCTGCAAATGGCGAGGGACAACTGTTAGACACACACTAACCTGGAGTGATATCCCCAGACAACCATTCCCACTGACTTGCTTCCAGGTGCTCACCTAATAGCCACACACGGTGCCTCTGGAGTTGACCCATCACATAAGGGATGCTGCTATTCCGCATGATGTAAGCGTCATGCACTGAGCCAGGGAACTTGGCATTCACATGGGAGATGTACTGGTCTGCCAAACACACCATCTGCACATTCATGGAATGATAACTCTTCTGGTTTCTGTACACCTGTTCACTCCTGCAGGGGGGGGGGGGCAAAAGCCACATGTGTCCCATCAATGACACTTATGATGCTGGAGATATGTCCCAGGGCATAGAAGTCTCCTTTCACTGTAGGCAAATCCCCCACCTGAGGGAAAACGATGTAGCTCCGCCTGTGTTTCAGCAGGGCAGGCAACACTCTGGACAACACGTTGGAAAACATAGGCTGGGACATCCCTGATGCTATGGCCACTGTTGTTTGAAATGACCCACTTGCAAGGAAATGGAGTACTGACAGCACCTGCACTTGAGGGGGGATTCCTGTGGGATGGCGGATAGCTGACATCAGGTCTGGCTCCAACTGGGCACACAGTTACTGGATTGTGGCACGGTCAAGCCTGTAGGTGATGATCACATGTCGCTCCTCCATTGTCGACAGGACCACCAGCGGTCTGTACACCGGAGGATGCCGCCATCTCCTCACATGTCTCAGCGGACGGTGCCTATGAAGGACAACAGCGAGCACAGAGTCAAACAACTCAGAGGTACGTAAACACAGCTTACAACGAACACGTATCATAATCCGATATTTGGCCTGTATGTGTGTGATGCAGTTAAAAATTAAGCCATGTGGGCCCCTGAAATGGCGGCTGCCTGACCTGTAAAGTGAGACAATGGGATGTGAGGTAAGTGCGCTGGCGTTGTACACCGTCGTGGTAGGCGGTCGAAGACCGCGGCACAGTCCTGCATTGGTTAACATTGGTCCCTATGGGTCCCAGGAGCCAATGACGATGTACGCCGGCAGTGACGGTATGCACCGCCGCGGACGTGACTGCCATTATCTATCTGTTCAATCACTCGATACCTGATCTTCGACACGAGAGGACCTACACTGTAAGTGCTGCTGTGACCTCAGTCTGGAAGAGACAATGGCTTGTGCGACTGGGGAAAGTGCCCCTGCCTTCACATCGGAGGAGTTGGAGAAACTCGTGGATGGGGTCCTCCCCCAGTACACGCTACTCTACGGTCCTCCAGACAAACAGGTAAATACACTATGAGCATGCTGTATGGGCTATGACTGTGTGAAGTGGGGTGGATGAAAGAAGGTGGGGGAGATTGAGGCGTGAATGAAACGACGGTGAGTGCATGTGCATAATCGCAAGGGTAGGGATGGGGGCCAATGACTGTGACAGTGCATTTGGTAATAACTTTTCTTTTCCCCCTGTAAAATTCATGTAGGTCAGCGCCCACCAGAAAAAAGATATTTGGTGTGCCATCGGCAAGGGCATACGGACCCTGGGGGTCTACCACAGACCGAGCACCCACTGCTGTAAAAGATGGGAGGACATTCGCCGCTGGAGCAAGAAGACGGCGGAGGCCCAGCTGGGGATGGCCTCCCAACGTGGGAGGGGTGCCCTTCGCACCATGACCCCCCTGATGTTCAGGATCCTGGCGGTGGCGTACCCGGAGTTGGATGGGTGCTTGGGGGCATCACTGCAGCCACAAGGGGGTGAGGACACTCTCATTCTGCAGATTTTGCACGCCAAGTACACCTAGTCAGGCTCCTGTGAAATCGATGTGTGCAGATGTCGTCCATAGCCTTGTAGGCCATGTCCCAGGAATTGAACAGTGGAGGCCAAGTGCGCTGCGTAGTGCAGGGGGCTTCTGAGTCTGTCGTGCCCGCCAACTGTAGCTGTAATCCATGCCTTCAACATGTCTTTCTTCGGTCGTCCCCCCCCTTTTTGTGGTCTCCCTGTTCTTGTGTGCATTAGCATCATCAGGCGGAGGAGCAGTGGCAACGGTGCAGGAGGGAGCCGCATCCCACATGGCCCTGGGGGGCGAGACAACGGAGTCGGAGTACACCAGCGGGACGGAGGGCGAGGGAAGCTCCACGGCGGGGACAGGAGCTGACACCAGTGACACTGACTCATCCTCTGATGGGAGCTCCCTTGTGGTGGCGGCAACATCTGTGCCCCCGCATCTACATGTACAGCCACACCCCCTACCAGCACCACCCTCCCAGCAGCCCCTCAGCCTTTTCCCCATGCCCGCTCACCCAGGAGGGTGGGCATCACCTTCGCTTCAGGCACCTCAGGCCCTGCCCCAGTCACCCCTGCTGCCCTCAGTGAGGAGGCCATTGACCTTCTTAGGTCCCTCACTGTTGTGCAGGCTACCATTTTGAATGCCATCCAGGGTGTAGAAAGACAGTTGCAACAAACATATGCATTCCTGGAGGGCATTCATTATGGTCAGGCGGCTCTTCAGCGAGCTTTTCAGACTCTGGCCTCAGCACTGATGGCAGCCATTGTCCCTGTGTCTAGCCTCCCACCTCCAACTTCCTCCACCCAGACCCAATCCCCTCTACCTCAGCCTATCCCAAGCACATCTTCAGACCAGCATGCACACACGTCAACACACAAGGAAAGCTCAGGCAAACGTAAGCACCACACATCCCACGTGCACTCATGCAAGCATCACACACATGCAGACACACCAACATCCACTGCCTCCACTGTGTCCCCCTCCTCCTCGTCTCCCTCCTCCCTCCCAGTCTCGTCTCCACTCACACCTGCATGCAGTACATCTACAGCCACTACTGCCATCACCAGGACACACACCACCACACCCCGCTCACGTGCAGTCACCACCACCACTGCCATTCACACTTCCCCTGTGTCCTCTCCCAGTGTGTCTGTGACTCCACCTCCCAAGATACACAAACGCAGGCACACATCCACCCAACAGCCATCCACATCACAACAGCCTCCAGCGCATGCACCTTCACCCAAAGTCACCAAACCAACACCTCCTACAACCACAACCTCTTCCTCCACTCCCAAACCCCCTCCAGCTAACCGACCCAGTGTTTCCCAAAAACTTTTCCTGTCCAACCTTGACCTCTTTCCCACACCTCCCCCACCCCGTCCGCCTCCTAGGGCCCGTCTCTCCAGGTCCCAACCTAGCACCTCAGCCACAACATCTCCGGGACCAGTGGTGCCTGTAGTCACCGGAATCTGGAGTGCACCGGCCACCAGGGCAGCCAGTGTGGCACGGACCCACAGCACGGACAGTCCCTCACCTGTGAAGCATCTAAAGTTGGCCAGTGCCCGGTGGGAGAGGAGGAAGACTCCAGCCACCAAAGCCGCTCCCAGAGGTACAGGTGGGAGTGTGGAGGCAGCTGCGACACCTTCCAAGGTGGGGAAGGGCCACAAGAAAGTCAGCAGGTCTGGGAAGAGCAGCACGCCAGAGAAGACCGCCATCATCCCCGCTGTCCAGGAGCCCACCGCCATCATCCCCGCTGCCCAAGAGGCCACCGCCAGCACCTGCCCTGCTGCCCAAGAGGCCACCGCCAGCACCTGCCCTGCTGGAGCGGAGAGGACCGCCAGCACCAGCCCCGCTGGGCCAGAGAGGACTGCCAGCACCAGCCCCTCTGGGCCAGAGAGGACCGCCAGCACCAGCCCGCTGGGCCAGAGAGGACCACCAGCACCAGCCCTGCTGGGCCAGAGAGGACTGCCAGCAACTGAGTCACTGCAAAGGACACCACCGCCACAAGCACCGCTAAACAGGGCACCACCGCAACAAGCACCGCTGAACAGGGCACCGCCACAACAAGCACCGCTGAACAGGGCACCGCCGCCACAAGCACCGCTGAACAGGGCACCACTGCCACAAGCACCGTTGGCCCATGAGCGCCAAGGGCACTGACGCTACTGAGTCCGTCACGAGCAGGATGAATCACTCTGGGCACCATGCCCCCTCCAGAACCAGTGGAGACTTTCATCCACTACCTCAGTCCTTAGCAGGATGAAGCACTCTGGGCACCATGCCCCCTCCAGAACCAGTGGAGACTGTCATACACTACCTCTGTCCTTAGCAGGATGAAGCACTCTGGGCACCATGCCCCCTCCAGAACCAGTGGAGACTGTCATCCACTATCTCAGTCCTTAGCAGGATGAAGCACTCTGGGCACCATGCACCCTCCAGAACCAGTGGAGACTGTCATCCACTACCTCAGTCCTTAGCAGGATGAAGCACTCTGGGCACCATGCCCCCTCCAGAACCAGTGGAGACTGTCATCCACTTGAGAGACTGTGGCTTTGCACTCCCCAGGATGGACCAGTGGGCAACCCACCCACTGTAGAGACTTGAGAGTCTGTGGCTTTGCACTCCCCAGGATGGAACAGTGGGCATGTGGCCCTCACGTGGATTTGGCGGTGTGCACTCAACCGGCTGAGGTGCCCCTCTTTTCCTCCCCCTGAGGTGCCTGTTTTCTTGCTCTCTGATGCCCCTGCAGTGTTCTCTCCATCATGGTCGGGGATCTTGTGTGGGCCTTGCCCATACCGTGTGGGCCCAGTGTACCACGGACTTTATTGGAGCACTACCTGGACTACTAAGCTTGGTGTATATTTGGTTTATAGTGTATATATATGGTTACACTCATTTTCTTTTGTCTTTGCATTCTTCCGGGGGCATTGGGGGGGGTGTAACTATAATGTATCATGCTGCATTAGTGTGTGTGCAGTGGTGGGTGAGGGTGGTGGTGGGGGTGTTGCGTGTTGCGTGTGTGTGTCCCTGTTTTTTCCCTGCCCCCTCCCCTGTGTCGTAGGTGCAGTACTCACCGTTGTCTTCGCCGCCGGCATTCGTGCTCCTGGTAGAGGAGCAAGAAGATAAGGGCTGGCAGGATCTGCAGCTCTGGTTCCATGGCGTCCGGATTCCTTGTGGGGTGTGTAGAGGTGAGCGTTTTCCCTTCAAAGTCCTGTTTTCGCCGTGTTTTTTTCCGCGGTGAATCCGCCCCGGAAAAGGTGGTGGATTGGTAGGTTGTGATACTGTGGGCGGTACTTTGTCTTCAGCCTGTCTGTTGGCGATGACCGCCGCGCTGTTTGTTTGTACCGCCGTGGCGGTCGGAGTGCTAAAGTGGCTGTCTTTGTTGGCGGTTTCCGCCACGGTCGTAATTGCAATTTTTTTACCGCTGCTTTAACACCGTCCGCCAGGGTTGTAATGACCACCTCAATGTCCTAAACAGTTACCCACCCTCACTAACAGTTTTATTTAAGTTTTATAAAAAAAAATATTAAATGTTAAGTATCTAATGAATATATGTAATGTGTTCCTTTAGTGCAATATGTATTAAATATGCATGGTAGTAATTTTTTTTTTTAATTTAAACATCCAGCATTTCCCATAATGTCTTTGTTTGTACCGGGGATAGTAAATGTGACTTCACTCAAAGCTCAGTTTGGTTAGGTTTGGAGTGGAAGTAGTAACTCAGAATCACCCAAAGTCTAATATTCTCTCTAATGTGGTTAGATTTGGAGTTTATATGTTAAATCTGTGAAACCCCCAAAGTCTAGAACTTTCCCCAATGTGGTTAAGTTGGGAGTGGGTATAGTAAATTTGACCCCCCACCCAAACACCAACGCTTTCCGGAACGTGGTTAAGTTTGGAGTAGGAATAATAAAGCTGAACCTAAAAAAGGTCCAACACTTTCTCCAATGTTGTTGAGTTTTAAGTGGTAATAGTGAATTTGACTAATGAGAAATTCCAATACTTTCCCCATTGTGGTTAGATTTGGAGAGTTAATAGTAAATCTGAACCTCCCCACAGTTCAGCACTTTACCCAACGTGGTTAAGCCTGGTGTGGGAATAACAAGTATTAAGCTCCAAAATCCAAAGCTTTTACTAAACTGATTAGGACTGGAGTGAGAATAGCAAATCTGAACCTCACACATAGCCCAACACTTCCACCAGCGTAGTTAAGTTTAGAGTAGGAATAGTAAATCTGAGCACCCTCAAATCCCAGCACTTTACACAAAGTGGTTAGGTTTGAAGCTTCACTAGTAAATTTGAACCTTTCAAAGTTCAACAAATTTCCTAATATGTTGAACTGTGGAGTTGGAATAGCAACCAGAATCACCCAAAGTTTAACAGTTTCTCAATGTGGTTAAATTTAAAGTTTGAGTGATATATTTGACTCTCCTCAAATTACAAGACTTCTTAAATGTGGCTAGTTTTTTATTGGGAATAGGAAATGTGATGTCCACAATTTGATGCTGCTTTTATAAAGTACTATGTTTGACATTGTATTATTCTAAACATTTTCTAAACTTTTTTGTAACATATGCCATATTTAGTATGCATTATATTTCAATAATTAAAAAATATTTTGAGTGTCTCCTTATTTTCCAAGAAAAAACAATTTTTACTTCCGAATATTATGATACACATATGATGCAGTTATAGTGTACAGACATTTCATTCATAATTTTTAAAACGTGTTGTACAGTACTATTTAGCAAAAACTAATTCTTTACATTCCTTAGATTTTTTAAACACTGGAAAATAATATAATTGTATTTAAACGTTAATAGTTGGCTGTGCAATGTACGTGATCAAGGCTGCAGGGACAGCTGAAAAACATTGTGTTTTGGATTAATGCTCACCACTTTCACTTCATTTCCCTGGATGTCCTGAGTGTGTGTAATTATTTGTTTATTTTTGGTATTTGAATTTTACCGGTTTGCTCTGCCGGTTTGCGCACCACCCCTGGTGGGCCGCCAGAGCTCAGAACGAGCACTCTGTTTGGTCGGATATATTGATATATATACCTGAAAGGGCCTTGGTTTGACATATATATATATATATATACACACATACAAACACACATATATATATACACACACACACACACACACATCTATATATATACATGCATATATATATATATACACACGCACATATATATATATATATATATATATATATATATATATATATATATATATATTACCTAATGGTGGTTACTTTTTTCAACCATTGGTGGCCCAGGGTGCTGGCCCATATCTACAAGGTCATGCAAAGCCCCTTTGTTGTAAGTATATGAGTGAGTGTCTGAGTTCATCTGTGACTGGGTGTGTGAATATATGTGTGCATGTGTCAGTAGCTGCGTGAGTAACTCAGCCGCAAAGGAACCGCATCTACCCAATTATTCAACAAGAGTCCACTGTTTTGCACAAAATGTCTACCCAACTGAATTAATTTCTACTAGTTAGTAAGTACTACCTCACTGGGTAATTGTCCAGTGTGTGTTTCACACTGCAGCTGCATCATGGAGCACGAGGAAATGGCTCCAAGGACCTTGTGTGCATTTGGCAATGTGATTGTTCCTTGTGGGTCTTTCTCCAGAATTCTGTGATAACATGAATCCTCATATAGAGAGGCCAACAAGACTACAAAGACATAAATCTCCACCAAACCATGGTTCCTTCCTCTTAGCTATATGATGTAAGTGCTTCCTTGTTTGCTAGGGATGTCCTCATATTCCTCGGCATCAGGAACACACCACCAAAACCCACGGGAAACAGACCGGTGGCCCTTTGGTAAGCTGTGCATCATTTTGGCAAAATGTGGGAAGACCTTTGTATACTACTAAGATGGATAGGGCGGGGCCAAGCGGGTGGAGCTTCCAGGTAAGTTGCACATTTGCATACTTATACCAATTTAAAGGGAGAACCATGGACTCTGCTCTCATCAGGTGAGGAAAAGAAAGAACCCATTTGTCACTATCACATACAGATTGTGCTCCAAAAGATCAAAGATGCATTCACCTCTATGAAGGATTTCAGATTGCTTTTCAATATGCAATTGCCTAATAAACACAAACCACTGGAGCCCACCACAATTTAATGGGGAGGGAGGCCATGTGGCCCCCTTCACCAGACTGATTTCAGCCCCAGGGACCTCATCCCCTGGGCTGCACCACAACTTAATGGGGAGGGAGGCTGTGCGCCCCCCTCCATGGGATGATTTTGGCCACAGAGAACCCTCCCTCGGGGCACTGTCATGTGTCCCTGGGTGCCCTGGTCTCATCCAGGGCACCCAATGTGCTATAGGACCATGGGGGAAGGCCCAAGGCCCCCAGTCCCAGATGCCTACCCACCTCCTGCAGGAGCCAACATTGCTATTGCACACAGGAAGCTGCTAAACATGCAGCTCCCTGTGTGCAAGAGCAATTGTTTCATCTCTTTCCCTCCCTGCATATGTGTGGGCGGGGAAAGAGATGACACCTCCGCTTCAAGAGGGTGAGAGCACTTTGACAGCTCTTGTCCGCTGGAAGCAAAGTGTTTGCTCTGACTTGGTGGGAGCTTTGGCAGAGCAAACATCTATGTCCAAGTGGTAGGCACCCTGGGACATAGCAGGAGTCGATCCTGGGGTGCGGTGGTCCCCAGTACCATATATGGCCTGGGAGGGGGGCCCACCTTCCTCATTTTTTAAAATAGAATTTGCCCCAGCGAGGTGGTGGTCCCCAGGGCGAGGTGTCTGCGCAGCCCCCACATGTTTTTTTTCCAATTTTGGCCCTGGGTAGGTGGTGGTCCCTGGGGCCTTAGGGGGATCCACATGGGGCCCCCTATGTATTTTTTACACTGTGGCCCTGGGGAGGTGGTGGTCCCCAGGCCCTGGTGGGGGACCGAGAGACACCCCGAGTATAATTAAGATTCCCGGTGAAGTGGTAGCCCCTGGGGTATTAAAATGCAGAAGGAGGGGGCCACATTCGCCCCACTCCTTTAGCCTAATAAAGGAGAAACGCCCCTTGGCCTGGCCCATCCAGGTGGTTACTGAAACACAAGTGCGGGAGACAATGTTTGTTTTTTCCCCATTTCTGCAGTGAACTCACGAATTTTGTGAAAATGCTTTTTTGCCATGCTGGGTTCCCTCTGGGACCCCCAAGACCAAGGCTTAGGGGTCAGGATATTCCTACCCTGCCCTCTTTTCTGTTTTTTGGGACTTGACTGAAGCCGCATCCCAAGATGGCTGCCAGCACTTCCTGGCTGGAGTGCTGGCAGCCTATCAGAGACGTGCATTTCCCTGCACAAGCTCATATATACACATTTGGATTTCCTTAAATTTCTCAACAACTACTTAACAGATTTTCACTAAATAACAAAAAGCACATTCTACGGAACACAATCTAAATTTCTGCCAAATCTGGTGTAATTATGTTGAACGGTTAATGCTATAGTTGTGTTCAAAACTCCCATAGGAATTAACAAAGGAAACACACTTTTTTTGACCCCCCACCCCTTTTTCTCAGCCCTCATTTGACAGATCACTCTGATATTTTCCATGTGCAATAAGAATTACAGGCACACCTTTTTGGGAAACTTTTGTAAAGATAGGCAAAATGGTGCCAAAGACGTAGGCAAGTCAAAAAACACTATTCCCATGGAAACATGGTCCTAACTATAGCTACAACTACTGCCAGTAGGTAATATATATACATATTCACTTAAAAAAACAAAGGTTACAGGGACGTTATAGGCAGGCTCACATTTTAAATGTACAAAACCATAGAAATTCAACTGTTATAATTAGAGTAATCTCAAGTAACTTTAAACACATGCCCCAAGGTAACTATAACTCGCTCCCTCGCAGTGCACAGTTTTTTAATCAAAAACGTTACTGCAAATATTACATTGATATTATCAATTATGTTATCAAAGATGGCATGAGTGCAGTAATTTGTGGGGTAATTAGCAGTGCATGGCGAGAGTGTGAGTTATAGTTACTTTAGGACACGGGTTGTAGTTAATAGAGATGACTCTGAATATAACAGGTGGCCATGTGCAGTAGGGGTTGTCCTTAGGGCCTAAACACCCAAACCTGCACCACACACAGCCAGAGGTCTATCCCTACTGTGTAAGGCCACCCCCTTAACCACCCAATCCCGCACCAGGCACAGGAGAATAGTCTGTCTCTCTTTGTGTGAGAATAGAGGTGAGAGGGTGTCTCTGGGTCTGAGAGTTTGGGTGTGAAAGTGGGTGGGTGAGGGTCTGAGTGGTTCTGTGAGTGGGTGCTTGAGGGACTGAGTGGGTCTGTGAGTGGGTGCCTCAGTGCCTGAGTAGGTCTGTGAGTGGGTGCGTCAGTGTCTGAGTGGGTCTATGACTGGGTGCATGAGGGTCTGAGTGAGTCTGTGAATGGGTGCGTGAGGGTCTGAGTGGGTCTGTGAATGGTGTCTCAGTGTCTGAGTGGGTCTGTGAATGGGTGCATGAGTGTCTGAGTGGGTTTTTGAGTGGGTGCATGAGGGTCTGAGTGGGTCTGTGAGTGGGTGTTCTAAGTGTCTGAGTGGGTCTGTGACTAGGTGCATAAAGGTCTGAGTGGGTCTGTGAGTGGGTGCCTCAGTGTCTGAGTAGGTCTGTGAGTTGGTGCATGAGGGTCTGAGCGGGTCTGTGAGTGGGTGCATCAGTACCTGAGTGGGTCTGTGAGTGGGTGCATGAGGGTCTGAGTGAGTTTGTGAGTGGGTGCATGAGTGTCTGAGTGGGTCTGTGAGTGGGTGCATGGGGGTCTGAGTGGGTCTGTGTGTGGGTGTGTCAGTGTCTGAGTGGGTCTGTGAGTGGGTTCATCAGTGACTGAGTGGAACTGTGAGAAGGTGCATGAGGGTCTGAGTTGGTGTGTGAGTGGGTGCATGAGTGTCTGAGTGGGCCTGTGAGTCAGTGTCTGAGTGGGTCTGTGAGTGGGTGCATGAGTGTCTGAATGGATCTGTGAGTGGGTGCATGAGGGTCTGAGTGGGTCTGTGATTGGGTGTTCTGAGTGTCTGAGTGAGTCTGTGACTGGGTGCGTAAGGTTCTAAGTGGGTGCCTCAGTGTCTGAGTAGGTCTGTGAGTGAGTGCATGAGGGTCTGAGTGGGTCTGTGAGTTAGTGCATCAGTGCCTGAGTAGGTCTGTGAGTGGGTGCATGAGGGTCTGAGTGGGTTTGTGAGTGGGTACTTGAGTGTCTGAGTGGGTCTATGAGTGGGTGCATGGGGGTCTGAGTGGGTCTGTGAGTGGGTGTGTCAGTGCCTGAGTGGGTCTGTGAGTGGGTTCATCAGTGTCTGAGTGGGTCTGTGAGAAGGTGCATGAGGGTCTGAGTTGGTTTGTGAGTGGGTGCATGAGTGTCTGAGTGGGTCTGTGAGTGGGTGCATGAAGGTCTAAATGCATCTGTGAATGGTTGCATAAGAATGTGAGTAGGTCTGTCAATGAATGCATGAGGATGTGACTGGGTCTGTGAATCCATGTGTGAGGATGTGACCGAGTCTCTGAATGGGTGCATGAGGGTTTGACTGGGTCTGTGAATGAGTGCATAAAGGTATGACTGGGTCTATGAATGGGTGCATGAGAGTGTGACTGGTTCTGTGAATGGGTGCGAGATGGTGTGACTGGGTCTGCAAATGAGTGCGTGAGGGTTTAATTGGATCTGTGATTGGGTGCATGAATGTGTGACTGGGTCTGTAAATGGGTGTGTGAGAGCGTGAGTGGATCTGTGAATGAGTGTATGAGAGTGTGACTAGATCTGCAAATGAGTGTGTGAAAGTGAATTGGTGCATGGGGGTGTGACTGAGTCCGCTGAGGGTGCATTCGATTGCTTCTGGGTCTTTCTCAGTAGTTCTTTGAAGGGGTGCCTGACTTTCTGAGTACCACTGTAAATTAATGAATTAATGTGTGTATGACTGAATTTTCTATTTTGTTGCTGATATTGGCGATTCAGTTGTGAAGTTACATGGGAGACACGATGAGCATTGTGATGTATTTGCAAATATTGTGAAACGGAACAAACCATTATGTTAAGCTCTTAATTGG
Source organism: Pleurodeles waltl (assembly GCF_031143425.1). NCBI lineage: Eukaryota > Metazoa > Chordata > Amphibia > Caudata > Salamandridae > Pleurodeles > Pleurodeles waltl. The sequence continues at coordinate 1,020,844,596 of NC_090444.1, read as the reverse complement.
ACTACCATAGCCCCATATATAACAGCCCTACGGTCAGGGTGACTACCCCTGACCCCTTATGCCGCTTTTCATGTCAAAGTTCAACCCTGGGGACCATAACACGTTCCCTAAGATGGCAGCCTCAACTTACTAGTCAGGTTGGCTCCAGCCAATCACAGCATCTCTGTTGTTGCGCGGATTCACGAATATGTCACAATGGTCGCGAAACCGTCGCAACCTCAGATATAATTTGTTTTCCCTTTAATATCCCCAAAACTATTGAACAGATATACATCAAATAAGGAGAATTCTAATCTGTGTACCAAGAGCTAGCTTTCTGTCAAATTTGGTATAATTCCATCCAGGGGTTACGGTTGTAGTCATGTCTAAAAGACCTAAGGGAATTAACATGGGAAGCAGAACTTTTTAGAACCCTCCTTTTTCTTGGCCCCCAATTCATAGATCACCCCCAAACATTCCATGCACAACAAGAATCACTGGCACTTTTTCTGGAAAATTTCGTAAAGTTTCGTCAAACGGTGCCAAAGATGATCTAGGCAAGCTAGGCAAGTCAAAAAACATGTTTTCTATGGCAACATGGTCCTACCTATAACTACCTAGTGGCGACTGCCACTAGGTTATATATATATATATATATATATATATATATATATATGTATGTGTGTGTGTATTACCTAGTGGCAGTTGCCACTAGATATAGTTAGGACCTAGTTTCTATAGAAAAAGCTGTGGTAGTTATAGTTGGGACCTAGTTGCTATAGAAAAAGCTGTTATTTGCTTGCCTATATCTTTGGTGCTGCTTGACAAATCTTCATAAAAATTTCCCCAAAAATTTGACAGTCATGTGATCTGCTGTCTGGAAAGTTTTGGGTTGATCTACGAAACAAGGACCGAGAGAAAGGGAGGGTTCAATTTAGAGCGTTTCCAAAGTTAATTCCCAATGGAAAAATTTAACCGCGATAGTGCCAAACCCACTAGACGGAATTACACCAAATTTGGCAGAAAGTTAGCTCTTGGTCCAGAAAGAGCCCTTTTTGTTATTTGGTTTAAATCCATTCAATAATTTTTGAAAAATTAAAGGAAATCCAAATCTGTATGTATAAGGACGTGAAGGATTCATGACCCCTTCCGATCTCATGCTGAGATCTCATTGGCTGCCAACACTTTAACCAGGAAGTGTTGTCAGCTATGTTGGGACTAGGCTTCAGCCGAGTCCCAGAAAAAAATATTAATAAAAAAAAGAAAAGGGGCTAGGGTAGGGACACCCTGACCCCTTAGGCCTGGTGGTTTTGTCCCAGAGGGACCGCCCCCAAGAGGAAAAAAAATTTTTTTTGCTGCGAAATCACAATGTTCGAGAATTTGTGGCAACATTTTTTAAAAAAAACAAGCACGGACTTCCGTGCTTGTTTTTTGCTAAGCCCCCGGGTTGGTCAGGTCCTGGGGGCATTGAGAATTTTGAATCTTTGAATCCCAGGGACCACTGCCTCCCCAGGGGTTTTTTTGTCATTCATGCCTTGGGGCCCTCGGCCCCCCAACAGCCCCAGGGACCGCCCCCTTCCCGCAGCAAAGCTCTAATTGTTTGTGAGGGGACTTGCATGCCTCTGCAACTTGGGGACCACCACCTCCACAGGTAACAATTAATTATGGAGGTTACCACCTCCCTGGGAATTCGATCACTTAAGAAGTGGGGGACCACCTGCTTCCCCTGCTGCTGCTTTAGGCACTTCCACCTTCCCGGGCTTTATGAATGAAATGGGGGGGGGCACATGGCCACCCTAGACCCCCCCCAGGCCTGGGGACCACCACCTCCCTGGGGCTTTGTGAATATATGAGTGCAGGGGGCTGTGCCTCTCCCCCTGCTGCACTTGGGGCCACCACTTCCCTGGGGCAAATAGTTAGTAAAGTGAAGGAGGTCTGTTTCAAACTCCCTGTAGCCCTGGGGACCACCACCTCCACAGGGCTATGTGCACAATTGAGGGTGGACGTGTGGCCTGCCTCAAGGAGCCACTGATGACCCTGGGGACCTTCATCCCCCAGCACCAGCTCCTGTCCTGAGGTGCCCACCCCCTGGGCATAGCTGTTTGCTGTGGCTTGGCTGTCACAGCAAACACTGTGGCTTCTGGCAGCAGGACCTGTCAAGCAGGTCCTACTTTCAGAAAGCGGATCTTTCATCTCTGTTATGCGTGCAGACAACAGAGATGAAAGGTTTACTTCAGCAACCACAGAGTTGCTGTTAAAAGCAGCTCCTTGGTTGCTGAAGCAATGGGACCACGGGGGAGGCCTTGAAGCTTCCCCTGCGGTCCCAGATAGTCTGTAAAGGGCACGAGTTATAGTTACCTTTGCACATGAGTTATGGTTACTTGAGGTAACTCTAACTATAACTGGTCAATTTATATGCTTTTGTACGTTTAAAATATGAGCCTAACTATAGCATCCCTGTAACATTTGGTTTTGTAAGTGATATATAAATATATATATATATATATATATATATATATATATATGCGTGTGTGTGTGTGTGTGTGGAGTAACAGTAAGGTAGTAGTCAGGTACTATGCTTACTTACGTGACAATATTCTTGATATGTGCTCATTGATATTCTGGTTTCGATATCCAGGTGCACATAGTGTGCTTCTATTTCAATGTCTATCTCGATTTTTTAAGGTACACTTTAAAACATGTACAATCAACTTTTCAAAATCCATCTTCAAATGCTATCAATTAGATGGGATTTTAAGTACAAGGGTCTAAAATGTGAAGTAGGCTGACTCTGAACTTCAAGCCATGCCAAATGCAAAGTTTATTATTACTTTTTTAAAAAAAGAAGCAGCTGGCCTCAGCTCAGAGCCCTCCCTCCCACACCTCTTACCTCAGGTGGTGGATGTCCAGCCTCGTAAACATTTCCCCAGGGACCACAAGCTACGGTCAGTGGTGTGCCCGAGGGCTGCATTAATGGCATCACGGTGGGAGTTGAACTTTGTGGGGGTTTAAGGTAGGCTTAGGGGAAATAAACCACATACCTGATGTGCTCAATGAGTCATGGAGTTATTTTAAGCGTTTTTTTCCATACTGCCTGTAAATTAAGCCCCTATTCTCTAGAAGAGTCATTGATTTGACAATACAGTGTTTTTCTGTATCTGAATTCCTATCCCTATACCGCACCTTGGGATAAACCTTTCTGCTTAATACTGCTACCTTGGGAGAGGCAAGTGTAAAAATGAAGTAACTTGATTATTGAAGTGAAATGAAACAGAAATGCACAACATGAAGCCAGAAAATCTAGGGTAAATCCCAGCTTCCCCACTTGACCCAATTGTTTGATCCTAGGCAAATGCCTAATTTCACTTTGCTTCCTTTTTCTTCATTATGACACATAAAAACACCTTGAAATAATGGTGTCTGGATATCCTGTACAAACCTCTTGTTTTTGATTTAATAAACTATTATGTTGTCCATGTATTATAACAACCCTGACCATCCAGAAGGTTCCATGTGGGAACTGACTTGCCCCTTAGTTCGCTATTGGCATTGTTTTCATGATATGTGGAGGCATGAATATTTTGACACACATTTTAAAAGGATCAGTTTTAAATAAAATATTTCTGAATGCACTTATCTTTCTGATGTAGTAAGGTGTAAAGCTTTTGCATGTTAATGAAATACACCTTTTGAATTTTGAAGAGACTTTACCTTATTTTTACACGTTTGTTGCATGATGTACTGGAAAAATAAATGTGTTCCTAAAGTTAGGTTTTGCAGAGCACCTAATTAGCTTCTTTTATTTTACTTCAGTTAGCCTGTAAATAAGCATTTTCCTGTCTATTTAACATATTTTGAATGTTAGTTCTTTCTGAAGTAAACAGCAGCCCAGTGTAGTCATTCATCTGGGGGCCATATGTGAAGGTCAAGAGAGCCCCCTGACGTCCCCAAGCCGTACTTTCTGTACCACAGTGCTATCGTACCTGGGACATATTGCATCAGAAAATAATCAAACCTAGAAGGCCTGAAAGGATAAACCTTACCTCACATATATTTAAGAAACGTCATCTGCTTCACAAAGAGTGGAGTTTCCTAATTCTGACCAGATTCATAAGTGAAGTGATCTTCACCAAAAAATACTTTTACAGAGAGCTTGGAGTATATCTATGAAAAACATATTGGAAAATTAGTGGCAAACAGGGTGTTTCAAACATTTTAGGACTGAAAACTAAATAAAATGTAAATGTCATATTACAGGGAAAATTGTGAATGGCCCACAATTCATTTTACTATCAAGTTTTGACAAATAATTGGAATTACATTTCATCAAAAGACCAGTCAAAACTGCATTGGCTTGAAGCAGGCTCCAGCACTAGCATACACCCCTCAGTGTTATAGGCAGATTGTGCAAAATGCGTTGTACAAAAGGAGAATTTCCCTAGATATCAACCAGCAAGACAGGTAAGTATGGGAAAGGATAGGTGATGGTATGAGTCCTGGCTGAGGACACTACTTCCATCTCCAGTTAGAGATGTCATATATGGGCTGATAGCAGCAGTGCCTCTAAGGCTCTGAGTGGTGGTTTCAAGGTTTGCATCTAGGATCGTGCTGTGTGATAAAATCTCAATTTGATGCTGCTTGCATGGTACCTCCAATTTGGATGCTATTGAGTCATCCACTTCCAGAATTATGGGCATTCTCTACTCTTTCAAATTCACTAGACTCCTAGCATAAGACCCTCAAGGTGGCACCTGGTATGTGGCGAACAATACTTGGACTTTTCTGAGTGGTAAATGTTGGAAGCATGCAAGCGGCCATGTGTACTAGTAATGGGAAATATTTACTTGCAGATGGATTGCTTGGCACTACTACCACAGCAGACAAAAGTCAAGCTTCACAGTATGAAAAAGTTAAGAGACTGCCAAATTTAAATCTACTCTAGAAAGCCAGATAACCTGCTTAATAAAACTTGGACTTCTCAGCACGTAGCTTGTACTTTCCGGCAACTATACCAGCAAATGTGGACATGGCTGATAGGCATTCAAAGAGAAGTTGTCAACATTTCTCACCAAGTGCATATATTAACAAATAACAAAGGGGTGCCATTGTTAAGTAATTTGGAAAAAACAATGTGGATCATTTAACAATGGTTAGGCCTTATTAGGATTTTTTTTAAAGACCACTATGAAAGGTGATGTTTGAATCTTACACTGATATATATTTTAGAAAATAAAGTGCAAAATTGTCCTTTGAAATCACACTGGGCCAAGTTTATTGGCTAAAACATGATAAGCTATACATTCAGCTTAAAAATCTCCAATCACCATTTCTTTATGTGTTCTAGCTCTCCTTTTACTACTTTGGGTACTATTCTCTCCCTGTCTCCCAATCTCTACTCCTGCCTCTCTGAACATTTTCCTCACAATCCCTTTCTGTTTGATGTTGCATCTATCTTCCCATTCTGGTCTCTCTTGCTCTCTTTCTTGCCTTTTCTATTTACTCTCCTTTCTTCCTCACAACCTTCCATTGCATGAGGGGGGAATACTTCCCATCAATCCCAAGTTTAAGGTTTATTTTTGGTTTGCTGTATTGCGCAGCATGCTGTACGCACTGAAGTTACAGGGCAAAACAAAATTGAAAGCAGAATTTGCTAATGGAATCTATGGGAATTTTTGTATCCCTACAGATTTCACTAGCGTTTCTACACTTTTCCTTCTTCTAAACATCTCCTGATAACAATAGTACCCCACTTGTGTGACTGAACTGTCACATATAAAAGGAACGGCTCTCTAATGCCCCTAAGACACAAGGAAAGATCCACATTTTACTTTGCAATATGACCAATGACCAATTCTGGTGATGTGGTATCTAGCCCAGGACTCAGTCAGCACCCAGAGATATCTTCTAGGCCAAGACATTTATGAAAAACAAAGTGCCAAGAGAACTCTGGGGTGGTGTTGCTTGCATGGATTCCCAATACCCTTTTCTTACCCAGATTGCCCTTCAAACACAAAACTTTGGCTAAATCACAGTTTTATCCTCATATTTCTGTAAAAATTCTGGAAGCTGTGAGGAGAAAATTGCTATCACCCAGCATTCTCACACTTCTCCCAAGAAAAACACTACTCCAAATGTTCACCAAATATTGTGCATTTAGTACGTGAAATATATAGGACCTTAAAACTGTAATTTATTTGCTATGACCATAAAATAAAGATGAAGCAGAATTTCAAAGGAGTCCATAAATTTCAAAAAGCAGATTTATACTATACAGATCTTAAAGTACAATATACAAAAATCTGAAAATATTAGTCAATGTTCTGCTTAGATGTCTAGAGAGTTCAAATATAACATAAATGCTTTCAGCCTCCGAAGCACTGATTATGGTTTCCACAATATTTAGTTTAAGGAGATGAATCCTCTGCAGGTTGACCCTGGCATGGATATCCAGCTATCAAACTATTTATGAAAGATAGTTTTTTATAGCAGCCCTCTGTGATGTGGCAGGCTGTATTTCACATTTCAGATTAACACTACTGCTAGTTAGGGTATTGGCAGCCCTCTGCAGCAGGCACATCACCCTAACAAACTATCTGACTCCTGAAAACAAAATAACAAACTTTAGAGCAGATACATTATCGCACCAGGCTGTGTTTCACAACAGGTCAGTGTAGGCTGGAGCAATGTCAGTCAAATGTAAGTTGTACCTTACTCGTGATGACTCGTCCTGCCATATTGGCATCTGAAGTTTCTTGATTGGACATTGCTTTTCAATGACTGGTAGGTTTAGGCAGTGACAACCATTTAATGTCACAAAAGTTGTTGGCTTAAGGACAACATAACCCACCATCCCATATGCTTGTGCAGTCCTTCACACATCAAACTGTTGTTTGACATAACATGTGTGAAAGGTGAGAAGGGAAATCAGCTAATCCCCATCGAATTCTTGGAGTCTCAGTTGTGACTGAGAACAAGTGTTGACATCACCTTTCAAATCAAATCAAAATCATTAACATTTATAAAGCGCGCTACTCACCCGTGCGGGTCTCACCTTTCCAATCAGATCCTCACACACAACACTGTGGCGTCGCATAGGGGTTCATCATATCCCCTCTATTATTCAATATCTACCTAACCTTCTTACCAAACCAGATACAACCATTCACCCTCATCTGTTACAACTATGTAGATGACATCTAAATCATTTTTAAAAATGAATGGTCTGGAAGACCTCTACAATTTAAAATTGTATGACTGCCTTCAGGTCATCAACACATTGATGATAACCATCTAAAAAAAAGCACCATAAAGACAGTGCTTATGACCTGCAGATAATGACAAAAATACCATCCTACTGCCATATGGCATAAAGAAAATGAGGCCCTTCCAACAATATTAAGAGAAGTCAGAAACCTATGGGTAACCATGGATTCAGACCTATATTTGATACCACGTGTTAAAACATAAACAGAGTGCCTTCTACACAAAGAAAACACTAAAGTTGCATATTTCCATACCTCGGATACCAACTGAAACTGCAAGCCTTCCTCATATTCATAATATTCAATGTTGACTACGCCAACAGCCGATACCTTTGCACACCTGCATTCATCGTATGCAAAATACAATTCTTCCAAAACGCTACTGTAAGACTCTTCTCTTCTATCATTCAAAAGAACACGACTGAAGTCTTGCAATCACTATAGCAAGAAGGACAATGTTCAAGGCATTAAGATGCTTTAGGAAGGCATTCCAGGGATTGCGCATGGGCATTCCCATGCATTCACCCATTGATTTTGGTGCATTCTCAGATTTACTAAAGCAAGTAAACCTGGAAATGTGTCAAATGCTAGGCCTTCCCCAGTGAGTCGTAATGAGGAAAAATATCTTTACTTCTCCTTGTTAGCACCTCACAGCACATGTAGAAAGAGAAATATGCCTCTAAGTATTGTTTTTGTGCAGGAAAGTGCCTCTTCATGCACAAAAACAATACTGCCTGTGATGCAGACACTCTTGCACTATGGCACAAGGGTACCTGCTTTGGGGCTAGGCACCACACAGTGCACCTGCACTAGAAGACAGTAGAAATATGCCATATCTTTTAAATATGGAGCATTTCTGCTGTCTGCCTTTCGCATAATGCAGCACAGTGAGTTGCCATGCTGGTTTGCGTTGCTTTAAAATGTAAGTAAATCTGCTCCACCCATGTAGATAAGTGTTTCAGTACTACACATAGGGGTAGTGAGTGCTATACAAATTTGCAATTCAACACAATATTTATCATTTGAGCATTACCAAGAGTTGTTTTAATCCTATTAAAAGCTTTGTTTCCATTGCATTTCAGCATTATAAAACAAAATGTGCTTCATTTGTGCTTTCATAACTGCTGGCATATGTTGAAATATTTGTGCTGTTTACCACACTCCCTATATCCAAGGCTACTGGCATTATGCAATTCTGCTGCTTTCGCATTTTCCCCGTAATTATGAATTTCTTGCACTTGCCACATAATCCATCATCTGCTGCATCTGCAGATTTTAACAGAAACAAACTTTGGCCCTCATTCCAAGGGCAACGGCAGCACCGCCAACAGGCTGGCGGTGCTTCCAGGGCCATTCTGACCGCGGCGGTAAAGCCGCGGTCAGAAAAGGGGAACCAGCGGTTTCCCGACGGTTTTCCCCTGGCCCAGGGAATCCTCCATGGCGGCGCTGCATGCAGCGCCGCCATGGGGATTCCGACCCCCTTCCCGCCAGCCTATTTCTGGCGGTTTACACCGCCAGAACCAGGATGGCGGGAACGGGTGTCGTGGGGCCCCTGGGGGCCCCTGCACTGCCCATGCCACTGGCATGGGCAGTGCAGGGGCCCCCTCACAGGGCCCCATTAAGATTTTCACTGTCTGCATTGCAGACAGTGAAAATCGCGACGGGTGCTACTACACCCGTCGAACCCATGCAACTCCGCCGGCTCCATTCGGAGCCGGCTTCATTGTTGCAGGGTCTTTCCCGCTGGGCCGGCGGGCACCCTTTTGGCGGTCGCCGGCTGGCCCAGCGGGAAAGTTCAAATGACCACGTGGTCTTTTGACAGCGGTGCGGTCTTTCGACGGGGTTACTTTGGCGGGCTGCCTCCGCCGCCCGCCAAAGTTAGAATGACCCCCTTTGTTTCTAGCTCACACAATTCCAACATTACTAAAAAATGCTGCAACATGTGCTGCCATGCAGTGGAATGTGCATTGACTGGTCACCTTTCGGCTATTTACAGCTATATTTGGATGTGGAACTCATACCCTTGACCAGATAGTACTAAGATGTGTAAAAATGGCAATATAATGAAGTTATACTATCACAAAATGTGCTGCATTAAGCCACAGAATTTGTGTTGTCTTGCTACATCATTTATTCAACATTGCCACATCATTTATGCCTCCCCTGCCATATAATTCCAGTGGCCCTGTCTGTACCCCAGAGAGACTGTCACATAATTCACTTTACAAAATCTGCTCACTATTATGACAGATGGTGATACACATAAGGTCCCCTCTCGGCTGTTAAAAACCTTGTATAGACCTGTTGCTTTACCAGATATATCTTATGTGGGAAATTGGTCTCAAGGTCTGTCCATGTTGACTGAGTCCGACTGAATTTTGATGTGGGAGAGGGTGGCGAAGTCCTCCACCTGCGTTCAATATAGGACTAACGCCTTTAAGCTTATGTTACAGTGGTATTTGACACCAGCTTGTCTAAAAGCGATGTATGGAATGCATGATGAATGTTGTAGTGGGTTCTACTAATAAGGGAACATATATACGTATGTGGTGGGAGTGCCTGCAGGTGTGGTCTTTCTGAGAGCAGGTATTGGTGTCCATACAGAGCATTACCAACATTTGCTTACCTCGGTCATCCCTGTGGCACGCTAGGGGCACATGGATGTTGAGGAAAAGTGTTGTGTTCTACCTTGTAAATAAGCTGGTGGAATGCTGGGCAAGTGAAAGAGAGCTCTCTCGCTCATGAGGTTCTTTGTAGATGTAATAAGAACTCTGGAGTAGGGAGTTCCAAGGCAGTTGATGTAAGCCTTTGGACTGTGTTGCCTGCTCTGGTTGGTAGCATTGAAATAAACCCTTCTTTACTCGGACCTGCAACAGCGTCTTCTTTACAACACTGGCGACGAAGAAGCCTAGCAGGAGACAGGCGTTACCACCAACCTCTCCTTGAACCCACAGAACTTACTGATCTGCTTCCTCCGAGTTGTGCAGGCTTTGCAGTCCTGCTGTGAATGCTGCTGTTCTGAGCGCCGTTTGGAGTCTCGTTGGTCGGAGTTCTCCTGCTGTGTGAATCTGGATCGGATTCCTCCTGCGCCTCCACAGCGCTCCTCCTTGTGAAGTCTTGCTGGTGGGCCCCAGCCTTCCGCCAGCGTTGTGGTCTCGGTTGGTCTGTTCCAGGGACTGTGGAGGTGTTCCTGGATTTCTTTTTCTTTTTGGCAGGGCACTTGGAGATTCCTGTTGGTGCGTGGAGAAGACTTGCACGCGCGGAGTCTTGTTTTGAATTTGAACGCGTGCGTGCAAGGCAAGCACCCACGCATCATGAGCAATTTGTGACATTCTCCTCGTGCTTGTGCCATGTTGCGGAGACACGCGCACTTCCTATTTGTTTGCTCAACAGCTGAACCCTACTGAACGCACGCACTTCCTGTTTGCTTGCTCAACAGCTGAACCCTACTAAACTTCCGCCATATTACTAGTATATTTATTTTGAAGTGTTATAAACAATTTCACAGACTGCCGCATGCTGGGTCGCAGGTGACATATTAGACACATTGCATTAGTACATATTGACCTAATTTGTTTTTTCCCTTCATTTTTCTCACACCTGCTAGCAGTTTGGATTATCACAATGGCTACAACTGCAATGTCACAACCACCTGCCTTCTTATCTGATAAAGGAGAGCCAATCCTGCCATGGAAACACTGGAAAAACCTATTTGATTCATACATAATAGCAATTGATGGTGCAAAGGTTTCGCCAGCAAGAAAGCAAGGTGTTCTTTTACATAATTTGGGGGTGGAAGGCAGGAACATTTATGACAGTCTCAAAACATTGCCTATTGGAGGGGCGGAAGCAGAACCGAGAGATGTTTATGAAATGTCTGTAACAATGTTAGCAGCACACTTCGAATCTAAACTTAATGTTGTTTTAGAGAGACACAAATGTTTTGCAAGGATTCAAGGGAAAACAGAGAGTGTTGGGAACTTTGTTGCTGCTTTACGTACATTGGCGCGTACGTGTGACTTTGGTGACATCACAGATTCCCTCATTAATCATCAACTTGTATGTTGTACCAACAGCAAGCGGGTCCAGGAGAAACTATTAACAAAAAATCCTGATCTGAGATAAGCTATTGCTATAGTTGAGGGGATGGAAAGTACCAGTAACTGGATTAGAGAAATGAATGACCACGAAGTGTGCAGCTCTAGTGTTGTGCAGATGACTCAGGCTCAAGAAGAAGTTTTAAAAATAAGCACTGACAACAAGGCATCCGTTTCCTCACAGGAAAAGAGGAAGGAAAACAAAGGCTCAGGAGCACGGTGTTTCTGTTGTGGTAATCCTGGGCACACAGCTAACAATTCGAACTGTTATGCTCGCAATTCAGTATGTAGGAAGTGTGGGAAGAAAGGCCATTATGCGAGAGTTTGCAAAAGTGACAAACAATGGTGTGTGGATTCTGTTACAGAGAATGTAAATAAGATGATTTTGTGTGTGAAACCTGATGTTAACCAAGTGGGGGGAAGTGTTGAAGCTGTGGATGAAGGTCCCATCACCATGCCTGAATGTTCTATTAAGTTAGATGATAAAGTTGTCAATGTTTTAGCGGATTCTGGGTCCCCTTACACTATGGTAGGTGATAAGAATTGGCAGGTGATTTTTGGTGACGATTGTGATCCCTTAGTAAAGCCCGATATCAATCCAGTGAGCTATGGAGGGACTAAAATTGATGTAATTGGATACAAGGTCATGAGAATCCAATTCCAGAATAAGACAACGGTTGGTAAAGTTTATGTGTTTAGTTTGGTTAAGAAGATGTGGGAGACAATCTTCTAGGTTGGCGCCACCAGCGGGACATGGGTATCAAGTTGGACCCTAACTCTGATTGTCAAGTTATGGTAGTGAACAATGGAAATACAAACTTTGACATTGTTAATGAATTTCCCAAAGTTTTTAGTGATAAGTTGGGATGTCTAAACAACTTTGAACATAGGATAATAATAAAGAGTAATGCCATTCCTTCTGTACATAAGGTGAGAAGAGTTCCAAAACTGATGCTGGAACCTCTCAAGGAGCAATTAAACAGATTATTGAATGCAGGAGTAATTGAAGAAATTGAATCCTCAGAATGGTTGGCCCCATTGTTTTTAGCACCCAAGGAGGGCGGGAAACAGATCTGTATGTGTGTAGATCTCAGGGACCTCAATAAACACATATGGGTGGATTGCCAACCCTTACCCAACATTTCAGAAGAGTTATCTAGTTTGGGGAGGGTTCCATAATTTTCAGTGTTTTGAATTTGTCTTCAGCTCACCACCAAATTGTCTTACATCCTGAATCCAGGCATCTAACCTCATTTGTGACACCATTGGGAGCATATCAATTCCTGAGAATGCCGTTTGGGCTAGCCTCGGCAGCTGCCTGTTTTCAACGCGTCATGAAGAAAGTCTTGGAGGGATTTTCTGGTATTTTGTTCTTCCAGGATGATATTTTGGTGCATGGTAAGACTTTGAGTGACCACGATAAAATTCTAAGGGAAGTGTTGAGTAAATTAGCCCTGTCAGGTCTGACTGTTAAAAAGGAAAAATGCAAGTTCAGAGTCACTACCGTGACTTACCTTGGCCATACCGTCTCGGGTGAAGGGATTAAACCCAAACTAGAGCTGGTCAATTCCATTATTCAGGCACCTGAACCTAAGGATAAGGATGGTGTTAGATCCTTTTTGGGTTTAGCTGAATATTACTCCAAGTTCATTGCATATTTTTCAAGTGTAGTTCAGCCCCTGAGATCACTTTTGAAAAAAGGGAGTGAATTCAATTGGTCGAGTGATTGTATGTCTGCGTTTACTTTCATTAAAGATTGCATCAGCAAAATGCCAACCTTTGGACATTTCAATGTGTTTGCTAAAACAGTCTTGTATACTGATGCAAGCATTAATGGGTTGGGAGCAGTTTTAACCCAAAGGGTAGATTGTGAGGAGAAGGTGATTGCCTTTGCATCCCGATCTCTCAAGGGAGCTGAACAGAACTATTCAGTCATAGAGAGGGAAGCTCTTGCGTGTATGTGGGCAATCAAACATTTCAAGTTCTATTTGTGGGGCTTACCTTTTGTTGTGAAAACAGACTATAGACCTCTTGTCCAGATCTTTTCCTCAAAGAAGAGTGAAGAATTAACACGTATGATAAAAAGGTGGGTGGAGGGTTTGATGGAATACAATTTCTTAGTGGAGTATGTACCTGGTTCAAAGAATGCCATGGCAGATTTCTTGTCACGAGCCTCAAACAACAGTGAAGATGAGCCAGAGGATGGATGTATGATTAGTTGGGTGAGAGAGGTGGCTAAATCTGAGGAAGAGTGGAAGAGTGCGACAGAGCAAGACCCTGACAGGAAAGTACTTGAGGAATTTGTTGTGAAAGGCTGGCCAGATTTTAAGAACATTCCTGATTCCCTGAAGAAGTTTTGGAATATAAGAGAGAAACTTTGCTTTTGTAAAAGTGAGCTATTCAAGGGTACCAAGACTATACCACCCGCTGGTGTGAGGGGTAAGATGATCAACCTAACTCATGGAGGCCACATGGGCAGGGATTTAACTAAATCCAGGCTAAGAGAATGTACTGGTGGCCGGGTTTGGATCGTGAAGTAGAGGCTGTTGTGAAGGATTGTGTATCCTGTGCACACAGTGACAACAGCAAGACTCTGGTGAAAGCTCCACTTTCTCGCTTAGAAATTCCCGAAAGGCCTTGGTTGAAATTGGGGCTAGACTTTATGTGTCCTTTCCAATTGTTGCCTGCCAATGAGCGTTATGTCATACTCCTGGTTGATTATGCATCAAAATGGGTTGTGACTAAATGTGTGGGTACCTTAGATACAAGGACTGTGATCGAGTTCCTGAAAGAAGAGTTTTCTCGTGAAGGTGTACCCAGTCATTTAGTCACAGATAACGGTGTGCAGTTGACGTGCCAGGAAATGCAAGATTTTTTTAAATCTTCGGCTGTTGTGCATTTTAGGACAGCTCTGTATTTACCTCAGGCCAATGGTCTTGCTGAACGCATGAATAGGATGGTAACATTTTGTGTTCAGGAGGCTGTTGAGACCAGAGTTCCGTTGTCGGATCTTCTCAGAGATATGTGGTGGGCACTTTTGAGTATATGAGAGGCAGGATAGGGTGTACCAAAATGAATCCGGCATGGATGAAGAGTAAGCTTTGGCAGTTGGAGCATGGAAGTGAAAAGTTTAACAAGGCACCTGAACTCAGGGAAAAGTATCAGCGAGGATATAAATCTTGGTATGATTCCAAACATGGTGTTTCTAGAATTGAATGGGTTGTAGGTGACATGGTGTGGGTAAAAAACCCTGGGTTTGGATAGAAGGGAAGATCAAGCTTCAAGGGCCCATTCCGTATCAAAGAGGTGAGGAGGAATGTGGTTGTTCTGGATAATAATGATGTGTGGAGCATGTCCCGGATCGTGAGATGGAAAGATCCTGCTGTTCATGGGGACTCATCTTACCCTTTTGATAAACTCAATGTGCCAATGCATCTATCTGTCAAATCTAAGGTATCCAAAGCTCCAACTAGCTTGGATAGAGGGTTTAGAGTTCGCTCCAGACCTCAATGGTTGAAAGACTATGGACCTTATTTATACTTTTTGGTGCAAAACTGCACTAACGCAGTTTTGCATCAAAATGTTATGGAATGGTGCAAGCCGGTGCAAAGGGTAGGCTACCGTAAAAGAAATGACGTTAAGTAGGTTAGAGTCAAAATAAATGACTCTAACCAGACTAGCGCCATTTTTTGGCAATTGGGGGCATATTTATACTCTGTTTGAATTGAACTAGCGTCATTTTTTTTACTGTAATTCAGTGCACCCCTAACTCCATATTTATACTTTGGTGCTAGACCCATCTAGCGCCAAATTTATGGAGTTAAAGTTATTTTTTGTAAGTGGAAACCTACCTTGCCTTAATGAGATGCAAGGTAGGCGTTCCCGTGCAAAAAATGACTCTATGGCCTTAACGCCATATTTATACTCCCATGCAAAAATGGTGCAAGGGAGGGAGGAGGGGTCATAAAATGGGGCAAAGCTTGCTTTGCCTCATTTTTTAAAGCTTGGGTCAGGGCAGGCGTTAGAGGAACTGTGGGCCTATTTCCATGGTGGAACACCATGGAATAAGCCCACAGGTGCCCTCCCTAGGCCCCAGGGGCACCCCCAACCACACCAGAGGGGCTGTGGAGGATGGGGGACCCCATCCCAGGTAAGTACAGGTAAGATTGCATTTTAGTTTTGGAAGTGCCATAGGGGGCCCAGAAATGTGCCCCCATACATGGCACAGGGTGCAATGGCCATGCCCAAGGGACCCTTGTCCTCTGTGCTGGCCACTGGGGTGGTGGACATGACTCCTGCCTTTTCTAAGGCAGGAGTCACGTGGCATGGTAGGTTAGGCACAATAAAATGACACTAATCTGGTTAGAGTAATTTTTTGTTTTACTCTAACCTGCCTAAAGTCATTTCTTGGTGCTAAACCCTCTTCTGTACTGCAAGCCCCACCCGACTAAAGTCATTTTTTTACTCTAGCCTACCTTTTGCACCGGCTTGCACCATTCCATAAATATGGTGCCCGGCTGGTGCACAGATATGGTGCTAAACTTTTTGTTGTAAAACTGAGTTAGTGCAGTTTTGCAGCAGAAAGTATAAATAAGAGCCAATATTTTGTACGTTTGCGCCGCTTTTGCGTAAAAAAATGATGTTAATGTGGCGCAAAAAATGTATAAATCAGGGCCTTGGTGCTAGACAGGTCTAGCACCAAAGTATAAATATGGAGTTAGTTTTGCACCGAATTAGAGTAAAAGAAATGACACTAATTCGGTGCAAACAGAGTATAAATATGCCGCAGAGTATAAATATGCCCCTAAATATGGCGTTAAAGCCATAGAGTCATTTTTTGCACAGGAACGCCTACCTTGCATCTCATTAAGGCAAGGTAGGTCTCCAGTTCGATAAAATGACTTTAACCCCATAAATTTGGCGCTAGACGGGTCTAGCACCAAAGTATAAATATGGAGTTAGTTTTGCATCGAATTAGAGTTAAAAAAATGACGCTAACTCGGTGCAAACAGAGTATAAATATGCCCCTATGTATCTTGATTCCTTGTAATGTACATTCTTAGTAATTTGTAAAAAAAAAAAATTTATTTATTTCAGTTTCTTCCAATTGTCATTTTTATAGTGATGTGAGTAAGGGGAATGTGCTGTGTTCTACCTTGTAAATAAGCTGGTGAAATGCTGGGCAAGTGACAGAGAGCTCTCTCGCTCATGAGGTTCTTTGTAGATGTAATAAGAACTCTGGAGTAGGGAGTTCCAAGGCAGTTGATGTAAGCCTTTGGACTGTGTTGCCTGCTCCAGTTGGTGGTATTGAAATAAACCCTTCTTTACTTGGACCTGCGACAGGGTCTTCTTTACAACAAAAAGTTGATCATGCCTCTCCTCTTGGCGGCTCGACTCGTGATACCCCAAAACTGGTGGCGTGCTACATCACCAGTCATAGACCAGTAATGGGTGAAGGTCTGGTCTATCTGTGTGATGGAACAATTGACAGCCATTGTGAGGGGCACTGTATGTAAATTCAAACAAATATGGACACCATTTCTAACGTACGTTAAATGGACCAGAGACTGGGCACAGTCACTTCTTTTGCTTTGTTAGGCTAGGGGAGGTGCGTTTGATGATGGGACCGGTCAGGAAAAAGATTTAATGATGGTTATTGTTATTGACCGTTATGCCTTTATGAAACCCTTTTTCCAGTGGTAATATTCATGACTGTTTTGTAATGGTTTCTTGCTCTGTTGCTGTGGCCACTTTATTGTTATAAATGCATAACTAAAGTTGATAAAAAAAATCCTCTCACTCTGCAGTTTGAAGTCTCTCAGAGCATTTTAGAAGTGGGATCGTGAAGTGATCCGGCTGCTAAAATGTCCACTAGACACCAGGGATTATTTTCATTTAGGAAATTGGCATAAGGGGAACGACCCCTTGGGCAAGGGTCACTCCCGGGGGGGGGGGGGCATTTTTTTCAAGGCTTTTTGTGCCCCACAAGGGGCAGAAACCTCTAGGTGCCAGGGATCATTTTTTGTGGTTTTTTTATTTTTGTTTTTTAGAGGTGGGGAGCGACCCCTTAGGCAAGGGTCGCTCCCCTAGGGGGCAAATTATATTTAGGCCATTTCTGCCCCCCTTGGGGGCAGATTGTCCTATTTGTATGAGGCCAATCTTCCCCCAAGGGGGGCAGAAACCACTAGACACCAGGGAGTTTTTTTTATGTGAATTTCACGCAAGGGGAGCAATTCCTTAGGCAAGGGTCACTCCCCTGGAGGGCAAATTATATTTAGGCCATTTCTGCCCCCCTTGGGGGCAGATTGGCCTATTTTTGTGAGGCCAATCTGCGCCCAAGGAGGGCAGAAAACACTAAGCACCAGGGATTTTTTATTTGTTGATTTTACAGATGGGGAGTGACCCCTTAGGCAAGGGTCGCTCCCCTAGGGGGCAAATTATATTTAGGCCATTTCTGCCCCCCCTTGGGGGCAGATTGTCCTATTTTTATGAGGCCAATCTTCCCCCAAGGGGGGCAGAAACCACTAGACACCAGGGATCTTTATTTTTTTGCATCAATTTCACGCAAGGGGAGAGACCCCTTAGGTAAGGGTCGTTCCCCTGTGGGGGCAAATTTATTTTAGCCCATTTCCGCCCCCCTTGGGGGTAGATCAGCCTATTTTTATTGGGCCAATTTGCCCCCAAGGGGGGCAGAAACCACTACGCACCTGGGATTTTTTTTTGTGCCAATTTCACGCAAGGAGAGCGACCTCTTAGGCAAGGGTCGCTCCCCTGGGGGGGGGGGGATTTATTTTAGGCCATTTCTCCTCCCCAAGGGGGTAGAAAGCCCACCAGAGACCAGGGAAGATTTGTTTTTCAAAATAAATGGGGACAAAGTTGTTCTGCCCACCAGTGGGCAGATGGCACAATTACCCTGATCCACACCCTGGGGGGGCAGAAAGTCTCCTAGATGCCAGGGAATAAAAATAAAAAAAAGAAAGTAGTGGGGTAATGGCTACCAACCAGTATGTGCCTGGTTATGCCCCCGCCCCAACTGAAAGGGGTAACAGTCTTTCAGCTCTCCCCCGCACACTAAAACATCTTATCCCACAGCAAGCAAGAGGACATTTGATTATTTCGGGTTTTCGTTTTGCATTTGGGCCATGAGAACTTTGCTAACTCTCAAAATCGTCCCACTTGGAATGGTGAGGGCTGCACTTTATGGACTTTGAGACTCTGCCACGTAGAAAAATCCACGAGACCTAGACATATCTGAAAACTAAACATCTGGGTGATTCCAGGGTGGTGTGCTTCACAGGCACCCAGCACCATTTTCTTACCCACAATGCCCTGCAAACCTCCGACTTTGCTGGAAATCACACATTTTTCCCACATTTTTGTGATGGAACCTTCCGGAATCTGCAGGAATCCACAAAATTCCTACCACCCAGCATTGTCTCATCTATACTGATAAAACTTCTGCTGCACTTGTCAGCCTAAAAATGTTTTTTTTTCAACTGCCCTTTTGGACCCGCTTTGGTTCCCCCCTCAATTTCGACATGTTTTCGGCTCTTCCCTGTCACAAGCACTTGGCCCACCTACACAAGTGAGGTACCATTTTTATCGGGAGACTTGGGGGAACGCTGGGTTGAAGGAAATTTGTGGCTCCTCTCTGATTCCAGAACTTTCTGCCACAGAAATGTGAGGAACATGTGTTTTTTTAGCCAAATTTTGAGGTTTGCAAAGGATTCTGGGTAACAGAACCTGGTCCGAGCCACACAAATAACCCCATCTTGGATTCCCCTAGGTCTCTAGTTTTCAGAAATGCACAGGTTTGGTAGGTTTCCCTAGGTGGCGGCTGAGCTAGAGGCCAAAATCTACAGGTAGGCACTTTGCTAAAAACAGGTCTGTTTTCTGTGATGTGTCCACGTTGCGCTTTGGGGCGTTTCCTGTCGCGGGCGCTAGGCCTACCCACACAAGTGAGGTATCATTTTTATCGGGAGATGTGGGGGAACGCTGGGTGGAAGGAAATTTGTGGGTCCTCTCAGATTCCAGAACTTTCTGCCACAGAAATGTGAGGAACATGTGTTTTTTTAGCCAAATTTTGAGGTTTGCAAAGGATTCTGGGTAACAGAACCTGGTCCGAGCCACACAAATCACCCCATCTTGGATTCCCCAAGGTCTCTAGTTTTCAGAAATGCACAGGTTTGGTAGGTTTCCCTAGGTGGCGGCTGAGCTAGAGGCCAAAATCTACAGGTAGGCACTTTGCTAAAAACAGGTCTGTTTTCTGTGATGTGTCCACGTTGCGCTTTGGGGCGTTTCCTGTCGCGGGCGCTAGGCCTACCCACACAAGTGAGGTATCATTTTTATCGGGAGACGTGGGGGAACGCTGGGTGGAAGGAAATTTGTGGCTCCTCTCAGATTCCAGAACTTTCTGCCACAGAAATGTGAGGAACATGTGCTTTTTTAGCGAAATTTTGAGGTTTGCAAAGGATTCTGGGTAACAGAACCTGGTCCGAGCCACACAAATCACCCCATCTTGGATTCCCCTAGGTCTCTAGTTTTCAGAAATGCACAGGTTTGGTAGGTTTCCCTAGGTGGCGGCTGAGCTAGAGGCCAAAATCTACAGGTAGGCACTTTGCTAAAAACAGGTCTGTTTTCTGTGATGTGTCCACGTTGCGCTTTGGGGCGTTTCCTGTCGCGGGCGCTATGCCTACCCACACAAGTGAGGTATCATTTTTATCGGGAGACGTGGGGGAACGCTGGGTGGAAGGAAATTTGTGGCTCCTCTCAGATTCCAGAACTTTCTGCCACAGAAATGTGAGGAACATGTGTTTTTTTAGCCAAATTTTGAGGTTTGCAAAGGATTCTGGGTAACAGAACCTGGTCCGAGCCACACAAATCACCCCATCTTGGATTCCCCTAGGTCTCTAGTTTTCAGAAATGCACAGGTTTGGTAGGTTTCCCTAGGTGGCGGCTGAGCTAGAGGCCAAAATCTACAGGTAGGCACTTTGCTAAAAACAGGTCTGTTTTCTGTGATGTGTCCACGTTGCGCTTTGGTGCGTTTCCTGTCGCGGGCGCTAGGCCTACCCACACAAGTGAGGTATCATTTTTATCGGGAGACGTGGGGGAACGCTGGGTGGAAGGAAATTTGTGGCTCCTCTCAGATTCCAGAACTTTCTGCCACAGAAATGTGAGGAACATGTGTTTTTTTAGCCAAATTTTGAGGTTTGCAAAGGATTCTGGGTAACAGAACCTGGTCCGAGCCACACAAATCACCCCATCTTGGATTCCCCTAGGTCTCTAGTTTTCATAAATGCACAGGTTTGGTAGGTTTCCCTAGGTGGCGGCTGAGCTAGAGGCCAAAATCTACAGGTAGGCACTTTGCTAAAAACAGGTCTGTTTTCTGTGATGTGTCCACATTGCGCTTTGGGGCGTTTCCTGTCGCGGGCGCTAGGCCTACCCACACAAGTGAGGTATCATTTTTATCGGGAGACGTGGGGGAACGCTGGGTGGAAGGAAATTTGTGGCTCCTCTCAGATTCCAGAACTTTCTGCCACAGAAATATGAGGAACATGTGTTTTTTTAGCCAATTTTGAGGTTTGCAAAGGATTCTGGGTAACAGAACCTGGTCCGAGCCACACAAATCACCCCATCTTGGATTCCCCTAGGTCTCTAGTTTTCAGAAATGTACAGGTTTGGTAGGTTTCCCTAGGTGGCGGCTGAGCTAGAGGCCAAAATCTACAGGTAGGCACTTTGCTAAAAACAGGTCTGTTTTCTGTGATGTGTCCACGTTGCGCTTTGGGGCGTTTCCTGTCGCGGGCGCTAGGCCTACCCACACAAGTGAGGTATCATTTTTATCGGGAGACGTGGGGGAACGCTGGGTGGAAGGAAATTTGTGGTTCCTCTCAGATTCCAGAACTTTCTGCCACAGAAATGTGAGGAACATGTGTTTTTTTAGCCAAATTTTGAGGTTTGCAAAGGATTCTGGGTAACAGAACCTGGTCCGAGCCACACAAATCACCCCATCTTGGATTCCCCTATGTCTCTAGTTTTCAGAAATGCACAGGTTTGGTAGGTTTCCCTAGGTGGCGGCTGAGCTAGAGGCCAAAATCTACAGGTAGGCACTTTGCTAAAAACAGGTCTGTTTTCTGTGATGTGTCCACATTGCCCTTTGGGGCGTTTCCTGTCGCGGGCGCTAGGCCTACCCACACAAGTGAGGTATCATTTTTATCGGGAGACGTGGGTGAACGCTGGGTGGAAGGAAATTTGTGGCTCCTCTCAGATTCCAGAACTTTCTGCCACAGAAATGTGAGGAACATGTGTTTTTTTAGCCAAATTTTGAGGTTTGCAAAGGATTCTGGGTAACAGAACCTGGTCCGAGCCACACAAATCACCCCATCTTGGATTCCCCTAGGTCTCTAGTTTTCAGAAATGCACAGGTTTGGTAGGTTTCCCTAGGTGGCGGCTGAGCTAGAGGCCAAAATCTACAGGTAGGCACTTTGCTAAAAACAGGTCTGTTTTCTGTGATGTGTCCACGTTGCGCTTTGGGGCGTTTCCTCTCGCGGGCGCTACGCCTACCCACACAAGTGAGGTATCATTTTTATCGGGAGACTTGGGGGAACATAGAATAGCAAAACAAGTGTTATTGCCCCTTGTCTTTCTCTACATTTTTCCCTTCCAAATGTAAGACAGTGTGTAAAAAAGACGTCTATTTGAGAAATGCCCTGTAATTCACATGCTAGTATGGGCACCCCGGAATTCAGAGATGTGCAAATAACCACTGCTTCTCAACACCTTATCTTGTGCCCATTTTGGAAATACAAAGGTTTTCTTGATAGCTATTTTTTACTCTTTATATTTCAGCAAATGAATTGCTGTATACCCGGCATAGAATGAAAACCCACTGCAGGGTGCAGGTCATTTATTGACTCTGGGTACCTAGAGTTCTTGATGAACCTACAAGCCCTATATATCCCCGCAACCAGAAGAGTCCAGCAGACGTAACGGTATATTGCTTTCGAAAATCTGACATTGCAGGAAAAAGTTACAGAGTAAAACTTAGAGAAAAATTGATGTTTTTTTCACCTCAATTTCAATATTTTTCTTTTTCAGTTGTTATTTTCTGTAGGAAACCCTTGTAGGATCTACACAAATTACCCCTTGCTGAATTCAGAATTTTGTCTACTTTTCAGAAATGTTGCGGTTTATGGGATCCAGCGTTGGTTTCATGCCCATTTCTGTCACTGACTGGAAGGAGGCTGAAAGCACAAAAAATCGTAAAAATGGGGTATGTCCCAGTAAAATGCCAAAATTGGGTTGAAAAATTGGGTTTTCTGATTCAAGTCTGCCTGTTCCTGAAAGCTGGGAAGCTGGTGATTTTATCACCGCAAACCCTTTGTTGATGCCCTTTTCAGGGAAAAAACCACAAGCCTTCTTCTGCAGCCCATTTTTCCAAATTTTTTTAAAAAAATGAAATTTTCACTGTTTTTTGGCTAATTTCTTGGCCTTCTTCTGGGGAACCCACAAAGTCTGGGTACCTCTAGAATCCCTAGGATGTTGGAAAAAAAGGACACAAATTTGGCGTGGGTAGCTTACGTGAACAAAAAGTTATGAGGGCCTAAGCGCGAACTGCTCCAAATAGCCAAAAAAAGGCTTGGCACAGGAGGGGGAAAAGGCCTGGCAGCGAAGGGGTTAAAAGAAGAGGCAGCAATTTGTCAGAATACATAGCTTGACATTTAACCTGTCTTTGGCAGCAAATGTACCTAGATAAATCAAAATTTAGAGATATTTTTATTGCTCATTCACCTTCTGAGCTCCTGCACCTCTATACTGTGCCAGCTGCCTTGTTCATTTGGGGGAGTCAAAGATCATTATGGGCTGATCCCAGGCCCTCATATGCCACTCCCCCAACCCCCTAGCCACGGCTATGGCACTGTTGTTCATTAATATTTTGCGTGTTATTTTTAGACACTGACTGGATTTAGCAGCAGCTTTGTTTGTCAGAGAAGAGAAGGCCTAGTAGTTCTGCATGGGCGTATTAAAACTGTCTCATTTCACACTGATGCCTCGCTTGTAGTCATACGGTTTTGCCATCTACTCTCTATTAGCTTCATCACCGGTTTGAAGGGGCTAGGATTCTTGGCTCTATCATAGGTTTGAAGGGGCCCACTTTCTGTTTTAGTTGCCTCATTGTAGCAAAAGTTTATTTTGTATGTGACCGGAGATCGTACTAGATCCTTGCATTCCTACTTATGCCCCCCAACAACAATACATCTCTGTTGGATACTGCCTATATCTGCCTTTCTGTGGAATCAGAAAATGTGTGACAGAGGCCTACCCAACCTAATCATTTTTCTCCACAATGCAAAATGTGCGATTAACTTGTTTTCAGAAAATAGATGTGTTAGAACATAAGGGCCTTGTTTCTGATTAATTTGTTTGATTTACTTATACAGAAACGTATGGACCCTCCGTAGGGTTCTTGCACTGTAAATACAACACATCACTTGGGCATCTCAGTTAAAAGTTACATGTATTCAAGAGATACTTCATTTAATGAATAATGTACAAAATATACCGTTGTCTATTTTTAAATTGTACTAAATCGAACGAAAGATAACAAGGGGTGCCCAACATCTGAAGAGCTAGTCGAAGGCCATTTTATGTTTTTGTTGTAACAATGTCACTGCAATTGAAATATCCATAAACAACATCCACAAAATGAACACATTAGTTCCTCCCTGCAGGGCCGGACTGTCCGCGGACGCAATTGGGCATTTCACCGCAGGGGTGTAAGGGAGCCGGTTTTGCAGCAATGGGGGCTAGTTTTGTTACTGGGTCCGGTTTTGCAGCCGTGCTGCAATATCGACCCCCAGTAACAAAAGCAGCAGTGCTTCACACGTGCACTCTCCTCCAAACCCCGAGGGTTCGTCCAACAAAGTTGCGAAGGGTGCTTTGGGTTCCCAGTCCGGCCTCCATGAACGACTGCATTACATAAAGCACCACAGATGATTGATTATAAACTTGACGGAAATAAGAATTAGGCTTCTATGAAGCTACTGTGTTTAGAATTAAGGATTTACCCCACTTAAAGTTAATCCTCAGAAAATGAATGTTTTCTGTCGCTCACTGTAGGGTTTATTCAAAAACTGCACTTTGTAATACAGTTAGTAGTACTAAAGTAGTACCACTTATGTACTGCAAAATATTATTCACAAACCTATATGCGGAAGCCTCCATGTCTCCTATCATTTGTGTGCAGAGGGTCTACGCACATGTACTCATATGTTTTTGTAGGAAATGTGAAATATGGGAGGGAACAGATAGTGACTGGAAATTGGTGAATACTTATTACAATACCAATAATTACTATAAGGCACACCTTTTTACAGGGATGAAATGGGCACGATGAACGTTCCCTGCTTCCCTGCTGGTTAAGCAGACCAGATGGATAATGATCGAGGCCTGACCTACTGGGACCAGGGGACAATAGCTGATGGACACCAGACTGCCGCTTGCTTGCTACTGAGCCTCCTTGTTTTTTCTCAGCTACAAGGTAAATGACAAAATTTAGAGCTTCGTAATCTGTGATATGAATGACAAATGAAATACAACTGATTCTTAGACTGCCTAATGTTCCTTCCTTCCTTTTGATAGGTTTGATGCATAGTTAAGTTTTGTTCACTGGATCTATAATCATAAAAACTTACAATGTCAATTACCCTAATAGCAGACCTACACATAGGTATATATACTTGTGAGTATTGGTGTGGGATTGTTAGCACATACCTAAACATATAAGTAAATAAATGAGGAGAAACACTGCTTCCAGAGGAGTTCTAGTAACTTAAACAAAATATATCTCGTTCAGAGTCCTAGAGAAAATAACATAAGCAATTACTGATAAATTATCCTTGAATGAAGCTTAGTTCTCAGGCTCCTTTAATACTGTTCCAAACTCCCCAGTCCAATAATAGTTGTATTGGTTGGTCTGGGTTAGTTTATCAACAGTTTTCTCCCAAGTCTGACCGTTTTCTCTGTTTTATACTTTTTAGGTAGTTGCAGAAACAAGAACAATGTATCACACAGCAGTGTCAGCATTTTCCATTAGAGAAGTATTAACAATGTTCCAGGAGCGCTGCAAGTGCATTACCAGCTCGAGGAGTATGCAGTCTTCCCCAATGTGCCTCTTTTTTGTTGTTTGCAGGGCGCAAAGGATCCACAACACGAAGAAAAGGAGTTGGAGAACCCGCTATGACCAGGATGTACCGGACGCCAACACCGTCAGAAGTGAGGACTGCTGGGACAACTGGTTGGGGATCAGGACAAGAACCAGAGTGTGAACATGGAGATGCAGACTGCTGAGTAAGAAGACAGCACATAGGTATGAGTAATGCCGGCAAGAAACTTCCTGAACATCGAGCAGTTATTCATGGTACAGCGCGTACCTTTCAAAACTACAGGCTCCAGCTACTTAAAAGAACTGCACAGTTGGGACGCTGTGTATGCCGTGTGCCTGCACAATTACAGTCATAAGTATCACAAAACCTATTGATACATATTGCAAAATGGGAGGAATTTAAGGGAGGGTTGAGGAGCGGGCTAAAGGAGCAATAAGGAGAGGTTTAGGCAGGGAGAAATACCATCCATGAAAAAGTAAGACCATTAATATCCAGTTGCTACACCTGAAAAGGACCCACAAAAGTAGTAAAGATACTTTAGCACATCTTTGGAGTAGGTTTACCACCAGACATGACCAACCAGTGGTACTACAACACACTCCAATTGAAAATAATGAAGATAGCAAATAACTATAAAAGCCTATATAGGAAAGCAAAGGACCATTTTTGGGGGCTTTCTGAAGATCCTAATTTTTTATACTTTTTATGAAATCCCGTGTAATGTTATTTTTTATCATCTAATCCTTTTATTTTATTTAAAGCAAATACAGTTCAATTTGTTCAACATGGCTTATTTTTTTTCTCATGATCCAATATTTTTCTTAAAAGTAAATCTGGTGGAATTTTATAAGAATCCAATTTTTTGGGTGAGATCCTTTTTTTTTCATAAAAGCCAGTCTGGCTCCGTTTTATAAAACAACCTACAACACTTGCTACATGCCTAGTATTGCAAGGAGCGACTGATTTAAACTCGGTCACCCATTTACCTGTGAATGCATTTCAACACCAGCCAATCACAGGAAGGTTGATAACGTGAGAAATAAACTCACACAGAAACAACTTCTCTGCCTACGTTGATTAACATGTTTGTGGCTTTACCCCTCATTTTGAGAAAAAAATATTTGAGGAGGGGAGGGGTGTTTAAAAGAAACAATCAATATCTTTGGGATGTACAGCGATGCAGCCATTGCCAGATATCACTTCCCAGTTTACTGAGCAATCACAATCCCTTGAAAAGGGTGGCAAATGATGTTTATACTTTTGCCCACTTTCCTCATGTGGTAGGTGCCCTCAATTGCACCCATGTGCCACACACCACACCACACAGCACCCCTTTCTGCAACAGGCACTGCTGGCACTCCATCAACGTGCAAGCTGTCTGCGATGCTAGGTGAGGCTTCACTAATGTGAATGCTGCCTTTCTTGGAAGCAAGCACTACAGGTTCATTCCGTTAGTCACCTTTTGCACATCACTTGGTTGATAGGGATTTCAGTGACATGCATTGTATTGATAAATAGCAACACCTCACACTGAGGCTACGTGTGCATCTGGAGTGGCATCTCAAGTATACATATTATTCTCTTCAACTCAATAAACACACATTGCCTTCACAACCAATGCATATATGCAGTGTGATGAATTACATTTAAAATAGAAGCCCCCTTTTAAAAAAAATCACATATCTGTGTAGGAAATGCCAGGCGTGCGCCTTCTCACTATCTCCACACATCCTGTAGACGCACAACCACACAACCTAGATGTACAATAGGGGACACATAAGTACATGAGCCATTATCAAACACAATTTTGTAAACTTTAAGTTGTGATTCAGTTACCTTGATCATTCGGGGCAAAGGGGTGCAGATATACACCCTAGCTGTGTTGTGCAAAATAGCTGTAGCTTTTCAATGTTCCACAACATCACCATGCAATAGTGCTTAAATATAGACCTTGACTCATCCAGTTACTCTGGCTGGAGAACAGAATAGAGGTCAGGGTATCTACGTACAGGTTTGGCTGCTGCCATTATAAGGTTGGTCAGTCTGTTGTGAAAGATAAAAGGTGGACTACTACCATACTGTCCATATGTGCCTTGCTTACACAACTCTGTTTAATTAATATAATGGCATAAACAAACATGCTATGCTTTAGTTAAAATATTTTGCATCTTAATTTTCAATAACATTCAAACACTTTTTTTAACAACACGCAAGTACAAACAATCACGTAGTGCACTCATGTTTTTGGAAGAATATACTACATATATTAAGTACACTAACAGTCCATGTTATTAGTTTTGTATCCCTATCAACCCATCAACTGGTTTGTGTTTTCTCTACATGAAGGAGTCTATCACCTGCATGCAAAGGTATCTCTTGTGCTCCATCTCACATGCAGAGCCTCTGCCCCACATGCGAGGCCAATATCTCCACTATAAGAAACTGGAGTATTAGTTGAGAGAGAGTGAGAACACACTTTATATATTAATCACAATCCTTGTCATTGTGAATCACTGAAGTCACTCGTAAAACTGTGCTTAACACTGTGGTAGCTTGGCACAGAGTGGCCAAGCTACTTTTGAGGCAATGTGTAACTCATTTATGCATTGCTCAAACAATAATTGTTTGACCTGGCCCTTTTTGCAGGGTCCTCCACAAATGTTTTGGCCTTCTCCCTCCTATTTTTTTCTGATCTGTTTTTGTTGGCTTCAGGTCTCTGGGCACTTTACCAATGTTTTACCAATGTTAGAGTGAACATGCTCCCTGTCTAAAATGTTTTGGTGATTGGTTTATCCATGATTGGAATACTTGATTTACCAGTATGTTCCTAATAAATTGCACCATGTGTGCCAAGGGTCTGTATATCAAATGCTACTAGTGGGCCTGCAGCACTGATTGTGCCACCCACGAGTAGCCCTCTAAACATGTCTCAGACCTGCCACTGCAGTGTCTGTTTGTGCAGAGTTACTCTCAGTTCAGTCTGGCAAGTCTATCCCCCCTGCCGGGCCCAAACATTCTCTTTTACTACATATAGGTCACCCCTAAGGTAGGCCCAAGAAAGCTCCCTGGGCAGGGTGCAGTCTATTTAAAAGGTGGGACATGCACTTGTGTGTTTTACATACCCTGTTAGTGATATACTTCTAAATTCAGTTTTCACTACTGCACAGCCTATCTCTCCATAGGTTAACATGGGGCTTGCCCATGGGGATCAGCTTGAAATATCTTTTAAGTGTAATTTCCCATTGAGAGCAGATAGAGATGCGGAGTTTGGGGTCTCTGAACTCACAATTTTAAAATACATCTTTTTGGTGAAGTTGGTTTTTAAATTTTAAGTTTGAAAACACCACTTTTAGAAAGTGGGCATTTTCTTGCTTAAGCATTCTGTGCCTCTGCCAGGCTGTGGAATACACATCTGGGTCAGGAGGAAAGTTAGACTGTTTGTGAATTCACTCTAGAAAATCACACAAAGGGAGATAAGGTGTGCCCTGCATATCCTGATGGGTCTTCCTGGGCTAGCGTAGTGGAAGGAACTGACACTTGAATAGGGCTCTACC
Source organism: Pleurodeles waltl (assembly GCF_031143425.1). Taxonomy (NCBI): domain Eukaryota; kingdom Metazoa; phylum Chordata; class Amphibia; order Caudata; family Salamandridae; genus Pleurodeles; species Pleurodeles waltl. Next base: position 1,020,815,542 of record NC_090444.1, on the reverse strand, counting down.
TGTCCTTAGACAAAGCAGTCTCCAATTCTTTGAAGTATGTCTGGGGTCAGGGCAGAAAAGACAGAGTCTTGTGTACTACATATACTTTCCTTTGAAATATGCCTACTTCAAAGGCAGAAATGAGTGTTAGAATTAGGCCTCTGAGACCACAACTTCAGAACACTTCTTGACTGAGGACGTTCTGCCAGGAAGAAGAGCTGGATGCTCTAGGAGGAACTGCCACTCTGTCTGTTGCTTTGTTGTGATAGCCTTGTGCTTGCTGTTTCTGTCCTAGGAGAGAGATGACTGTACTTTGCTTTCTACATCCTGCTTTCCAAGGTTCTTCATGGGCTTGAATTAAGCTTACCTCCAGTTAGAAGTCTCAGGGACATCAAAGACTTCATCTGCCAATGCCTAGACTCTTCTACTGAGAGTCCTGACTTGCCAAGTAGTGCCAATTCCAGTCCCTGGGCCCTTGGCAGTGAAAACTGGTGTCCTGAGGAACACAATCCACTCATCGGATCCCAGCAGCTGAAAATCCACGCATTGCCTGATTTGCAGCAGAAGAATCGATGCAGCGCCTGCCTTGCAGATGAAGAATCCACGCGGAGCCTCCCTTGCGGTGGAAGAATTGATGTAGCTCCTGAAGGACTGACGTAGCACCTGTTCCACCACAGCTCTATCACCCAGTGGGCCTGGATTTTCCCACGCATCATCCCTGGGTGTCACTTTTGCATCGACCCTGCACCGCATCAAGGAACTGAGGCTGGTGACTGGAAACCGATGCATCACCTCTCCTGCAGGGAGAGAACCAACGCATCACCTTTCCTACCAGTAAGGAACTGACACATTACATCCCCTGCCAGTAAGGAACTGACGCATCGCCTCTCCTGTAAGTAGAGAATCAACACATCACCTTCCCTGCCAGTAAGAACCGATGCATCACCTCCCCTGCGCAGTAAGCAACCAATACATTGTTTTGTTTTCCAGTGCCTCACCTTCCCTGCATCATCTTTGTTTTTGATGCATCCCAGGTAATGTGAATGACAAAAAAACAGCCATTGATTCCTCTGGATTAAGACTCTTTGCAACTCTTAAAAAGTGATATCTTTACTTCTGTTTGTTGGATTTTTGTTATTTCGGTCTTGTTTTATTAAGATAAATATTGGCTCTTTTTCTAAATTGTTGTGGAGTACTTTGTGGTGTTTTCACTGTGTTACTGTGTGTGTACAAATACCTTACATATTGCCTCTGAGAAAAGTCTGTTTGCTTGTGCCAAGCTACCAATGGGGTGAGCAGGAGACATCTTAGCTGTGCGACTCCCTTAAACTGACTAGAGTCAGGGTAGTTACTCGGACAGGGTGCAAACCACTGCCAGCTAGAGTCCCCATTTCTTATATTTTCAGCTAGTTGTGCTGTTTGGCATCAAATTTGGTGAAGCCAACAACAAGGGGTGTTGGCATTGATACTTCGCATTGAGTCCGGTGAAACTTTCAGTTATATAGGGAGGAGTACACTTTGAAACCAGCCAAGTTTCCAGGATTGTGTGGACAGTACTTGGGGTCATAACTCATTTCCACAGAGGCCAGCAGAAGGAATGAGGTCAGGTCCAGATGGGACTAATCAGCTGGAAAGCAGTAAAAGACCTCTAGAAGCTTATAGTGGCCCCGTTGATCAAACAGGATGTCATCCACCTGACCCTTGCAGTCACTTCAGGTTCAATCTTCCTTAAGATTCTTTACACAACCAGGTAATCCTTCTTCTGAATCTTCTCAGGTCAATGATTGATCAGGGGATGCTATGTTTATCTCCACTTCCAGCCTGGGGTTTGGACTTAGAGCCAGCATACTAGTAAGATAAAGGGGGGGTGACTGAGGTGTGAGCTTCATCTCACAGTGACAGGACCGCCATTTTTTGAAGCTCTGGAAGAGGCTGGGCACAGCTCACCAGGCCATCCGGTCAATGTGCCAGAGTAGCCCCTGTGTCACAGAAGAAGAAAGCCCATGCCATCTGTTCACTGTCACAGCTTCATATGTATGGATTGTCACATATGATATAAGCATGCCTGAGGCACCCATTCCACCAGCCTTTCCCTGGTGGGATAAACCACCAGGGAAAGGCTGGTGGAATCTGCCTCATTATCCGGCTGGCAGTGCTGCTTGCAGTGCTGCTTGCAGCGCTGCCCTGTCAGATATGTAACTCCGCCATCGCCAGGCTGCCTGGTGTCAGAGTTACAAAAGTGATGGTTCAGCCACGAACATTATATGGCGTTCTGGACCGCCATGCCACCGCTGGCATGGCGGTCCAGACCGCCATGTTCATAATGACCGCCTAAGTGTCACTTTGTTTGTTTAAGAAGCGCTACCTTTTATGAGCAATATGATTGGTAACGCGTGTTTTTGAAGAACTATTGAGGTGCACCCAAGTGAATGACCACAGTATAATTTCTCATGTACTTTAAGCCTTAGATAGTTGTTTTCATGAAAAGGTGCAGCATGCATGTTTAATTCTGCGCCTTACTTACACAGGTATTTCTTCATGATGTACAATGCCAGGTCAATTGCCTCAAGAAAACCGAAAGCTACCGCAAGATATCACAAGAACCCAGAAGATCATGTCAGCCATTCCATTTTTAAACTTGCCTGCCTATAAATAGAAGCCTCTTGTTGTAGCTCATATCAGTTGAACAACATGACTTGCAAGAAGAAGGGAAGATATAGCCAGAATTAAAGGTGAGTTTCACCCAACACTACTCCTGAAGCTTCTCTGGCCCAGGGGACAAAATCCCCAAACTTAGATCTCAGGATAAACAGATTGGGAAATCTCCTGGGAAGAAAGTAGTTTATTCTTTGTTTGCAAATATGATGTTATTTATATCTTGCTTTTTAAACTTTAAAGGACAACTGTTAAGACTCACACTTCAATACGTTTAATAAACTATGAAGATTAAAAGACTTGTATGGCACAGGAAGAAAGACAGACATGGTATTCTGAATGATAGGTTTTCTTACAACTTGCACTCAGCTGATTGTGGGAGAAGTATACGGTAATTAATATTCCGAACTTGAGATAAAGGTTATGATAAAAATTATAAGAAATGTGCACCTTTAATCCATAGAACATGCTTTATTAAAAGAGACGGCATGGATAGAGAATTCGTTTTGTTGAAGTTCAACAGTATTTCCTTGTTTCTTCTAAAGGTATTTCCTTGTTTAATTATAAATATTTGGTACTTTTTAACTTCATTTGCTGCAGACCCCCCCAATAAACTGCAACAACCTCTCATTACATACTTATTTCCCCCACACTACACTACCTAATTTAACTCCACTCATCTGGCCACTCTGAAACTCCGATAGTTTTGATTGCAGAGTCCTTGCTGCCTGAAGCTGTGTTGTTAAGGATACTGCTCCTGGGGAACTCTGAACATCGTGTCACAAAGAGGGAAACTTCTTCCTTATACCCAAGGCCTTTTGACTAATACCTGGGAGCAAAACACACCGCACCACAGGGGGGCATCAGTAGCTAAGTCACAGTTGAACAAGGGACAAAATGCCTCTTGGTTTCAGACAGGAACAACACACTTTCTAAAAGTGTCTTTTCTACAATAGTAATGAAAAATCCAATTGTATCATTACATTGGATTCTAAATTACTATAAACATGAGTCCTTATATTATTTTTTAGATGCTCCCCAACCGGATTTAGCCCTTTGTAAAGCACAATAGTGTAAATCAGTGTCAACTATTAGGGGAGCTAGCAGTGTCACAATGAAAAACGGCTTTGGATTTTTTCTACTACCAGGACATATAAACCTTTACATATACATGCCAGCTTTTTAAATACCATGTACCCTGCCCTGTAGGCATATAACCCCTACCTTATTGGTCACTTACAAGTGTAAAAAAGGTTTAGGCCAGTCAAAAATGCTATTTTGTCATGTCTAAATGGCAGTTTACAACTGCACACTCACACTGTAGGGGAAGGCGAAGCCATGCTTTACATTGTCACTTTAGTGGTGGCACAATGGATGCAGCAGTCAACTAGATGTATTTAACATGTAGGTCCTTGGTAAACTGCCTGATTAGCAAGGTCCCACTGCACAGAGTCCAGAAACCAACAGCAATACTTCAAATAAAATGGAGGAGATCATGCACAAATAGACATTTTCATACGCTTGCCTACACAGCAGAACACAGGTACGCCTTTATAAATGGGTATGACATTGCTCCCAACAGCACTTGCCAAGATAACACAATACCTATACGCATGCAACAGAACACATTAGACAGTACACTCCATATGCACTCAACAAAGCACATATATGCTATGAAAAATTGAGTTGTTGATGAAGGGCTGGTGATCCCTGTTCAAACAATAGTCACAATACCTCTCAGGATGAAGCACAACATTCATTACATTAACCTTTGATTAACTCTGGTTGCTTGGGACAAAAGCAGTCAGGCTTAACTAAAAAGCAATGTGTAAAGTCATAATTCACCACATAAACTGTACCAAAGTGAAAACACAATACAAGAAAAATCCCACACCAAACAAAGTAAAATAATAAATTATTTGACACTAAATACAATTACAATGCATCCTACCCTATGGGCTACCTAGGGCCTATCTTAGGGGTGCCTTACATGCAAAAAAGGGAGTTTAAGGATTAGCAATGGGTTTGTATTGCTAAGTTGAATTGGCGGTTTAAAACTGCAGTCAGGCGCAATGGCAGGCCTGGGACATGTATTAAGGACTACTTAAGGGGATGGCACAATAAGTGCTGCAGGCCCACTAGTAGAATTTAATTTACAGGCCCTGGGTATGGTATACCACTCTAATAAGGATGTATAAGTAAATTAAATGTGCAATTCAGGCGTAACCAATTTAACCATGTTTAGGGGAGTGAGTACAAGCACTTTGGCACTGGTTAGCAGTAGTAAAGTTCACAGAGTCTTAAGACCAACAAAAACTAACTCAGCAAAAATAGGAAGGGGTGAAGGCGAAATGTTTGAGTGTGACCTGCAGAGATGACCAAGTCCAACCTTAACAAGCAGAGAGGCTATCTAACCGCACAGAAATATCCTACAGAACACATTACACAGATAGTTCATATGTATCAACAAAGCTCAGATATGATATGTACTTTGCCGTCATGAATGAATGACAACCCTGTCTGGTTAAGTCGCAATGCCAAACTTAGAATAGTTTAGTGCTGGACAGTGGCATATTACTGAAGCAGGTATTGCACATACATTTTCTAAAGTCCTTCTGACTTTTTTTCTGACAGTGATAGCATATACTCCAAGATATATTATTTGAAATTGCCTCCAAACAGGAGTGTAGATGAAAAATTAGATATTCAATCACCCATCGTCCTCAGATCAAGTCGCACCATAAAATCCTATACAAGAACGAGGATACTCTAAACACATCATCGACGGTACTTTCAGACTCCTGCGAGCAATGTAAAGGTTAAATGGATAGAAGACGCAGTTTAGACAAGCAGCAGCCCCAGGAGGCCTTACTAAACGCAGACTTTGTGCTATACAAATGCCAGTAATATAACATCATATATGTCTTTGTAAACACCACCATAGTATACCAATTGGTCAACAACAAGGCTCTCCATTCAGTGGAATCGTGCTCTGCTTGTAACTGGAGTTAATTTGTCAATGATTTCTTGAAAGTGCCCTAGGCCGTCCTGCTTCTTTTAATCGTGTCTTATTTATCTCTTGAAGTTCTCTTGCCTTGCCAAAGATTATGATCTGGTTGAGTTTACCTTTTGAGGTTAGCACTTTTTCGGCTCATGAATTCTTTGCTCATTTTCCAACAGAAAATGACTAACGTTAAAATACCTCGCAATTAACTTTGCTATGGAGAAGTGTGGCAGGAAAGGTGAGAGTAGTAGGGGCCGTCGCCAAAGTTTTCAATTTCTCAGGGAAGCAGAAATGTGCCCGCTTGTCCAATATGAACACAAGGCGCGCACTGATGGACGTGCATAATAAAACAAAACAAGCATTTGCAATGCAATAGGTCTCGCATTTGCTCGAATTAGAGTTATTAGCGTTGAAACTCATAACCAGACTTTTCTTGCCCCATAAATGGAAAATGAAAAACAGTTTCACATGAGCGAGCTGATTCACAGCGCCACGACAGCCATGAGCATCAGCATTAAGTGACTCACAAAAGGAAAAATAAGTTCTCTCGCAATCAAACTTATTGGCAAAAGTGCAATTAGCCGTGTAACAGGGGAGATTGCCTAGGCGGCAACAAAACCTCCCCAAGGAGGGAGAAAGGTAAAGCATTTACCAATGTCAACAAAGAATTTTCGAAGGTCAAGACCAGGAACGAGTGGTATTGATGAGCGTGAGGTAGGTGTGCTTAAAAGCCCAGATACAAACCAACACGTCGGAAATGTAGCGCTTGCGCACTGCTATGCTCGACATAACGGGGCATATTTATACTCCGTTTGCACCGGAATTGCGTCGGTTTTTTTTTACGCAATTCCGACGCAAAACTAACTCCATATTTATACTTTGGCGTTAGACGCGTCTAGCGCCAAAGTCCATGGAGTTTGCGTCATTTTTTAGCGTGGACACCTACTTTGCGTTAATGAGATGCAAGGTAGGCGTTTACGTCTAAAAAATTGACTCCGAGGCATGTGCGTCGTATTTATACTCCCGGGCAAAATTCACGCCCGGGAGTGGGCGGGTCAAAAAAAATTACGTACGGCTGCTTTTGCGCCGTTTTTTAGCGCCTGCAAAAGGCAGGCGTTAAGGGACCTGTGGGGTCTGAAGGAGCCCAGATGTGCCCTCCCATGCCCCCAGGGACACCCCCTGTCACCCTTGCCCACCCCAGGAGGACACCCAAGGCTGGAGGGACCCATCCCAGGGACATTAAGGTAGGTTCAGGTAAGTATTTTTTTTATTTTTTATATGGCATAGGGGGGCCTGATTTGTGCCCCCCTACATGCCACTATGCCCAATGACCATGCCCAGGGGACATAAGTCCCCTGGGCATGGCCATTGGGCAAGGGGGCATGACTCCTGTCTTTGCTAAGACAGGAGTCATTTCTATGGGGGTTGGGAGTCGAAATAAATGGCGCAAATCGGGTTGAGGCGAAAAATTTGCCTCAACCTGACTTGCCCCATTTTTTGACGCCCAAGCCCCATATCCCCCTACGCCGGTGCTGCCTGGTGTACGTTGTTTTTTTCCACGCACACCAGGCAGCGCCGGCGGCTAACGCCGGCTAACGTCATTGATTAAATACGGCGCCCGCATGGCGCTTCAGAATGGCGTTAGCCGGCGCTAATTTTTTTGACGCAAAACTGCATTAGCGCAGTTTTGCGTCAAAAAGTATAAATATGGGTCAACATTTTTTAAGAAACAGACTAATTGTGCCCTAATAAAACAGTTATACCTCAAATTATTTATTGAAACAAATTGCGTTTGCTGGTAGACACATTGCCATCAGTGGACGAGTAGAGAGAAATAAAAAAAATGACATTTAATTTGCGAGCTTCTTCCTCGTTTATCTATGAGAGCGGCAGGCGGACCCAAGTACCGAATACAGACAATAAGGCAGAAGCTGATAAAACATGGGCAAAGCTGATATCTGAGGCTGACATGTTTGCTGAAGTCAATAATCCGTGTCAAGTAATTCCATCTAGAGCTTGTCACGGAAAGATGAAAAATGATTATCCACATGTTCCCTGAAAATAGACACACGCTGTCCTGTGACAAATATAGAAAGAAACAGAGAGGTATCCACAATTTTTAGAGTTGGCTTTGTATGTGGCTTCCTGAAAATACACTATATTAGGACTGTAATTGGCTGTTTTTCAAGGCTTTTACACTGCCTTTTTCATACATAGAAACAAACTTAAGAAAAGTGGTGCTGCATTATATACAGCGTCACTTTTCTTGTGCCCCTTAGCTCCCCCTAACTCCACCATGTGTGCGCCATATTTAACATACAGCACATCATGGTGCAGGTTAGGGACAATAGATTCATACGTTTTTGACGCTATTGTAGCACATTGCAGGATTATCGCCAAAAATGTTGGTGCTAATCCTGCAAAGTACATAGGGGCCCATTAAGAATAATGGTGTGCCCTCTTTTGACGCCTGCTCTGTGAAGGCGTTAAAAATAGCCACTAAAAATGGTGCACCGGAATCTCTTAGATTCCACTGCACCATTTCTGCGGTCCCCCTAACAAGGAACATTATGCCTGGCACAGACATAATGTGGCACAAGGGATTACCACAATGCATGTATTGGGCCAATTTGTAAATCTGGTGCTGTGAATTTAGCCGCATTGAGCTATTTTAGGGTCATAAAAAATTACACTAATGTGGCGCAAGGTGGCACTAGGCCTTCTTAAATCTGGGTCAAAGATTTTACAATGTTGCCCAAAATGGTGGCAGTTTCTAACTCAACATCTGAGTCTGTCTAAGGTCAACAGGACCACCTGCTAGCTTTTCTCAGCTTTTGGAACCTACGCATTTGAGAAAAACATACTATTAATCCTTACATAATGCAGGTGTTTAAGAAAAGTGGCAGGTGCATTATTCAATAGTTTCACAATGTTACAGTTGAAATCTGCCATAAGGGAGAATTGGGGGTACAATTTCAAGTTTCTATGGTAATGACCGCCCATAGACCGCGATCCTATGGGAATGTATACAAAAGATGGTCTGCTATTTTAAGCAGAATATGGTTGTGGAATAAAAGCAGGGCAAGTTCCTTTTCAACTTTATATTTTTATATGTTTAAATAATAGTAAATAATAGTAAATAAACATGGGTGACACATTGTTCTAGGCTCTTAAAATCAAATAGTCTGAATTACGTTTTTCTGTGAGTTTTCCTGCTAAGCAAGCAGTCTATACATAATTACATCGATATAGCCCACTCCTGATACCATTTTATACATCGCCGCCTCTTGAATAGGATAATTCCTGCCAATCATTCATCTCATCATCGCCCAAAGGAGAAAACATACCATGGGGCATACTTACGAGGAGCTGGCACCAAAATTTGCAGCGTTGCGCTGCGTCAGTTCTGAAATGCAGGGATGCACCGTATTTACAAAAATACAGTGCACCCATGTTTCCTTGAGCACTGGTTCTAAATTTAGCTGCCAGTGTCAGCCCAGGCATCCTTGCACCAAAGTTCAAGAGTGTCTGCATTGAAGGGAATGACTGTTTATGTGCAGGAAGTTCCTTTCCTGCACATAAACAATCTACAGTGGTGACTTGGCACTTCTATGTGTGCTGTAGAATGCAGGACACATATAAGTAGCAAATCCTCAATATTGAATTATTGTTTATGTAAAGGAAGGGACACCTACCGGCACATAAACAATCATTAATTATGTTTTGCTCTTCCTATATATGCTGCAGAATGGAGCACACAAGGAAAAAGAAAAAACGAGGAGAAATACAAATATTTCTACTCATTGCGCCACACTAACGCCACCCCTGGGGTGGTTTTAGTTTTATGCGCTGTCTCAGATTTAGGATTCCTTGTAAATCTGGGGTAGGATAAAAAAAAAACAATGGGTGTTGCGGCGGAATACCCACATCAACACCCATTGCACCATGGCACCCCGCTCTTCAGCAGAAAACTGCATCGGAGGGGACCGTATTTACAAGGTGCCCTTAAGCCACAAGAAGTGGCCTACCACCACCTTTTAAATATGGCGCGGTACACAGCACCAACAGAGTTTCACAAAAAGTGACACTTCAGTGGAGCGAGGGGCTTGTAAATATGCCCCTACATGTCTTATAAGAAAACAGTACTTGACACTAGTACCAATAACCTAGAAACAATTACAAGTCATGCAGTGGTGTAACAAAGGCCCCTGCAGCCCCCGCAGGATGTGGGGGATGAGCTCCAAGTGGCCTCCTGAGCACTCCACCTGGCCTGAGTAAGTCCAGAATGGGCTCTCTCCATGTTCTTTGCAGGGCGGGGCCTTCAGTTTTGTTACATCACTGTAGTCTTGCATGTACAAAACAGCCCTAAAGAATTATAAACACTCAGCTTCAACTATGTTAAAGGCCCCACACATGACTGTGTCACCTGGAAAAAATATTGTATCCAGATCTTTCATCTCCTTAACAGCTGATTGATCTGATCACTTCTATATACCAATCAACATTGTCGCATCAATGTGTACATCTGAAAGTACCCTGACAACAGAAAGAGGTAAAAATATCAATCAATATAATTAATCCCATCATTACCTTGTCCCCAAAATCACACAACATCGAACCAACCAAACTCCATGACCAATTTGATGATAACTTCCTGAATGAGAAGAAAACTTGCTATTCCTGCATGGAGAGTCAAGCCTAAGAAAAAAAACATATTGGTTCCCAAACAACACAAATACAAAGCAGAAATATCTGTGAGGTGATTTACAGTTTGGAGGAGAGGATACTCCATAGCATCAATGACAGAGTAGTGATCAGGGAGATTTCTTTGAACCTAAATATTTAATTATAATTGGGGTACAAGCTCCTCCACTGGTCGTATGGACCTTTGGTTGTCCACTGAAAGTGTAGAAAAGGAGTTAGCATCTGCAATACATTTAATTCATTTTGCTCCACAAAAATGACAAAGATGATGGTGTCCAAACCATGAAGGTGTGTTATCAAAACTCAGGTGGTCATTACAACCCTGGCAGTCGGTGTTAAAGCGGCGGTAAGACCGCCAACAGGCCAGTGGTAAAAACTTTGCAATTACAACCGTGGCGGAAACCGCCAACAAAGACAGCCACTTTAACACTCCGACCGCCATGGCGGTACAAACAAACAGCGCAGCAGTCACCGCCAACAGACAGGCGGGAGACAAAGTACCGCCCACAGTATCACAACCTACCAATCCGCCACCTTTTCCGGGGCGGATTCACTGCGGACAAAAACACAGCTGAAACAGAATTCCGAAGGGAAAACGCTCACCTCTACACACCCTACAAGGAACGAGGACACCATGGATCCGAAACTCCAAATTCTCCCTGCGATAGTCTTCCTGCTCCTCTACCAGGAGCACGAACGCTGGTGGCGAAGACCACGGTGAGTACTGCACCTAAGACACAGGGGAGGGAAAAAACAGGGACACACACACGCAACACGCAACACCCCCTCCCTCACCCACTACAACACACACACTAATACATATTGATACATCACAGTTACACCCCCAGCCCCCCCGGAAGAATGCAAAGACCAAAGAAAATGAGTGTAACCAATGTAATACATTAAAAGCAAGTAGGCAAAAATATATATATATACACCATTAACAAAATATACACCAAGCATAATAGTCCTGGTAGTCCGTGGAACACTGGGCCCACACGGTATGGGCGAGGCCCACACAAGATCCCCGTCCATGACGGAGAGAACAATGCAGGGGCATCAGAGAGCGACAAAACAGGCACCTCAGGGGGAGGGAAAGGGGGGGCACCTCAGCCGGTTGAGTGCACAACGCCAAATCCATGATGGGGCCACATGCCCACTGTTCCATCCTGGGCAGTGCAAAGCCACAGTCTCTCAAGTCTCTACAGTGGGTGGGTTGCCCACTGATCCATCCTGGGAGTGCAAAGCCACAGTCTCTCAAGTCTATACAGTGGGTGGGTTGCCCACTGTTCCATCCTGGGGAGTGCAAAGCCACAGTCTCTCAAGTCTCTATAGTGGGTGGGTTGCCCACTGTTCAATCCTGGGGAGTGCAAAACCACAGTGTCTCACGTCTCTACAGTGGGTGGTTTGCCCACTGTTCCATCCTGGGGAGTGCAAAGCCACAGTCTCTCATGTCTCTACAGTGGGTGGGTTGCCCACTGTTCAATCATGGGGAGTGCAAAGCCACAGTCTCTTAAGTCTCTACAGTGGGTGGGTTGCCCACTGTTCCATCCTGGGAGTGCACAGCCACAGTGTCTCAAGTGGATAACAGTCTCCACTGGTTCTGGAGGGGGGGGGGTGCCCAGAGTGCTTCATCCTGCTAAGGACAGGGGTAGTGGATGGATCTCTCCATTGGTTCTGGATGGGGCGTGGTGCCCAGAGTGCTTCATTCTGCTCCTGACGGACTCAGTAGCGTCAGTGCCCTTGGCGCTCATGGGCCAGCGTTGCTTGAGACGGCGGTGCCCAGTTCAGCGGTGCTTGAGACGGTGGTGCCCTGTTCAGCGGTGCTTGAGACGGCGGTGCCCAGTTCAGCGGTGCTTGAGACGGCGGTGCCCTGTTCAGTGGTGCTTGAGACGGCGGTGCCCTGTTCAGTGGTGCTTGAGACGGCGGTGCCCAGTTCAGCGGTGCTTGAGACGGGCAGTGCTTGAGACGGCAGTGTCCTGTTCAGCAGTGCTTGAGACGGCGGTGTCTAGTTCAGCGGTGCATGAGACGGCGGTGCCCTGTTCAGCGGTGCTTGAGGCGGCGGTGCCCTGTTCAGCGATGCTTGAGACGGCGGTGCCCTGTTCAGCGGTGCTTGAGACAGCGATGCCCTGTTCAGCAGTGCTTGGAGCGGCGGGCTCCTTTGCAGTGACTCAGCTGCTGGTGGTCCTCTCTGGCCCAGCGGGGCTTGTGCTGGCGGTCCTCTCTGGCCCAGCGGCGCTTGTGCTGGCAGTCCTCTCTAGCCCAGCGGGGCTTGTGCTGGCGGTCCTTCATGGCCCAGCGGGGCTTGTGCTGGTGGTCCTTCATGGCCCAGCGGGGCTTGTGCTGGCGGTCCTCTCTGGCCCAGTGGGGTGTATGGTGGTCGCCTCCTGGGCAGCAGGGCTGGTGGCGGTGGCCTCCTGGGCAGCAGGGCTGGTGCTGGCGGTGTCCTCCTGGACAGCTGGGCTGGTGGCAGTGCCCACCTGGGCAGTATGGCTGGTGCTGGCGGTGGCCTCCTGGGCAGCTGGGCTGGTGGCCTCCTGGGCATCAGGGCTGGTGCTGGCGCTGGCCTCCTGGGCAGCAGGGCTGGTGGCGGTGGCATCCCGGGCAGCAGGGCTGGTGCTGGCGGTGTCCTCCTAGGCAGCTGGGCTGGTGGCGGCGGCCTCCTGGGCAGCAGTGCTGGTGCTGGCTGGCTTCCTGGGCAGCGGGCTGGTGCTGGCAGTGGGCTCCTGGGCAGCGGGGATGATGGTGGTCTTCTCCGCCGTGCTGCTCTTCCCAGACTTGCTGAGTTTCTTGTGCCCCTTCCCCACCTTGGAAGGTGTCGCAGCTGACTCCACAATCCCACCTGTACGCCTGGGAGCGGCTTTGGTGGCTGGAGTCTTCCCCCTCTCCCGCCGGGCACTGGCCAACTTCTGATGCTTGACAGGTGGGGGACTGTCTGTGCTGTGGCTCTGTGCCACACTGGCTGCCCTGGTGGCCGGTGCACTCCAGATTCCGGTGACTACAGTCACCACTGGTCCCGGAGATGTTGTGGCTGAGGTGTTTGTTCGGGACCTATCAGACGGATGGGGTGGGGGAGGTGTGGGAAAGAGGTCAAGGTTGGACAGGAAAAGTTTTTGGGAGACAGTGGGACGGGTAGCTGGAGGGGGTTTGGGAGTGGAGGAAGAGGTTGTGGTTATAGCAGGTGTTTGTTTGGTGACTTTGGGTGAAGGTGCATGCGCTGGAGGCTGTCGTGAGGTGGATGTCTGTTGGGTGGGTGTGTGCCTGCGTTTGTGTATCTTGGGAGGGGGCATCACAGACACACTGGGAGAGGACACAGGGGACGTGTGAATGGTAGTGGTGGTGGGTGTGCTGGTGATGGACGTAGTGGGTGTAGAGGTAGTGCATGCAGGTGTGAGTGTAGACAAGAATGGGAGGGAGGAGGGAGACAAGAAGGAGGGGGACACAGTGGAGGCAAAGGATGTTGGTGTGTCAGCATGTGTGTGATGCTTGCGTGAGTGCCTGTGGGATGTGTGGTGCTTATGTTTGCCTGAGCTTCCCTTGTGTGTTGACGTGTGTGCATGCTGGTCTAGAGGTGTGCTTGGGATAGGCTGGGGTACAGGGGATTGGGTCTGGGATTGAGCCTGGGTGGAGGAAGTTGGAGGGGGGAGGCTAGACACGGGGACAATGGCTGCCATCAGTGCTGAGGCCAGAGTTTGAAAAGCTTGCTGAAGGGCCGCCTGACCACAATGAATGTCTTCTAGGAATGCATTTGTTTGTTGCAACAGCCTTTCTACACCCTGGATGTCATTCAAAATGGTAGACTGCCCAACAGTGAGGGACCTGAGGAGGTCAATGGCCTCCTCACTGAGGGCAGCAGGGGTGACTGGGGCAGGGCCTGAGGTGCCTGGGGCAAAGGTGATGCCCACCCTCCCGGGTGAGCGGGCACGGGGCAAAGGCTGAGGGGCTGCTGGGAGGGCGGTGCTGGAAGGAGGGGTGGCGGCTGTACCTGTAGATGGGGGGGGCACAGATGTTGCCGCCACCACAAGGGAGCTCCCATCAGAGGACGAGTCTGTGTCACTGGTCTCAGCTCCTGTCCCCGCCGTGGAGCTCCCCTCGCCCTCCATCCCACTTGTGAAGTCCGAGTCCATAGTGTGGCCCTCGATGGCCATGTGGGATGCAGCCCCTTCGTGCTCCGGTGCCACTGCTCCTCCACCTGATGATGCTAATGCACACAAGAACAGGGAGACCACAAAAAGAAAAGGGGGGGGACGATAGAAGAAAGACATGTTGAGTGCATGTATTACCTCTACCGTTGGCGGACACGACAGACACAGAAGCCCCCTACACTACGCCGTGCTCTTGGGCTCCACTGTTCAATTCCTGGGAAATGGCCTACTCGGCTATGGACGACATCTGCCCACATGGGTGACACAGGGGCATGACTAGGTGTAGTTGTCACTCTACAGAGGTGCGGTGGGGTGCCACATGGCCTGCCTTACGGAGGGACCTTGCCTACGGAACTCGCCCTGGCCTAGGGAAACCCACAGCCCCCCACCCAGACCCCTCCACTGCGCGCAAAGTCAGCAGAATGAGAATGTACTCACCCCCTTGTGGCTGCTGTGATGCCCTCAAGCGCCCATCCAACTCCGGGTACGCCACCGCCAGGATCCTGAACATCAGGGGGGTCATGGTGCGACGGGCACCCCTCCCACGTTGGAAGGCCATCCCCAGCTGAGCCTCCGCCGTCTTTTTGCTCCAGAGACGAATGTCCTCCCATCTTTTCCGGCAGTGGGTGCTCCATCTGTGGTAGACCCCCAGGGTCCGGACATCCTTGGCGATGGCACGCCAAATATATTTTTTCTGGTGGGCGCTGACCTACATGAGTTGTACAGGGGGAAGAGAAACTTATTACCAACTGCACCGTCAAAGTGATTGGCCCCCATCCCTACCCTTGCCATGTGGCACATGCACTGACCGTCGTTTCATGCATGCCGCACTCTCCCCCCTTCATTCTTACATCCACCCCTCTCCACACAGGCATAGCCCATTCAGCATGCTCGCAGTGAACGTACCTGTTTGTCTGGAGGACCGCACAGTAGCGTGTACTAGGGGAGGACCCCATCCACGAGTTTCTCCAACTCCTCCGATTTGAAGGCAGGGGCCCTTTCCCCAGACACTCGGGCCAGTGTCTCTTCCAGACCGAGGTCACAGCAGCACTTGCAGTGTAGGTCCTCTCCTGTCGAAGATCAGGTATCGAGTGATTGAACAGATAGAAAATGGCGGTCACGTCCGCGGCGGTGCGTACCGTCACCGCCGGCGTACATCGTCATTGGCTCCTGGGACCCATTGGGTCCAATGTTAACCAATGCAGCATTGCGCCGCGGTCTTCGACCACCTACCGCGACGGTGTACAATGCCAGCGCAGTTACCTCACATCCCATTGTCCCACTTTACAGGTCAGGCAGCCGCCATTTCAGGGGCCCAGATGGCTTCATTTTCAACTGCGTCCCACAAACCCAGGCCTAGACTCAACACACATACAGGACACTTTTCGGATTATGATTGGTGTTCTGTGTAAGCTGTGGGTATGTACATCTAAGTTGTTTGACTCTGTGCTCGCTGTTGTTCTTCATAGGCACCGTCCACTAGGACATGTGAGGAGATGGCGGCATCCTCCGGTGTACCGACTGTTGGTGGATCTGTCAACAATGGAGGAAAGACATATGATAATCACATACAGGCTTGACCGTGCCACAAACCAGGAACTGTGTGCCCAGTTGGAGCCAGACCTGATGTCAGCTATCCGCCATCCCACAGGAATCCCCCCTCAAGTGCAGGTGCTGTCAGTACTCCATTTCCTTGCAAGTGGGTCATTTCAAACAACAGTGGCCATAGCATCAGGGATGTCCCAGCCCATGTTTTCCAACGTGTTGTCCAGAGTGTTGTCTGCCCTGCTGAAACACATGCAGAGCTACATCGTTTTCCCTCAGGTGGAGGATTTGCCTACAGTGAAATGTGATTTCTATGCCCTGGGACATATCCCCAACATCATAGGGGCCATTGATGGGACACATGTGGCTTTTGTCCCCGCCCACAGGAGTGAACAGGTGTACAGAAACCCGAAGAGTAATCATTCGATGAATGTACAGATGGTATGTTTGGCCAACCAGTACATCTCCCTTGTGAATGCCAAGTTCCCTGGCTCAGTGCATGACGCCTACATCCTGTGGAATAGCAGCATCCCTTATGTGATGGGTCAACTCCAGAGGCACCGTGTGTGGCTATTAGGTGAGCACCTGGAAGCTAGTCAGTGGGAATGGTTGTCTGAGTCTGGGGATATCCCTCCAGGTTAGTGTGTGTCTAACAGTTGTTCCTCGCCATTTGCAGATGACTCTGGTTACCCCAACCTGTCATGGCTACTGACCCCAGTGAGGAATCCCAGGACAAGGGCAGAAGAACGCTACAATGAGGCCCATGGGTGAACTAGGAGGGTGATCGAGCGGACCTTCGGCATCCTGAAGGCCAGGTTCAGGTGCCTCCATATGACAGGTGGATCCCTATTCTACTCACCAAAGAAGGTGTGCCAGATCATCGTGGTCTGCTGTATGCTTCACAGCTTGGCTTTGAGATGACAGGTGCCTTTTCTGCAGGAGGATGGTCCAGATGGCAGTGTTGTTGCAGCTGTGGAGCCTGTGGACAGTGAAGACGAGGAAGCAGAGGAAGAAGACATGGACAACAGGGACTCAGTGATCCAGTAATATTTCTAGTGAAACACAGGTAAGAATACAAACCTGCCTTCTACATGTACTTAAACACCACTACCTCTCTACTGTCGGTTGTTTTCACCCAGTGTATGGTCACTGAGTTTTCACTTTCCTTTACAATTTCACAGATCTGGGTCCCACAGTGTGACATCTGCTTTGATTCCTCATGGACTAGAGCTGTGTGACATGGGTATGTTGACATTAGTCAAAGTGAAAGAGCTTTTTGCCACAGTAATTGCTAATACAGTATTCCGAAATCATAAACTGACTCCAGATTGTTTTGTGCTTTAAGGGTGTTTATTTCAGTGCTCAAAATTGGAGGGGGTAGCAAAATGGTGAGGGGTGATGGCGGAGGAATGTCCATTGGCAGAGTCCAGTCTATTAGTCTCACAGGTGCATTGCGCAAATGGGCATAGGAAGTGGAGCTGGGGCAGTTTAAGGATGGACAGGGTGACAAAGTGGGACAGGAGGATGACAATCAGCTTGGTCTCATTTCTTGGCGGGGGTCTTGGCATCGTTCTCTGTCTTGTTCCTGGATCTCACGGACCGTTTGCGAGGTGGTTCTCCCTCTGCAGGGGGTGGGGTGCTGGTGTGGTGGTTCTGTGGCGGTGCCTCCTGTCCACAAGCGCTGGCGGAGGTGGTGGGCAGTTCCTCATCCAGGATAGTGTCAGGGGCCCCTTGTAGTGCCACAGTTTCCCTCCTGGTGTTGAGTACTTCCTTCAGCACCCCTACGATCTTGCCCAGGGTGGAACTGATGGTTCTGAGTTCCTCCCTGAAGCCCATATATTGTTCCTCCTGCAGGCGCTGGGTCTCCTGAAACTTGGCCAGTACCGTTGCCATTGTCTCCTGGGAGTGGTGGTAGGCTCCCATGATGGAGGAGAGGGCCTCATGGAGAGTGGGTTCCCTGGGCCTGTCCGCCCCCTGTCGCCCAGCAGCCCTCCCAGTTCCCCTGTGTTCCTGGGCCTCCGTCCCCTGGACCGTGTGCCCACTACCAGTGCCCCCAGGTCCCTGTTGTTGTTGGGGTGGTGGGTTAGCCTGGGTTCCCTGTAGTGGTGGACACACTGCTGATTGACGTATCCTGGGACAGAGGTATGGGCCCGCTGGGTGGGTGCTGTGCTGGTGTTTCCAGAGGGGGGAAGCTCTGTGGTGGCCTGTGACTGGGTGTGGGGAACCAACTGTCCCAAGGTCCGCGATGGGCCGGGCTGGCCATCTAGATCCAGTTGGACAGAGGTGCTGTCATCACTTTGGGCCTCTTCTGTTGGTGGCGTGGACATGTGTGGACCCTCCTGTCCAGTGACGTTGGGTAGGGTCCTGCAGGGGTATAAAGGGATGTTTATTACATCTGTGTGTGGCATGGTGTGCAATGGGTGGGTGACCGTATACCCCAGTGCTTGCATTCCTGTGTGGACCTTGTGTGATGATGGTTTAGGGGGGTGTATGGCTATGTGCAGTGGCCATGCTTTAGTGATGTGTGTCCATGCGTTGTTGTTGCATGCAGGGCTTGGTGTTGGGATGGGTGGGTTGTGATGTTGGGACATTTGTGAGGATTTAGAGTGATGGGGTGAGGGTGGGGGTATGTGCTGCCATGCAGGTAGGGTGGGGGATGTAATAGTTAAGATTTGACTTACCAGAGTCCATTCCTCCACCTACTCCTGCGAGGCCCTCAGGATGCAGAATCGCCAAGACCTGCTCCACCCATGTTGTTAGTTGTGGGGGAGGAGGTGGGGGTCCTCCACCAGTCCGCTGAACCGCCAGGTGGTGTCTTGAGACCACGGAACGCACCTTCCCCCGTAGGTCGTTCAACCTCTTCCTGATGTACTCCCGATTTCTTTGGTGCTGTCCCACTGCGTTGACCCTGTCCACTATTCTTCGCCATAGCTCCATCTTCCTTGCAATGGAGGTGTGCTGCACCTGTGCTCCGAATAGCTGTGGCTCTACCCGAACGATTTCCTCCACCATGACCCTGAGCTCCTCCTCCGAGAACCTGGGGTGTCTTTGCCTTGCCATGGGGTGGTGTAGGTGATGTGTGGGGTGGTGTGTGGGGCGATAAGTGTGCTGATATGTAGTGGTGTGTAGTGTGAGGTGCATGGAAGTTATGTGGGTGATGGTGTTGTGTGCCTGTGGATGCTAGTATTGTTAATGGTGGTGTCTCTCTCTGGCCTTCGTACATGAATTTTGGTCGTAGGTGTTTGTGGGTGTGTGTTATATATTGTATTGGGTGTGTGGGAGTGGTGTGTGTATGTGTATCAGGTGTGTGTATTTCGAATTGTTCAATGTGGTGGTGTTTTAGAGATGTGTGTGTATTTTGAGAGCGGCGGTGTGTACCGCCAATGGAATACCGCGGTTGAAAGACCGCCGCGTGGATTTGTGTGTCGTGATAGTGTGGGCGTATTTCTGTTGGCGTGACGGTGGAGGTTTTGTTTTCACCAGTTTATCCCTGACCTTTGGTGTGGCGGACTTGTGTGGGTGTCTGAATTTTGGCTGATTCCATGCTGTGGGTCATAATAGCTGTGGCGGTTTTCCACGGCCACGGCAGTGTGTTGGCGGTCTTCTGCACGGCGGTAAGCAGCTTTTACCACCAATGTTGTAATGACCGCCTCAGTCAAGTTACAAAACAATCAATTAATCAATGGGTCAATTTTACCCAAAAAGCAAATAGATCAATATAACTGTGCAGTCTGAATGTGTACATTATAAAGAAGAAAATGCAAAATGTAGCAAGGTACAAAGCACAGAACACAGTGTATGTTGGTTCCACAAAGGAACCTCCCTCAGTTAAGTAGAAATTTGAAAATGGCCTGGGGAAGTTAGAAGGAAGATGAAAGCACCAGATGAACCAAGTAGGGGTTAATTGGCATAGGCACAGCTGTTAAAGCATAAAGCTCAACACCTGGAGCAGGGGAATTAAGCAGAATACTCACAGGTCTTCCCTCAGTGAAGTGAGGACAGTATCTACTTAACTACTCTGAGAACACGCATAGAATACACAGTAGAAGGTTTTGAAAGCTTCATCCTACTAACTCTCTATAGGTGGTCCAATCAGGAGACGTTATTCCCTGGAAGTAGGTAGACTTCCCAGGTTTGCAACATTCATCAAAGAGGCATGCAGCTGTCTGGAGTTGAAGTTAGCTAAAGTCCAGTCTGCCTGATACAGGAGGCTCTCTCCCATTCCCAAGCACTACAGATCCATGACCATGTTCTAATTAAAATGTCTAATCTAACAATTCCCATCAAGAAATAAAAAGCCTGTTCTTACAATGAGCGCTTCTCGACAAGCAGCTGCAAAGGAAAGAGAAACACGAAACTCACAGCGCAATTATTATTAACACAGTTCAAATGGTTCAAACCAGGTCACTTCAAGCTAACATTAAGAAGGAAATGTTAACCAAACAAATCCATAACATAAGCAAATACCTAAGTTATAATTCAATTATATAAATGTGCCTTTCAATAGAAATAATACAGCCACATACACTAACATTTTGGTTAATACACTGCACACAGGTTAATATTGTATTAACTATGCAAACCTTAAATAAATAAATGTATGGAGTACTAAATTATGTTGCTCCAGGATGCCCTCTGCAACAGTCAGGTGCTCATTCAACTTCGGCAGTCTTCTGGTGAGACTGCCACAGTTGGGGACGCCAAAAGACCGCCAGTGCTGGAGATCCTCCTACCGTCATATTCCGAGTACTGAAGAAATTCCGCCTCAGTTTGGCTGGAAATTCTCCAGTATGCGTGCTGGTGGTCGGCGGTGCAGAGGCCATCCCACTGCCGGCCGCGCCCTGCCAAAAGGACTCCCCCTGCAGTATTACGACCTGTAATACAGCCTGGCAATGTCCTGATGATGGTCTGGGGCTGGCGGTGGGAGACCCGGGTCCCGTCCCATCAGCGAGGAGCACCTTGTCGGACGAGGTAAGTGTCCTCTGCAAGGAGAGGGGGGTTCAGTGTGTGAATGGGTGTGTGTGAGTGTGTGTATGCGTGTAATGCATAGGGGGTCGGAGGGGAGTGTTTGTGTGTGTGTGTCTGTGAGTAATTGTGGTGGTGTGTGTGTGCACATGAGTGTAAGGGTGTTGTGAGTGTGTGTGTGTGTCAGGGTGTGCGTGTGTGTATTTGGGGGGGTGGGATTCAGTATGGGATCGGGATGGGGAATCACTTCTGGGAGGGTAGGGGTGGGGGGTTCACTACTGGGGGAGTAGGGGGTCACTACTGGGAGGGGGGAGTCATCTACCAGCAACAGGAATGGAAATTCCTATTGCCGGTAGCCTGTCCGCCAGGGATTTCGCGGCTGTGCTCCTGCCACGGAATCCCTTGCGGAAAGGGGACTGGGAATACCGCCAGCAGTATTGGGTGGCCCACCGAGTTGGAGATGCTCGTCTCCGGCCCAGCAGGTCCAACCGCCTTGGCGGTAGCAATGGGGAAACACACTCGTTATTTGGCAGTCTGCACCGCCACCCTGGCAGCATCAGTTACCGCCAAAGTCGGAATGAGCACCTCAGTGTCCACATGCCCAATTTAGGGCTCAAGTATACAAAAAGTGATGGGTGGAATGCTTAATCTCAGCCACTGGTAACTACTTGGGATGCATCCAAGTCCATTGTCATTTTGCACACCATGCCAACTCAGTTTGAAGCTACCCATATTCAAATCAGTCTTCACCCTCCTCCAATAGCAAAAGTCTAGCCTGAACTGCTAAACTAGGTTCTCCTTGAACCAGAACACAAGCAACCTAAGACCATTGTTGCCCTGACTGGGGCTCTTCTGTCAGGTTTAGCTTGGCTCAAGTGGCACTATGACCATGGGACCCATGGCGGAATGCTTGGAATAATCTCAGCCACTAGTAATTAGTCAAGGCTTCATCCCTGACCATCACTATTTTGCACACCATGCTGTCTCCATTTGTACATAGACAGCTCCTCATTCAAGTGTAACTTGGCTCCAATGGGCCAGTGAGCACATGACCCAAACCTGAACACACATGTTGCATTGATGAATACAAAAAAGGATGGGTAGGCATATAACTATTCCTATGGAACCAAGCTGAACCCCACTGAAGAGCCAAAACTAGGATTAAGCCATTCTTGGGTCTCTTCTGTTGCAATTTAGATAGGACTTGGCTTAGCAGTTTGTGCTGGACTGTTCCTAATGGAGCTTGATCATGGCTGAATTGCCTATGTTTGGGTCTAATCTGAGGTGTCATGATGAGCAAAAAGCAATGGACTGGGATGCAACCCAGCGTAATTACCAGTGACTGAGATTAATTCTAGCATTTCATCACACTTTTGTTCACTACAGTGCAACTGAGGGCTTGGCACACCAACAGCATGTTGACTACAGAGACTAATATCCAAGTTGCTGATGGACTCTTCTGACAGAGCAGTGGAGTATGAGCCATTGAGTTAGCTATGCAACCATCGCACCAATTTAGAGTGGTGCTCGGATAGCTTTTTTTGCTGTCCTTTACTACCAGGTAAAACCTGGTGATGAGAGTCAGTAAAAATGAAAAAAAGGACCCCTGCACCATGGGATAAAACTCCCATAGTATGGAGGGTCATTAGCTTTCCTTTTTGTAAAATCAAAGTCCCACTTTGGAAGTGTATTTTTTAAGAAAAGTAAACCTCAGTTAAAGTTTAACCAAAGGCTATGCTATTTGAATGAGCCGTTCATCAAATTTGTACACCAATGACAGGAACTGCTGTGACAGTGGTTCCTGCCAATGTTAAGAGACGTCTGCAGGGTTTTCTGACATTGCTTAATTTGGTGGACAGGATATCTAGTAGGTCGACAAAGTAAAGTAAAAGTACTACATCACCCTAATGGACATCCATCAATCTTCCAAACTCAAACTCACGAATGACAGCGTAGATCAATTCGATGTTCTGCATTAGCACAAGTAGATGATACAAAGGGCCAGATGTATCAAAACTTTTTGCATTCGCAAACGGTGCGAATGCCCATTTGCGAATGCCCCTTTGCGAATGCAAAGAGCCCTTTCAGAATGTATCAAAGGCATTCTGAATGCAATTTTAAGGAATCGCTAAAATAGCGATTCCTTAAAATTGCGACCCTGTTTAGAGAGTCGCAAATTGTGACTCTCTAAATAAGAAATCACAAATAAGGAATCCTTATTTGCGATTTCTAAAGCATATGTATGAAGCAATTCCTTAATGCGAATTGGGCAATAAGGAATTGCTATTACCATCAAGTTGAACTTGGTGGTAACCATGTGCAAATTTTAAAAATGCATTTAAAATGCATTTTTAAAATTTACATGTAAAGCACACATGCCCTTTTGGGATGTGTGCACCTTAAATGTTGTTAACAAATGTTTTGGGGTGCAGCAGAGGGGGCCTTAGGCCCCCAGCATCCTGGACTTTGCATTTCCCAAAATTGTGAATTCCAGTTAGGAATTCGCAATTTGGGACATGCAAAATATTCGCAAATATGGGCATAGAGGCCCATAGATGCGAATGGGGGTCGGTATCGCAATTTGCGATTCGGTAATAGCATTTGCGATTTTTAAGAAATCGCTATTACCGAATCGCAAATATGATACATTGCATTTTGCGAATCAGAAATAGCGATTTCTTAAAAATCGTTATTTTCGATTTGCAAAAGGCTTTTTTCATACCTCTGGCCCAAAGAGGGTTGTAGGTTTCTACCATAATGTCTACAATAACCTTCTAAGTTTCTGTAATATCTTTGTGCCACACAGCAGTGGATGAATGGTAAATCAATTAAAATGAACAGTACTAAGACTGTATTGCAGCTCATCAAGAAAAGTCGGAATCAATATAAAGATTCTGTGTGACCATTCCTTCGAGGGTCGCAGCCCACCTAGCAGTTAAGGTCAAATCAGTGAGTATCTTGATCAATGCACATCTGTCATTTAAGACATACATAAATGCGTTGCGTATTTCATTTTTCCACGCACTATATGTGTTGAGTAAAATCCCCCCATTTTAATCCTAATACTGCACATGCAAATTAATCTCAGCATGTGCACTCTCCATGAAATAATATTTGCTTGGGCCTCCCTCAAACCACCTAGCTCATAAAGATTCAACATTTCACTGTCATGAAGGCAAGGGAGATGCAACAATCATATTATTTGCATGTTAACAAAGGAGGATATGTACCAATGGTTGGAATGGTGACCAAAGCTGCTGTACTTTGCTGCCCTCTACAAGGAATGGGCAGTTCAGTGTTGCATCTACTCACATATAGTGCAGCACTGTCATCCTTTCAGACTGCCAAGTGCCACACAAATACTATTGCATCACAGTGTAAAAGTGTATGTGTGATATCTAGCATAGGTTGTGTGCTAAAAGGGTACACTTCGTGTACAAAACTGCATGGCTAGAAATAGTTTAAAACATTTCCCATATTGTATGTGTGCTGTATACAGTGCATTGCACATGCAATGTGTGAAAAGCTAGGATAAATAAAACCAGTTTCCTTGTGAGTAGCTACCGCAAGGATGCATTATGTTTTTTTGTTTACCATTGTTAGTAGATAAGGCTTTAAGTAAAAAACCCATGTATCACCCAGGGCATGACTCCTTGACGCAAAGTAACACAAAGTTTTAGGACTACTTTCTGCAACAAACAGTACAGAAAAACATTTAGCAGATAAAAAATAAACTCTAAATAGGAAATAATTCAGTTTTTCAGCAAAACTTCAGCAAGAATAAAGTAATTTTCAAAATTGCATCACTTTAAAATGCTGTGTGCCCAGTCACCAAACACGGGCAGCATGGTAGGCCTATATTATTCAGGCTATTAATTTGCTTAGAAAAGAAGCATTACTACATTCAGTCATAAGGGCACAATAATGAGCTACGGTCTAGGGAAAAAGGATGGATGAAGAGAATTTGCGACAGTGTTCTGCAAAATTGGCTGCTGAGTATCAATCGTAGATTTGTAGTGGGGAAGACTGTACTTGGATTGTGATGTGATGTTATAAAGTGTTATAATGGCATGTATAATGGTTCCTGAAATGGTAGAGCAGCCGTGGCAGTTTCACTACTTTGCACACATTGGCCCGTATTTATACTTTTTGACGCTAAACTGCGCTAACGCAGTTTAGCGTCAAAAAGTTTAGCGCCGGCTAACGCCATTCTGAAGCGCCATGCGGGCGCCGTATTTATTGGATGGCGTTAGCCGGCGCTAGCAGACCGGCGCTGCCTGGTGTGCGTGGAAAAAAACCACGTACACCAGGCAGCGCCGGCGTTGGGGAAAATGGCGTTAGGGCGTCTTAAAAATGGTGCAAGTCAGGCTGACGCAAAAAAATCACCTCCACCCGATTTGCGCCATTTTTAACGACGCCCAGACGCCATTTACATGACTCCTGTCTTAGTAAAGCAGGAGTCATGCCCCCTTGCCCAATGGCCATGCCCAGGGGACTTATGTCCCCTGGGCATGGTCATTGGGCATTGAGGCATGTAGGGGGGCACAAATCAGGCCCCCCTATGCCAAAAAAAAATATAAAAAAAATAAAAATGTATACTTACCTAAACTTACCTGAATGTCCCTGGGATGGGTCCCTCCATCTTTGGGTGTCCTCCTGGGGTGGGCAAGGGTGGCAGGGGGGGTCCCTGGGGGCATGGGAGGGCAGCTGTGGGCTCATTTTGAGCCCACAGGTCCCTTAACGCCTGCCCTGACCCAGGCGTTAAAAAGAGGCGCAAATGCTGGTTTTTTTGCCCCGCCTACTCCCGGGCGTGATTTTTGCCCGGGAGTATAAATACGACGCATTTGTGTCGCAGTCATTTTTTTGGACGGGAACGCCTACCTTGCATCTCATTAACGCAAGGAAGGGGTTCACGCAAAAAAATGACGCTCTTTCCTCATACTTTGGCGCTAGACGCGTCTAACGCCAAAGTATAAATATGGCGTTAGTTTTGCGCCGAATTTGCGTCGAAAAAAACGACGCTAATTCGGCGCAAACGGAGTATAAATATGCCCCATTGTACCGAGAGTTTTTTAGGCTGCATGTAATGCCTGTTTTACTAGAGAATTTTCAGGCATTCCTCTGGCATGTACTTTTCCTATGATTTCTGTCTGCTGAAACATTTTCCTTGGATGGGGCATGTGCATTTGTGAAAGATTATTTTGGACCAGATGTGATAAACATTTCAAGGGGCACAAACAGTCTGGTTCAGCGGTTGCAACCATACAAATGCTTTTCATTTGTAATAATTGTATTTTAAAAATCAGAAAAGTATTTTGGACTTCTAAAATGGAATTTTGCGAATGGATACCTATTTGGTAACTGGAAGGGAAATGCTGTAGGTGTTCCTTCCAAATATTGAATTAATATGCCTACGTACCAATGTATTGCAACAGAAATCCAGTCACAAAACATTGAAAAGTAACTAAATTCTCAAGACAGGTGGTAAAACATTCACAAAATAGAATGGGTCCCTTAAGTGAAATAAAACAAAAGTTTGTTGCTGACTAGGTAGTGGTGAATGGGGCCTCTGTCAAATCCTACACGAACAAAAAAAGTATAATAAAATGCCTTTTGCTTTAAATGAAGCCTGTTTTTTTCGAGGAAAGAAGACTGCATTAAAAAAAGTTTACTTAAAGACATGGAGGTCTGCTGACTCCAGCAAACACCATCCGTGGTATTTCCTGGTATTTCCTTCAATATTAGTTAGTTGCAATTTGAGACCTATCTCATTAATATTCACAAGAAAGGTTGAATTGAGTCCTGATACGATTCAGAATTTTATGAACCGACCTATTAGGACATAGATTGGTTCTTACAATTCTTTACTGATCACGTAGATATGCAATCAGTTATACATAGATCTAGCTCTTAGTCATTTACACTGCAGATTGTAGAAAAGCCTAAACAACGTTCTGCACGTTAAAGGTTCTACTTGGAGTCATTCAAAACGCTTCTGTGTGTTATTTGATTTGGGTAACACTCATTGGCCCTCATTCTGACCTTGGCGGTCGGCGGAGAGGCGGCGGTCGGACCGCGAACAGACCGGTGGTATTAAAAATGGCATTCTGACCGCGGCGGTCACCGCCGCGACCGACCGCCACTTCCCCACTCCGACAGCCACGGCGGTCATGACCGACGGGCTGTAGTCTGCGCACTCCGGTCCGGCGGTCGACCCAAGACCGCCAACGGTATCATGACCCTGCTTACCGCCGTGGTTTCTGGCGTTCGGGAACCGCCATGCGAACCATGGCGGTAGGCACTATCGGGGCCAGGGAATTCCTTCCCTGGCACTGATAGGGGTCTCCCCCACCCCTCACTGCCCCCCGAGTCCTCCCCCCACACCCTCCACCCCCCTGCCACCCCCCAGAGGTGGTACGAACCCCCTCCCCACCCCCACCCCGACATGCACATACATGCACCCCGACATGCACACACCCCCAACATGCACATATACACACCCCCCTACACACACACATACACAACGGGGACACATACCCGCACACATACATGCCGACATGCGCACCCGCCGAACTACACACATTGCCCATAGGCACAGCAGCACTCCCCGCCCGCATGCACGCACTCACACACCCCCTCTACACACTCACACGCACACCCCCATGCACGCACACATCACACAACACCCCCCCACCCCCTCCCCTCACGGACGATCAACTTACCTTGTGCGTTGGTCCTCCGGGAGGCTACGGGAGCCATAGGGACGTGACCGCCAACAGAAGACCGCCAACAGAAGACCACCACACAGAAATGTGGGTCGTAATTCTGGGGGCGGTGTTCTGCTGGCGTGGCGGTGGAGGTTGACCAGTCTCCACTTTCCCGCCGACCGCCAGTGTGGCTGCTGGCGGTATTCCGGCGGAACGCTCCCAGCGGTCGGAATACGCGCAGCGGCATACCGCCGCGGTCGGCGGTCTTTATCGCGGCGGTAACTCAGCGGTCTTGCGAAAAGACCGCCAAGGTCAGAATGAGGGCCATTATCTTTTGCTGTCTATTTTATTACTGGCAGACTATTTTCCAGGGCCATTATTTTCCTGGGAATGAATTAAAAACCTATAGCAAAAATAAAAAATGATACAGTGTTTTCATGTTTTAAGAAAAAAGTGTGACATTTCTAGTCAAACCCTAGGCCAATAAATAAAAACAGTCTGTGGTTTAACAAGGTAATTTTGAATACAGTGTACTGTTTTCTCAACTTTGTTTCAACATCCATGTTCTGTCCTCATTATCAAAGTCTTCCTCCGTCTCATCTCAATCTGTCGGGATGTGCAATAGTAAAGGTCTATCCACTTTTCAATGAAAGGGGATTCTTGAACACGAAGAGCGCTTTTGTGAGGGGAAGGAATTCAGATGGAAGTTAACATGGAGAGGCCAAAAATCTTGATCTATAAAATGTTTTTTTTGTTTTTGTACACAATTTTTTTTTAACCCCCTAGCTGCTGGGCTCCCCCCAAACAACCTCTGTGATGAGCCCTTTTTCGGCTATTTGGAGTAGTTTGCGCTTAGGCTTTCACAACTTTTTGTCCACATGAGTTATCCACGCCAAATTTGGGTCCTTTTTTCCAACATCCTAGATATTGTAAAGCTAACCAGAGTCTGTGGGTTCCCCTGGAGGAGACCAGGAAATTATCCAAAATACAGCAAAAATTTTGTTTTTTCCAGAAAAATTGGGAAAAAGGGCTGCAAAAGAAAGCATGTGTTTGTTCCCCTAAAAATGGCATTAACAAAGGGCTTGTGGTGCTAAAATCATCATCTTCCCAGCTTTCAGGAAGATGCTGACTTGAATGAGAAAACAATGTTGGCATTTTACTGGGACATAGCCCATTTTTAGTATTTTTTGTGCTTCTAGCCTCCTTCCAGTTGGGGACGGAAATGGGTGTGAAACCAATGTTTGATCCAGGACAGCTAAACATGTATGAAAAGTAGACAAAATTCTGAATTCAGAAACGGGTCATTTGTGGAGATTCTACAAGGTTTTCTTACAGAAACTAACAGATGAAATAAAAAATATTGAAATTGAGGTGAAAAAACAGCCATTTTTCTCCACGTTTTACTCTCTAACTTTTTCCTGCAGTTTCATATTTTCAAAGGTAATATACCGTTACGTCTGCTGGACCCTTTTGGTTGCGAGGATATATAGGGCTTGTAGGTTCATCAAGAACCCTAGGTACCCAGAGCCAATAAAGGAGCTGCACCTTGCAATGGGTTTTCATTGTATACCGGGTATACAGCAATTTATTTTGTGAAATATAAAGAGTGAAAAATAGGTATCAAGAAACCTTTGTATTTCCAAAATGGGCACAAGATGAGGTGTTGAGAAGCAGTGGTTATTTGCACATCTCTGAATTCTGGGGTGCCCATACTAGCATGTGAATTACAGGGCATTTCTCAACTAAATGTCTTTTTTACACAGTCTTACATTTGGAAGGAAAAATGTAGAGAAAGACCAGGGGTAATAACACTTGTTCTAATATTCTGTGTTCCCCCAAGTCTTCCAATAAAAATGGTACCTCAGTTTTGTGGGTAGAGCTAATGCCTGCGACAGGAAACGCAAAATGGCCACATCACATTTTTACATTGAAATCTGATGTGTTTTTTTGGAAAGTGCCTAGCTGTGGATTTTTGCCTCTAGCTCAGCCGGCACCTAGGGAAACCTACCACCTGTGCATGTTTGAAAACTAGACACCTTGGGAAATCCAGGATGGGGTGACTCGTGGGGCTCTCACCAGGTTCTGTGACCCAGAATCCTTTTCAAACCTCAAAATTGGGCAAAAAAAAACACTTTTCCCTCAGATTTTGGTGCTGCAAAGTTCTGGAAGCCGCAAACTTCCTTCCCCCCAGCATTTCCCCATGTCTCCCGATAAAAATTGTACCTCACTTGTGCGGGTAAGCCTAGTCCTTGCAAAAGGAAATGCCCAAAAACACAACGTGGACACATCACATTTTTCCGAAGAAAACTGACATGTTTTTTGCAAAGTGCCTAGTTGTAAAATTTTAGCCTCTAGCTCAGCCCGCACCTGGAGAAACCTAGCAAGCCTATATATTATTGGAAACTAGACACCGAGGGGAATTCAAAATGGGGTGACTTTGTGGGGCTCTCACCAGGTTCTGTTACCCAGACTCCTTTGCAAACCTCAACATTTGGCAAAAAAAACACTTTCCCCTCAGAGTTTGGTGCTACAAAGTTCTGTAATCTGAGAGGAGCCACAAACTTTCTTCCACCCAGCATTTCCCCAAGTCTCCTGATAAAAATGGTACCTCACTTGTGTGGGTAGGCCTAGTGCCCGCGACAGGAAATACCCCAAAACACAACATGGACACATCACATTTTCCCAATGAAAAGTTTTTTTTTTTTGCAAAGTGCCTAGCTGTGGTCTTTGGCCTCTAGCTTAGCTGGCACCTAGGGAAAACTAGCAAACCTATACATTTTTAAAAAGTAGACATCTGGGGAAATGTAGAATGGGGTGACTTGTGGGGCTCTCACCAGGTTCTGTTACCCAGAATCCGTTGCAAACCTTAAAATTTGGCAAAAAAAAACACTTTTCCCTCAAATTTCGGTGATAGAAAGTTCTGGAATCTGACAGGAACCACGAATTTCCTTCCACTGAGCATTCTCCCAAGTCTCCCGATAAAAACTATACCTCACTTGTGTGGGTAGGCCTAGTGCCCGCGACAGGAAACGCCCCAAAATGCAACATGGACACGTCAAATTTTTACATTGAAAACAGAAGTGTTTTTTGGAAAGTGCCTAGCTGTGGAATTTGGTCTCTAGCTCAGGCGGTACCTAGGAAAACCTATCAAACCTGTGCATTTTTAAAACCTAGACACGTAGG
Organism: Pleurodeles waltl; assembly: GCF_031143425.1. NCBI lineage: Eukaryota > Metazoa > Chordata > Amphibia > Caudata > Salamandridae > Pleurodeles > Pleurodeles waltl. The sequence continues at coordinate 1,020,784,655 of NC_090444.1, read as the reverse complement.
GGAACCCAGGATGGGGTAACTTGTGGTGCTCTCACCAGGTTCTGTTACCCAGAATCCTTTGCAAACCTCAATATTTGGCAACAAAAAACACTTTTTCCTCATTTTGTCGGTGATAGAAAGTTCTGGAATCTGAGAGGAACCACGAATTTCCTTCCACCAAGCATTCCCCCAAGTCTCCCAATAAAAATGGTACCTCACTTGTGTGGGTAGGCCTAGTGCCTGCGACAGGAATAGATGACACAACGGTCAATGTTGGTCCTTACATGAGGGCAACTGTTGGCCCTGGGGTGATCCATTCCTGATGCATGCACTAGAAAAAGGCACTCAAGTGGGGTAGCATTTTTATCAGGACAGGTGGGGAAACACTGGGTGGTAGAAATTTTGTGGATACTAGCATATTCCTGTAGTTTGTGTGACAGAAATGCAAGAACAATTGAGTTTTCATTCAACATTTCACGTTTGCATGGTATTCTGGGTGAAAAAACTTTGGGGAATCCACACAAGTCACACCTCTGTGGACTCCCCCGGATGTCTGGTTTCCAGAAATGTCTGGGTGAGGTAGGTTTCCCTATATGGGTGCTGAGCCCAGGACCAAAAAAACGCAGGTGCCTGCCTTACAAAACCAGGTTGTTTTGTGATAGACAATTTTGATGTCTCCATAATACGATTTGGGCGGTGGAATTTGGGGTTGACCTAAATTGGGGAGCTCCCAAGACAGCCCTCTCTCTGTGCTTGCCGCTGCATGCACCTGCTCTGGGTTGGGCTAGCCCTATATTGTCCCTCTGCAGAGACTGTGCTTGTGAAGGGACAGCAGGACTGTCCTCATCACCTCCCTCATATTCAATGGAAGAGGAGTTATCGAATGGGACTCCCCCAATTGAAAAATCACTCTCAGAGTTTGCGTCATTGTCCTAACCCTCAAATGCTGTCTCAGTATCTGCTGTCTCCATATCTGATCCCACGTCAGAGCTGTCCTCTATAACCTGAGTGAGGGCTTAAGCAGCAGTCATCCAATGAGATGCCATCTCTGCTACTTGCTCAACTGTTGTTCTAAAACACTAGCCTATGTAGACAGTCACAAAATTGCTGGTGGGTGTGTGTGTGATACGTGCAACAGCAGAGGTCACCTTACCTTTGCTTCTTCCCTCAATCAGCATGTTCTTTTAAGACACTCAAAAAAAGACACACGATTACTTCACCTTGTCACATACTAATCGGCACAGTCTTTAGCGCCTCTAGGGCCCAGTCCAACAATAAATATTGGTGCTCCCACTCCTATGACCTCCTCCTCGGATTCCCTCACTACCACACAGCAAAGGTGCCCTTCATCACATAAATCTCATTTGTATTATAGCGCAGGTAATGCCTGAATTTACTGATCTACTCAGCTATACACATAAAATACAGATTTGATCTTTGCAGTAGGTAAACCTTCTGCACTACTTTATGGCATTGAAACAGCCACTAGACAAAAGTCAGATCCTTTTGTAGCAGAAACATAATCACAACACTTAATTGACTTTTTTATTGCTACCTAAAAGCTACAGTTGAAACATGTCTGTTGAAGTATGTGCATTGCTTTGAAGATGCAAGTTGCAACGGCAAGAGAACTGGTGGCAAATATATATATATATATATATATATATATATATATATATATATATATATACCTATCCAGTGGGGTTTCCTTGCCATGGATCGTAGCTGCCCTGTGATCGAGAGCCAGGAAACTGGTTCAGGAAGGCCTTGTTTGAAAGGGGAGAGTCTCCACTTTCATCAAGGCCTTCCCAAACATCAGCAAGGCTGCTTCCTGCTCTGATGGAGAAAACAGATAGCGACGTCAGCGTGCCGTCACACACACAAGAACTTCTGTGTCTCCCGGGGTATTTTTAAATTTTTAAAAATCATTTTTTAACCCCCTCCCTGGTGTCGGCCACTGGTCGTTAACTGCACCAGGGAGGTAGTGCGGGTGTCAGGCAGTGGCCAACACCCGCACTGAAGCGGTTAAGGAGGTGAGACAAAATTTTAAACAACTACGCATCATTTTGATCCAACTCAGAATATTTGACCTTTCAGTTTTTCTAATGGGCTTTGACATATAAAGAACGCTTTCCTAAGTAGGTAATCAAATTGTGCATCTAGGAAGCATGTTTCATTCTAGAATGATGTATCTCAACCCTTGATAGGTCAAGTTATTTCAATCTCAGCTACACAGAAGGACTTAGGAAGGGAGATTTATCAAGGGGACTGCCCAGGCCTCTTCTAGAGATTGACATTCTAGCAATGTCACTCGTTCTGAGCAGCATGTCTAATTAAATCCCAACATTTTTTGGATATTCTGTTTGTGTTATATCTATTACTTGTGTCCAATTAGTACCATACTAAAATGTTTGTTACTTTCCTCCAAGAAGTAGTTTAGATTGTTGATGGGACTCTTTTATTTTCACATTGAGTGCGTTAACAGCCCCTCTCTTTGCCCCATTCTGCACAAGCGCTTTCTGACCTGTTGTTATCTATCTCTGGGTTTTTAAACACTTCCATCTCATGCCCATCACTTTGACTTGTTCATGGGCTTGCCTTTCAAAATTCCCTTAATGTCATTGGTGAATGCTGTACGTTTATCCCACCTTCCTGTGGTTTTGTTACCGCCGTGCAGACTGACAGTGTTACATGGATTATTGCACGATTGCTGTTATCCTTCAGCATAGGTGAACTACTCTTTTCTTTTGTCTCTCCCCTTCGTGCTCCATGGTGGCCACAGTGCTCAAAGCGCAACAGTCCAAACTCCATTGGCGTTATTGGAGTGCTGGTCACATTGTTCACAGTGTTACCGAGTCAGAGTCATTTCTTTTGGCTCTCTCTTTCATGATCTATAGATTTCCCAAAAACACTTGTAATTGATAAATGCTTTACGAAAAAACACAGAAATCTGCAACATGGCTCTCCTTGCACAACGGGAAAGCCAATACTACAATATTCACTGCACTCTGGAAAACTCGCCCCATAAAACTTTGCAAGCATTAATGTTTCAAAACATTTTTACCCATAACTCAGCCTGTGGTGGTCCTAGGACAATCACCAAAACATTCAGCATGATACACTCTTTCTGTTTAGGTCATTGGTGGGTCCCCACACTAGGTTAGTGGGGACTCCAAAATAATAACCCCTTCCACCATTCATGCCTTTTTAAGCGGTATTATAACTGGGACTTTTGTTTTACTGCTGGGAGTAGGTTGTGTTCTTTGTTCTGAGGGCCTTCCTATTGCAGCAGGTCTGCTAGGCCTGAAAATGTGTAAGGCACTGCATTCTCTAGGAGCTAAATATTTGATTGCACTGCATTACTTTCTGTCATTCTGTTTTCATGTGGTTATGCCCTCTAAGGGATAACTCTATTGTTACATGACTATGGTGGTCATTACAACCCTGGCGGACGGTGTTAAAGCTGCGGAAATACCGCCAACAGGCCGGCGGACAAAAAAAAGGGAATTATGACCGTGGCGGAAACCGCCAGCAAAGACAGCCACTTTAACACATCGCCCGCCACGGTGGTACAGACAAGCAGCGCAGCGGTTACCGCCAACAGACAGGCAGGAGACAATGTACTGCCCACAGTATTACAACCCGCCAATCCACCACCTTTTCCGGGGCGGATTCACCGTGTATAAAAACATGGCGGAAACAGCTTTTGCTATGGGAAACGCTCACCTGAACACATCCCACGAGGAATCCATGGACCCGGAATTACAAATACTCCCTGCCCTTGTCTTTCTGCTCCTCTACGAACAACAGCTACGTAGGCGCAGAAGACACCGGTGAGTACTGCACCTACGACACGGGGGAGGGGGGAGGCAAAAGTTAGGGGGACACCCACCAAACACCCCCACCCTCGCATATCACAACATACACACCAATGCATTCACAAAAATAACAGTAACAACCCACAATCCCCCCGGAAGAATGAAAAGACAATGCGAAATTCGGTCAAACATTATAATGTGCCAATATACATGTCATACAAAAATATACAGATATATATTAGAAAATCACTCATAATTATATACAATACAAGAAGTAGTGCAGATATGTACACAACAATGTCCGTGCACCAACAGTCCAAAAATGCATGGGCGAGGCCCACAAACGACACCTGACCACAATCGGAAAGAACACTGCCGGGGCATCAGATAGAAATACTACAGGCACCTCAGGGGGAAGGGAAGGGGGGGCACTTCAGCCAGATGAATGCGAAGCCAGATCCACGATGGGGCACCATGCCCATTGATGTATCCTGGGGAGTGCAAAGCCACAGTCTCTCAAGTCTCACAAGTGGGTGGGTTGCCCACTGTACCATCCTGGGGAGTGCAAAGCCACAGTCTCTCAAGTCTCTACAGTGGGTGGCTTGCCCACTGTGCCATCCTGGGAAGTGCAAAGCTACAGTCTCTCAAGTAGATGCAGTTCTCTACTGGTACTGGGTGGGACTGGTGCCCATACTGGACGAGTCTCCCCGTGAAAGTTCATGTCCTGTCACTGTCCCAGCTGCACATGGGATAAGGATGCCTGATGTGGCGGCCTTTTCATTCCTACACGGTGCTTGCCCTGTTCAGCGGTCTTCACCATGGCGGTCTTTGCCCTGTTCAGCGGTCTTCAACATGGCGGTCTTTGCCCTGTTCAGCGGTCTTCACCATGGCGGTCTTTGCCCTGTTCAGCTGTGCTTTGCCATGGCGGTCTTTGCCCTGTTCAGCGGTGCTTTGCCATGACAGTCTTTGCCCTGTTCAGCGGTGCTTTGCCATGGCGGTCTTTGCCCTGTTCAGCGGTCTTCACCATGGTGGTTCTGGACTGTTCAGCGGTGCTTTGCCATGGCGGTCTTTGCCCTGTTCAGCGGTGCTTTGACATGGCGGTCTTTGCCCTGTTCAGCGGTCTTCACCATTGTGGTTCTGGACTGTTCAGCGGTGCTTTGCCATGGCGGTCTTTGCCCTGTTCAGCGGTGCTTTGAAATGGCGGTCTTTGCCCTGTTCACAGGTGCTTTGCCATGGCGGTTCTGGACTGTTCAGCGGTGCTTTGCCATGGCGGTCTTTGCCCTGTTCACCGGTGCTTTGCCATGGCGGTTCTGTTACGGACATTGGTGTGTGGCATGACGATCTCTACACTGGGCATTGGTGTGTGGCATGATGTTCCATCATTGCCCAGTGGGGCTGTGGCCTCCAGGGCACTGACTCCGGCGGTGGTCTGTGGACCAGTGACGATACTTGAGCCCTCCTGGGCTGTGACTCCGGCGGTGGTCTCTGGACCAGTGACGATACTTGGGCCTTCCTGGGCTGTGACTCCGGCGGTGGTCTCTGGACCAGTGACGATACTTGGGCCCTCCTGGGCTGTGACTCTGGCGGTGGACTCTGGACCAGTGACGATACTTGGGCCCTCCTGGGCTGTGACTCTGGCGGTGGTCTCTGGACCAGTGACGATACTTGGGCCCTCCTGGGCAGTTACTCCGGCGGTGGACTCTGGACCAGTGACGACGGTACTGGTGGTTGTGTCTGGACCGCCGGAAATGATGGCGCACTTCTCCGCCGTTACACTCACAACAGGCTGGCAAGACTTCCTCTGGACCTTCCCCACCTTTGGTGGAGTCACAGCTGACTCTCCAATCCCCTTCGAACCCAATTCAGTTGTTGTCCCACCAGGAGTCTTAACACGGTCCCGTCGTCCACTCTCCAATTTTAGAGCCTTTACAGGGGGTGGGCTGCCAGTGCCTTGGCTCTGGGTCCTACTGCCTGCCCTAGTGGCCAGTGCACTCCACAATCCCTGAACACGCACCACTGGTATTGGAGGCTTTTTGGCTGAGGAGCTACGACGGGACTGATGAATTGTAGGGGGGGCAAAAAGGTCAATTTTACAGAGGGACAGTTTCTCCCGAACACTGGGATGGGTAGCTGGAGGGGGTCTGGGAGTGGAGGAAGAAGAGGTGGTTGTCTGAGGTGTTACTTTAGCTGTTTTGGGTGCAGGTGCAGGTGGCTGTCGTGAGGTGGATGGATGTTGGATGAGTGATTGCCGGCGTTTGTGTACTTTGGGAGGGGCGTCACAGACACACTGGGAGAGGACACAGGGAACGTGTAAATGGCAGTGGAGGTGGTGAGTGCAGGTGAGTGGCTTGTGGTGCTAGGTGTCCTGGTGTGATTCCTGGTGCCTGTAGATGTGGTGCATGCAGGTGTGTGTATAGACGAGACTGGGAGGGAGGAGGGAGAAGAGGAGGAGGGGGACACAGTGGAGACAGTGGATGTTGCTGTGTCTGTATGGGTGTGATGCTTGTGTGAGTGCCTGTGGGATGTGTGGTGCCTATGTTTGCTTGAGCTACTTTTGGTTGTTGACTTGTGTGCATGCTGGTCTGTAGGTGTGCTTGGGATGGGCTGGGGTACAGGGGATTGGGTCTGGGTGGAGGAAGTTGGAGGGGGGAGGCTCGACACAGGGACAATGGCTGCCATCAGTGCGGAGGCCAGAGATTGCAGGGTTCGCTGAAGGACAGCCTGACCAGAATGAATGCCCTCCAGGAATGCATTACTGTGTTGTAACTCTCGTTCTACACCCTGGATGGCATTCACAATGGTAGACTGCCCAACAGTGAGTGACCTGAGGAGGTCAATGGCCTCCTCACTGAGGGCAGCAGGGGTGACTGGGGCAGGGTCTGAGGTGCCTGGGGCGAAGGTGATGCCCGCCCTCCTGGGTGAGCGGGCACGGGGGAACGCTGAGGGGCTGCTGGGAGGGTGGTGATGGTAGGGGAGGTGGCAGCTGTACCTGTAGAAGTGGGGCGCACAGATGGTGCTGTCACCACAGGGGAGCTCCCATCGGCGGACGAGTCCATGTCGCTGGTTGGTGATCCGGTGGCCGACGTGAGGCTCCCCTCGAACTCTGTCCCACTGGTGCATTCAGAGTCCTTGGTGTGGCCCTCCATGGCCATGTGGGATGCAGCTCCCTCGTGCTCCGGTGCCACTGTACCTCCGCCTGTTGATGCTGATGTACAAAAGGACAGGGAAAGCAGGAAAAGGGGGGTGGACAGAAGAACAAGAGTTTTAGTGTATGGTATTCCGCTACCGTCGGCGGACAAGACAGACGCAGCAGCCCCCTGCATTGCGCCATGCTCCTGCACACTGCACACGCAATTTCTGGGTTATGGCCTACATGGCAACGGTGGACATCTGCGCACATGGATGCCACAGGGGCAAATATACCTCGACTTGGCACTCTGCTAAGGTGGGGTTGAGTGCCACATGGCCTACATTACGGAGGGGCCTTGCCTACCTAACTCGCCCTGGCCTAGGGACACCCACAGCCCACCTCCCCCACCCAGACACCTCCACTGCACGCAAAGTCTGCAGAATGAGGTTGTACTCACCCCCTTGTGTCTGCTGTGATGTCCTCAAGCACCCATCCAACTCCGGGTAGGCCACCGCCACGATCCGGAACATCAGGGGGGTCATGGTGCGACGGGCACCCCTCCCATGTTGGGAGGCCATCCCCAGCTGAGCCTCTGCCGTCTTCTTGCTGCAGCAGCGAATGTCCTCCCATCTCTTCCGGCAGTGGGTGCCCCGTCTGTGGTGGGCCCCCAGGGTCCGGACCTCCTTGGTGATGGCACGCCAGATGTCCCTCTTCTGGTGGGCGCTGACCTACATGACATACACAAGGGAAGAGGAACAGTCATTACCAACTGCACCGTCATTGTGAGTGGCCCCCTCCCTACTCTGGCCATGTGGCCCATTCATTCCCATGCATTAATGTTCTTAGAACTCTGCCCCTTCCCTCTTCCACCCAGCCCTCTCCACCCAGGCCTAGCCCATACAACATGATCCCTGTGTACTCACCTGTTGGTCTGGAGGACCGTAGAGTAGCGTGTACTGGAGGAGGACCCCATCCACAAGTTTCTCCAACTCCTGTGCAATGAAGGCAGGGGCACTTTCCCAGACGCAGCAGCCATCGTCGCTTCCAGACCGAGGTCACAGCAGCACTAGCAGTGTAGGTCCTCTCCTGTCGAAGGTCAGGTATCTAGTGAGTGAACAGATAGAAAATGGCGGTGACGTCCGCGGCGGTGACATCCGCGGCGGTGCGCATCATCACTGCCGGCGCACCTGTTCATTGGCTCCTGGGACCCATATGGGTCCACTGTTAACCAATGCAGTATTGCGCTGCAGTCTACGACCGCCTACCGCGACGGTGTGCAACACCAGCGCAGTTACCCCACAATCCCATTGTCCCAGTTTAGAGGTCAGGCAGCCGCCATTTCAGGGGCCCACATGGCTTCATTTACTACTGCGTCACACATAGCTAGGCCTACACTCAACACACATACAGGAAGGGTTTTGTGAGTGGTGTAGTCTTGTGTGTAACTGTGGGTACATACCTGGAGGAATAGTGACTGGTTCTTCGCTGTCGTCCTTCGTAGGCACCATCAGCTGGGACATATGAGAAGATGGCAGAATCCTCCGGTGTACCGACCGCTGGTGGACCTGTTGACAATGGAAGAAAGACATGTTATTGTCACCTACCAGTTTGACCGTGCCACTATCCAGGAACTATGTACCCAGTTGGAGCCAGACCTGATGTCACCGATCCGCCATCCGACTGGAAACCCCCCTGACGTGCAGGTGCTGTCAGTGCTCCATTTCCTTGCAAGTGGGTCTTTTCAGACAACAGTGGCCATGGCATCAGGGATGTCCCAGCCTATGTTTTCCAACGTGCTGTCCAGAGTGTTGTCTGCCCTGCTGAAACACGTAAGGAGATACATCATTTTCCCTCAGGTGGAGGATTTGCCTACAGTGAAGGGTGACTTCTATGCCCTTGGACATATCCCCAACGTCATAGGTGCCATTGATGGGACCCATGTAGCTCTGGTCCCCCCCCACAGGAGTGAACAGGTGTACAGGAACAGGAAGAGTTATCATTCCATGAATGTCCAGATGGTCTGTTTGGCAGACCAGTACATCTCGCAGGTAAATGCTATGTTCCCTGGCTCAGTGCATGACGCCTACATCCTGCGGAATAGCAGCATCCCTGATATGATGGGTCAACTCCAGAGGCACCGTGTATGGCTATTGGGGGACTCTGGTTACCCCAACCTTTCCTGGCTATTGACCCCAGTGAGGAATCCCAGGACCAGGGCAGAGGAACGGTACAATGAGGCACATGGGCAGACTAGGAGGGTGATCGAATGCACCTTCGGCCTCCTGAAAGCCAGGTTCAGGTGCCTCCATATGACAGGTGGATCCCTATTCTACTCTCTGAAGAAGGTGTGCAACATCATCATCGCCTGCTCCATGCTCCATAATTTGGCTTTGCAACGCCAGGTGCCTTTTCTGCAGGAGGATGATCCAGATGACGGTGTTGTAGCAGCTGTGGAGTCTGTGGAGCCTGTGGACAGTGATGAGGATGAAGCTGAGGAAGAAGAAAACGACAACAGGGAGTCAGTCATAAAGCAATATTTCCAGTGACACACAGGTGAGAACATTTTCTGGTTTAACATTACATTAACTTTCACACATCTACCTCTATCCTGTTTGTCGATTTCAATCACTATTTGTTAACTGAGTTGTACCCTTCCATTACAGTTTCACAGGTGTGATAACCTACGTGTCAATTGCTTGCATCCTTCAATGACTTGTGATGCGTGACATAGGTATGTTAGCCTTACAATGGTACAGCCATTATGACACTGTCATTGACAATACAAAGTACAAAATCATAGACTGACTCCAGATTGTTTTGTGTTTCAAGGGTGTTTATTTAAGTGCTCAAAAAATGAAGGGGGGTTGTAAATTGGTGATGGGTGATGGTGGAGGAATGTCCATGGCAGAGTCCAGTCTATTAGTCTCACAGGTGCACTGCCCATCTGGGCATAGGAAGTGGAGCTGGGACAGTTCAAATATGGACAGGGTAACAAAGTGGGACAGTGGGAGGACAATCAGGGTGGTCTTATTTCCTGGCGGGGGTCTTGCCATCTTGCTCTGTCCTGTTCCTGGATCTCAGGGACCGCTTGCATGGTGGTTGTCCGTCTGCAGGGGGTGGGGTGCTGGTGTGCTGGTCCTGTGGCGGGGCATCCTGTCCACTAGCGCCGGCGGAGGTGGTGGGCATTTCATTGTCCTGGCTAGTGTCAGCGGCCCCTTGGAGTGCCACGGTGTCCATCAAAGTCTGCTGTATGTCCTTCAGCACCCCTACGATGGTGCCCAGGTCGGAGCTGATGGTTCTGAGCTCCTCCCTGAACCCCAAATACTGCTCCTCCTGCAGCTGCAGGGTCTCCTGCAACTTGTCCAGGACCGTCGCCATCGTCTCCTGGGAGTGGTGGTACGCTCCCATGATGCAGGAGAGGGCCTCGTGGAGAGTTGGTTCCCTTGGCCTGTCCTCCCTCTGTCGCACAGCAGCCCTCCCAATTCCCCTATGTTCCTGTGCCTCCATCCCCTGGACCGTGTGCCCACTACCACTGCCCCCAGGTCCCTGTTGTTGTTGGGGTGGTGGGTTAGCCTGGGTGCGCTGTAGTGGTGGACACACCGCTGATTGACCTGTCCTGGGTAGGGAGGTTTGGGCCCGCTGAGTGGGTGCTGTGCTGGTGTTACCAGAGGGTGGAAGGTCAGTGTTGGCCTGTGCCTGTGCAAGGGGAACCGACTGTCCTGAGGCCCACGATGGTCCGGGCTGGTCATCAAGATCCAGTAGGGCAGAGCTGCTGTCGTCACTGTTGGCCTCTTCTGGGGGTGGAGTGGTGTTGTCTGGACCCTCTGGTGTGGTGACGGTCCTTCGGGTTCCTGCAGGGGCATAAGAGCATGATTATTGCATGTGTGTGTGTAATGGTGTGCAATGGGTGGGTGTGCGTGAACCCCAGTGCAAGCATTCCTGTGTGTGGGTTTGTGTGATGATGGTTGGGGGGGGGTTCTGGGTTTGTGAAGTAAGCATGCTTTGGTGAGGGGTGACCATGCTTAGTTGTGTCATGCAGGGCTTGGTGTTGGGATGGGTGGCTTGTGTTATTGGTACATTAGTGTTGAGTTAGAGTGATAGGGGAGGGGGTGAGGGTGGGGGTGTGTGATAGCATGCAGGTGGGGTGGGGGTTCTGATAGTTAAGATTTGACTTACCAGTGTCCCATCCTCCACCGACTCCTCCGAGGCCCTCAGGATGCAGGATGGTCAAGACTTGCTCCTCCCATGTTGTTAGTTGTGGGGGAGGAGGTGGGGGTCCGCCACCAGTCCGCTGTACCGCGATGTTGTGCCTGGAGACCGTGGAATGCACCTTCCCCCATAGGTCGTTCCACCTCTTCCTGATGTCCTCCCTATTTTTTGGGTGCTGTCCCACGGCATTCACCCTGTCCACTATTCTGCGCCATAACTCCATCTTCCTGGTTATTGATGTGTGCTGTACCTGTGAGCCAAATAGCTGTGGCTCTACACGGACGATTTCCTCCACCATGACCCTGAGCTCCTCCTCGGAGAAGCGGGGGTGTCTTTGGCGTGCCATGGGGTGGTGTGGGTGTGGTGTGGGGTGGTGTATGTGTTGATGAGTGTGGTGAGTGTAGTGGTGTGTGGTGTTTTGTGCGTGGATGTTGTGTGGGTGATGATGTTGTGTGCCTCTGTGTGATGGGGTTGTCAATTGCTGTGCTGTCTCTCTGGCCTTCTTTCAGAATTTCTGGTCGTAGGGGTTTGTTGGTGATGTGTGTGTGTGTTTTATATTGTATTGGGT